>NC_072408.2:20213125-20533750 GCF_028858775.2 Pan troglodytes | reverse complement strand
GTAGCACGGTCTACCATTGAGAGGACACACCCCTGAAAGAGGTCAGCAAAAGCTCTGGAATGGGTATGAGACCATTTGAGCCACAAATTCTGGGTCTTGGGTATACAACATGACAGAGCACGGTGGTCTAGAAAAGGGTGGTAGGTGTTGGCTCCGGGTGGGAACATCCTTCAGCCCAGTGAAAGATGGGCTGAAGTCCATGAGGAAAGACAAAACTAGAGGAGGGCTAGAGTAGGGCCTTGGAAATCACAGGGCCCAGGACAAGAACCCAGTGGTTCAGGTCATAGGACGACCTGCCAATGCATGCAAAGAAAGGAAGTCTCTGTGTCCAAAGACTCAACTCACTCTCCTGGAGGGGCCAGAGCTTTCCACCAAGTACTTGAACTTCTTTCTGGTAGACCCATTCTCTGGCAGGAGGTCCATGCAATACCTGCAAGTCCTTACCAACCCAAGCCTCAGAAGGGACCAAGACCCAGCTCCTCTTGTCTTCTCCTTGCCAATGGATGGATCAAGTTTTCTTCCTCTCATTCTGAACTCTCTTGACAATATCCTCTAGATGCTTCTAATCCCCTGCTGTGCCCTGATCCAGGTGGCCCCAAACCCCACCTGATTTCCTTTGCAAACTGCCTGTCTCCTCCTCAGCTGGGCTATTTCCTACAACAGACCTCTTCCTGCCTGATAGTGTCCTTCATCCTTCAAAGGTAACTATGCGCTGGGCACAGTGGCTCATGCTTGTAATCCCAGCACTTTGGGAGGCCAAGGTGGGCAGATCACCTGAAGTCAGGAGTTCAAGACCAGCCTGGCCAACATGGTGAAACCCCATCTCTACTAAAAATACAAAAATTAGCCAGGCATGGTGGTGTGCACCTGTAATCTCAGCTGCTCGAGAGGCTGAGGCATGAGAATCACTTGAACCCAGAGGCAGAGGTTGCAGTGAGCCAAGATCATGCCACTGCACTCCAGCCTGGGTGACAGAGTGAGACTCCATCTCAAAAGAAAAAAAAAAAGTAAATATGCACCTCAAGCTTCTTAGACAAGCCTACTCTCCGTTAATCATTATTTTACTAATATAAGGGCCTCATCTCCACTGCCTTGACCTTCTCACTTTACCTTTCTTCCCATCATGTAAGAAGAGGCTACCAGACAATGTGCCTGATGTCTCTTATAAACAAAACCAGAACTCACACTTTCAGATAATTGCTATTTTCAAGCTAGTGACCTGGGAAAAGGGTGCGCTTATTTCAATAACACTCTTATTGCTCCAGTTGTCACTGCAGCTTCTCTTTTGAAATTGCCTCTGGAGACGGCAATATGTACTTTTGATTATGCTAGTCCTAACCAGGCTCCATTCTCTGCTCTCGGGTCCACTGTTTGGAAGCAGCCCTCTCTTTCCTTTGGAGGAGAGTTGGTAAATGAAGGATGCTCTGGGTAATCAAATTAAGAATTTTTAAAATGAAGGATGAGTTCTAGGAATTCCTAGGGAAATGATCGTCAATGTATGAAAAAAATTTAGTAAAGCGAATCTCCAGAATAGTTTTTAAAAAGATGCATCCAACATACAATGGAATATGTGTAGCCATCCATGTGATATTGGGAAAGACCATGTAAAGCCATGGGAATGTAAAGGAGAGGGTGGGTAGACTGGAGGGCATGGTTCCAAAAGGAAACACAGGGATCCTGATGGAGCTGCTCAGTGTATGAATGTGGTGGTAGATACACGATCTACATATGTGATAAAAGTATAGACCACTAATTATAGACCACTTGCACCCACAAGTGAATACAAATAAAACTAGGAAAATCAGTAAAAAAACTATGGATTTTCTCAATGTCAATATTCTGGTTTTTATATTATCCTACAGTTTTGCAAAATGTTACCATTGGAGGAAACTGAGTAAAAAATAAAGAAGTCTTTCTGTACCATTTTATAAAACTGTATGTAACTTATAATTATCTCAGTAAAAATTGCACTTAAAAAAACACATTTAGACCAACAGAGCATGATTTAACTGTCATTATATAAACACCATTTCTTTAATTTCAGGAAAAAATCAAATAAACTCATCCATAGAGAGATACAAATAAATGATTTAATATAATAAGTTTTAGGGACTCATTTATATTTTCATAGCAATTAGACCCTCATTTTTCTAAAGCTGACAGCATAAGTTTCTTTTGAACCAGAGGCAGGGCTAGGATAAGGCCAGGGAAGTGGGGTGCAGGACCCTGAGAGTGAGTGGCTCCTTGAATTTTGTACCCTAGGAGCCTCTCTTCCCTTACCGTAGTGTAAATGCCCAACAGGTTTGTCCTGCCCACTGCACAGACAAAACCAATGTGACTGTGCTATTGCAATAGAGAAAGAGTTTCATTAATACATGGCCGCCAAGTGGAAGGACTCAAATCAGCCTCCCTGAGAACTCAGAGGCTAGCATTTTTATGGATAATCTGGTGGGCAGGGGTCTGGGGAATGGGTGCTGTTAATTGGTTGGGGATGAAGTCATAGGGGTGTGGAAAATGGTTCTCATGCACTGAGTTTGCTTCTGGGCGGAGCCCCAGGACGAGATGAGTCATGAGTCATGTGTCCAGGTGAGGCCAGACAGTTGCCAGAATGCAAAGGTCTGAAACATATCTCAAAAGACTAATCTTAGGTTCTACAATAGTGACGTTATCTATAGAAGCAATTGGGGAAGTCACAATCCTGTGACCTCTGGCTACATAGCTTCTGAGCAGTAAGTGATTACTGAAACTATGCCTACATTTTAGCAGAATTCAGGCCCTAATCTCATGGCCATTCATTAATTTTCAGTCCCTGAGCAAGGAGAGTTAGTTTTGGGGAAGGATTTTTATCATCCTTGCCTTTAAGTTAAATTATAAACTAAATTTATCCCATGGTTGGCTTGGTCTACACGCAAGAAGGAGTGAACACAGCCAGCCTGTGAGGCTAGAAGCAAGATGGAGTCAGCCATGTCAGATTTCTCTCACCATCACAATCTTTGCAAAGGCAGTTTCACTAGTCCCAGCCCTGTTTCAAAATTTCACTTTTTAGTGAGCTAGGGATACAGAGTGTAAGAGGAATATACACTCTCCTCACCCCAAACTCACTAAGCCTAAAGGAAAAGTTAAGCTTGGAAACTGAGTCATGCAAAAAAACTGCCTTTCTATGTGTTCCTAAACAGGTATCTCCCCACCATGTAAACTAATAGCTTATCTTCTGGGTATGGGACAAAAGGAGAGTAGAAATCATCCCTCCACCCACCCCAAGGCAATACATATTTGACTTCTCCCTCTACTCTACGTTTATCTTATGTAAGGGGCAGGTTTACTGAGCGCAAGATGAATACATAATGGATGGTTCCTCTACCCTCCTTTCACATGCGACATGTGGACTCAGTGAGCACTAATCAAAGCCTCAAAAGAATGTAGCCGCCGTCCTATTTGTGTACCCTGCTCTTTTTTTTCCTCTTTCCTCTTTTCCCTCTTGCTCACTTTTTCCACTTTAAATACAGAAGCCCTCAAAACCTGCTTTGAAAAAAGTGTGAGCCACAGATCCTACTGTGGCTTGTGTCTCTTTTGCCTGAGCATGTCCTCAACCTTCACAAAATAAACCTCGAAATTGAGACCTGTCTTAGATACTTTTCTGATTTATATAGAGGCTGCTTGGGGAAGCAGGCAGCTCCTGGCCTCTGACTCTGAAGGTCACGTAGACTCTGCTATGGATTTTCTCACTGGGTTTATAGAGGAGAAGTTATCCCTGGTATAGGTATGTTTCAAGAGAGTAACAAATATGGCATTTTAAAACTCTGCTGAAATGTTTCTGTTTCTACCATTCATGGTATTCTTTATGTGCCAGGAATTTGCTAGATGTGGGGAAGACAGCAGGGAACAACAGTCTCTTCCCTCATGAAGCTTGAATATCTTCATTTTGAGACTCTGTAATTCAATACAGAAAGTCCCTAACCTAAATGAGTTGTAGGCTGAAACAAAGCTTCTGACTTTAGGCAATTGTTTAATATCTGCTTTTTAATCTCATTTTGTCCAAGTTGACAGGCTTTGACGTGTGGACCATCAGCAGGATTGCAAAGTGTTAACAGATGGAGAGGAAGGACAGGAGTGGACAGACCTTCCCTCCCAGATGGAGAGATTAATTGATATTAACCACACGGAGTTGTAGAGCAGTAGATCACCATGGGATGACAGCCTAGAGCTTTGGCAGCAGGTCGACTTTAGTGTAAGTCTTGGCTCTGCCTCTTAACAGTTTCCATAGGATTTAGTTTTCTCATATGTAACCTGGGCACAAGACTACACACCACCCGAGGTAGTTGTGACAGTCAAATCACAGGTGTACAGGTAAATCACAGACCAAAGCATTCAGCACAGTTATGGCCACGGTAGGTGGTAAATGGACCATAGCTGTTATCATTATTACACTGAATCCCCTTAAGGTTGCAAAGCACCCTTTCACAATTGATATCCTGATACCATTGAGGAGCATAGAACTCGTGTATTTGTCCATGATTATGCACAGTTAGGTGGTAAAATAATTGGAAGGACCTTAAAGATAAGTACAACTCTTAAATCTCTGATATTTTTCCCAAGTACCTCCTTCTAGGGTCTAAGCAGAACAGGGAGCTCAATAAACACTTGTGAACTTAAATTCAATTCCAAGAGTATTCATAGACCCCAAGCCTGTGCACTGAGCTACTGGGGCAGAGGGTTGGGAGCTCTCTGGACCCAAAGAGAACTGTATTGCTTTACAGTTCTCTTTGAGTCCAAAAGAATTAGACTGTGAACAACTAACAGTCCCTCATAGAATAATAAAATACATGTCAATATAGATCCAAGAAATGAGTTGTGAAAACCATCACCAATTTTCTAATCCACCAATTAAACACACACTAGAGTAGTAGTAGCTTATTGAATGTGTATGATGTACCAGGCACTGCACTAGACAATGGGCTTTCAAAAATAAACATTGATATAGTATATTACTTCACAGAACAGCAAGAGAGACAAATGAATCGTATAAGTCTAGTATAAATAGGTACAGTGAGAGAAATACATATAAGGCACATGAGTAAGAGGAATGAGTTAGGAAGACTTCATACATGAGGTTTAAAAGATAAGTAGGAGTTTCACAGATGAAGAGGGCAGGGGCACAGCGGGCAGACATAGCTGCATGTGCTAAGTGAGAGGTGCGCCCAACAGCTTAGACCTTTGGAAGAGGGGCAGGCAGATCACTACAGCTTCAGCTCAGTCTGAAAAGCAGAGAATGGTGGAATATGAGGTGGAGATGGAGGGAGGATGGAGATCATGGGCGCCCTATCGTGCCATGCTTAGGAACTTATGCTCTATCCTGTGAGCAATAGGGATCACTGAAGGGCTTTAAGGAGTGACAATTAAATTTGCCTTTTAAAAAGACATGGAGGGTGATTTGGACATGGGAGAGGAGAAGAACTAGAGATGGAGAGACCAGGTTTCTGACTCTCCTGGAGCTATTGCCATGGTGATGGTAAGAGCTTGAACCAAGGCAATCGTAGTAAAGAAGGAAGGAAACAAGAGAGGAAGGGAGGGAGGGAAGGGAAAGAAAGGCAGGGCAAGGAAGAAGAAAGAAAGGAAAGTAAGAAGAAATGGAGAAAGGAAAGGGAACGGAAGGGAAGAGAAAATAAGGGAAGGGAAGGAAGGAAAGGGAAAGGAAGAGAGGAAATTAAGAGATGTTTAAAAGATGGGATTCCAAGGGCTCAGTGACTGATAGGATGTGGGCAGTGGGAAACTTGAGAATGATCTTGATTGAAAGTGTGAAAGAAGGCCACAGACAAGCTAGCATGGATTATAGAAGGCAGTGGAGCAGAGAAGGAGAAAATGGCTGTAGGGCAAAGAAGCATATGTGTTGTATGGAGGGTAAAAAGACCTGGGAGAGAGGTGTGCAGGTGTTTGGGATGAATGCTATCTCCATCATGGGTGAATAAACTGCCCCAGAACCTGTTTTGTGCAGTCACATGAGTGTGGACACCTGTAAGAGCTTATCTTGGGTACAGGCAGGGCACAGTCACACTGTGTGTGCATGGCTCTCTTCCCTCTTTCTGTCACGCTTTCTAAAGACTCTCATAAGAACCCACTGTTGGCAGAGCCACATTCAGAAGTCAAACTTGGTAATTGATACTGTAATCCCCTGGATTCCCTCATTAGCAGCTGCTAATGGCTGGTGTGTTAACCATTCAATTAGGGCTCTAATAGGCCCATTGTAAACTGCATCCATTCGAAGGGAACAGAAGAGCTGGGAGAGAAGATTGAAGCTGGCAGTGAAGATCCCTGACAACACCAGAGGCCTCCCACTGTCTCTGACTGGGGTGCCCTAGGTCTGGATTAAGCCAGAAGGCCTCTCCAGAAGGCCAGCCCAATGGCCAGATATTGGACTTCACAGAGAAAACAGTGGGCCTGGGATGGCCTCCAGCCAAAAATCTGGAGACTTTCTCTGCTGCAAAAAGAGGCTCCCTAGGTCTGGACATCCTCTGGTGACTTACCCTCTCCCAAACCTGTACCTGTAAATTCTGCTTTTACCTCTACTCTACCCAGCAACCCAAACTCAAAGGAATATTCAGAGCATCTGATTCAGAGAGATTGCTAGTGCAGCCACCTCCTTCAGCATCTGCCCTAGAGTCCTGGCCCATTTCCATCTCTCCACCACCTTTTCCCTCCAAGATATTCTTTTTGGAGAAGAGACAGTTTGAGATATGGACCTTGCAGAGTTATTTAGTGGGGTAAGGGTGTTGCCAATGCTGACCTTACACAATTCAAGAGACCCCGGGGAAAGTTCTACATGTGGCCCCCTTCTTGTGGTTTATGGCTCTATCTCCAGAGAGATCTGACTTATTAGAAACAAATTCCTCACCAGCAAAACTGGGATATCACTGGTAGCAGGCATCCCTCACTAGAGGCCAGCATATATTTTCCAGGACTCACTGGAATAGAAGTAATTGCAAAGATTCTTAACCAGCCCCTTAGTTGGTCAGTGGAAATGCAGGGAGGTGAGATTTACTCAAAAAATTGGTTCTGCATCCACCTCAAGACCATCTGGCTGCTCTATGTGTCACGTTATTTCTTTTATCCTTTATTGTTTTAATTCTCACTTCTGAAAAAATAATCAGATAACGTATATGCAAATATTCCATAAAGCATAAAATATCCTCTCTCTTATCTACCTGCCTTTTCAGGTCCTGCCCCCAGAAACCTCCCACAAGCCTTGGAGCCTCCAGTCTCACATACAGACCTTGATCTGACCTTGGGATCCACATTGCAAAGCCAAACCCATTTTCACACACACACACACACACACACACACACACACACACACACACCAAAAAAACAGAAACCAGGGAACTTAATCATACCACTTGCTGCTCTCCAACATCTTTTCAAGCCCTGCCTGTCTTCTTACCTCTGTTGTCTTCTACAGCTAGTGGGAGGCAGCTTCTCTGGGGTGCTCTGTCAGACTCTGTCAGCATGATGCCTTAACTAGGCAATTTCTTATGCTTCCTAGGCCTAGATAACGTAGCCAGCAATCCTACCTGCTGGGCCAGGGTCAGGAAACAAACTGAAGACACTGTGGAAGGCTTTTCTGAGATCACCTAGAAGCCAGGGCAAAGAATCAACAGAGAAACCAGCTGACTCTAGTATTGACTGTGAGTAGCAGAAAGAACACCGAACTAAGAGCTCCAACTAGTTCTGCCAGTCAGCTTTGGTTAAATCCTGTCTCTCCTCTGGAGTCATCTACAAAGGGAGAAGATTATTCTGATCGTCGTTTTGTGAGTGCCACCAGAGGAACAGAGACCTCCCCGCCGCCGCCCCGCCTTTTCTGATAGCCCCAGGATTTCAGGCCTGCCTGCTGCCTTCCTATGTGTGGATAGAAATAGTCTGTAGGGAGGCCTAAGGCTGGGAACACACCCTACAGAGTCTAATACCTGCTTTGCCTCACAAACCATGTTAAATTAGAAATAATGCATAATCAGGCTGTTTTATCCTACCCAGAAGCTAGCAGAAAGAATTTGGCAAAAGCTGTTAGGAGGTCATAGGAGAGAATCATGTTACTATTGTTCTCAGAGGCCTCAAGAGAAGGTGGTGTGTTCTAGAGTTTGTTGTAACTATGCAAATGTGGTAGGCAGATTTCTAAGCAGGCCCCAATGCCGTTAACCCTATGATGTCATTCCTATGATTATGCTATTCTGCATGTCAAAAGGGATTTGCAGGTGTAATTAAGGTTACTAATCAGTTGACTTTGCAATAGGGAGATTGTCCAGATGGGTGTAACCTAACAAGCTATAGAGCTTTCTTTAGCTAGTGGCAGAAGGGGAAGTGAGAGATAAATAAGATATGAGAGGGATTTGATGAAAAAGAGGTTCTCTATTGGTAGCATGGAGGGAGTTATAGGGAATGACCTCAAGAGAGCAGTAACCAGAAGCCAGGAGTGACCAAGAGTCAATAACCAGCAAAAATCAGGAACTGCAGTCCTTCAACCACAAGGAACTGAACTGAACTCTGCTAACAACTTGAATAAGCTTGGAAGCGGATTCTTCCTGGAGCCTCCAGACTATAGCCTAGCTCAGCCAACACCTTGATTTCAGCCCTGTGAGACACTGAGCAAAGAACCCAGCATGAGCCCACCCAGACTACAGACATCTGAGATCATAATAAGTAGGTGTTGTTTTAGCCATGATGTTTGTGGTAATTGTTAGGCTCCCTAAGTGTGGCTGCACTATCGCCAGGCCATTATGAACTCTGTGACCAACATGTACACCTCCAGAAGTGAACTCTGTGACTGGCACGTATACCTCCAGATAGCTCCCTGGAACAAAGAGGCCCAAAGCAACAAAAGAATGACCGCAAAGAAGAAAAACAGCAAGTTCCTGTTCCAGCCAGTTAACCAACCCTCCAAATCTATAACGACCAACCCCCAGCTGTAACCTTCTGTAACTTTCCACTTGCTACCCCAGCCTATAAAACCCCCTCTTCCTCATTCCTCAATGCTGACTCTCTTTTCGGACTCAGCCGGCTCACACCCAAGTGAATAAACAAGCCTTGTTGCTCACACTTAGCCTGCTTGGGTTGTCTTCTCAATTAAACGCGTGCTTAACAGTTATTTGTTACACAGAAATCAAAATGTTAATATAACAAGTAACTCTGACCCTTCTGCCATTCTGCCTTTGCTGGGCATCTTGAATCTGCAGCTGGTTCAAGGGCTGGTATCTCAAAAGAGGAAATCCAGTCATGATGGTTAATCTTTTGTGTCAACTTGACTGGGCTAAGGGAAGCCCAGGTACCTGGTAAAACATTATTTCTAGGTGTGGCTGTGAGGGTGTTTCCAAAAGAGATTAGCATTTGAATCAATGTGCTTAGTAAAGAGATCATCCTCACCAATGTGGGTGGGCCTCATTCAATCCATTGCAGACTTGAATAGAACTAAAAGGAAGAGGAAGGGCAAATTTGTTGGCTGCGTGAGCTGGGATATTCATCTTTCTCCTGACCTTGGACATCAGAACTCCTGATTCTCAAGCCTTTGGGTTTGGACTGGAGGCACCAGCTTTCCTGGGCCTCCAGCTTGCAGATGGCATATCATGGAACTTCTTAGCCTCCAAATTCATGTGAGCCAATCCTTTATTATTTGTATAATTATGGTATATTCATTGTATTATATCTATCTAATCTCCTATTGGTTCTGTTTCTCTACAGAACTCTAATACACCAGTATAATGGAAAGATTCCTAAATTCAAAAGCCAGAAGGCTGGGTTCCTGTTCCCACCCTGCCTTTTACCTTCTGTGTGTTCCTGATGAAGACACTTCATGCTCCACTATTTACTTACCTCTGAAACGAAGGGCTGACCCAGATCAGTTGTTCTCTGACCTGCTTGGAGGGACTTAGAGGCTGTGGAGGTGAGTGGGAAACAGGCCAGGTTCCAGGCCCACACTTCAAAGAGACAAGGTCTGCTTTGGACTGTTTTACACACAGGGCTTCTGAGTTTTAGATTTCATTAGAAGTGTTTCTTCTGCCAAATGAAATTTGAAAACCACTGAGCTGGGTGATTATTAGGACCCATTCCAGCTGTCACATTCTTCCAGCATGAAGATCAAGTTCAGCAGTGCAGCAGCTGGAGCTGTGGAAAGAGGTGGTATGAGTTTGGGCTTGGCTTAGTGGACATGGTAGCCAAATCAGAGATCCCTTTCTCATTCAAGTCATCTGTTGCTACCTGTTTGCTCTGGAGGTCTGAACTTCTGGGAGATAAATGTTTAAACTGACAGACTTCAGTTCAAATAATGACTCCACATTCGTATCCTGATATTGGGTAAATAAATAAATCTCTTAAATTCCCAGAGCTGCAGGTTCCTAGCCTATAAAATGATGACATCACCTACTTTGCCCAGTTGTTGTATATACTAGTTAACATGGTCTAAACTGTGCCAATTGGAAGACCCAAAATGCAATGCCTTGAGAAGAGTAAAACGTTTTTTCTCTTTCATGTAAATAGTCTAGAACAGGCCAGGTGGTGGGCCTTCTACTCCAAGCATCCTTCAAGGAACCCAGGAGATGCTAGTTCTATTATTTTCAGCACGTTGCTCACAAGGTTACTGCAAGGTTGGTATTCCAGCCAAGCCGGAAGGTGGGGCGGAGGTGGGGTGGTATGGAGGAGCCTATGAGCCAAGTTTCATGGTCAGGTCTGCGAGTGGCTCACATCACTTCCACTCACATTCTGTTGGTGAGAGCTTAGCCATACAACCACACTGAGTTCGAAAAGAAGCCAGAAACTAGTCCCTGGCTGGATAATTCCCTCCCAGTTAAAATTCTATTGCTTTGGGTGTGCTGAAAAGTCTAGGGTGGTTTCCACCATATTACACATAGAAAAGTGCTTAACACCTAGGAGCCTCTGGCTCAGCATCTCCACATAGGCCCAGCTCTGCTGATTAAGTGTGTTTCCATGTGGGCATATGTGGAGGTGGCCAGCACTATTCCATATCCTCAGTTCATGATTTTTCACAGCTGCTTTCAATCTACTTCTCCTAAATGACTCTCTTTGGCTACACCTCGTTTTCCTAGAGTGAATATTTCCATCAGCTGATGCCCTTCTCAGGCCTCAATCTCCCCTGGTTTGCAGACTGTGGCCCTCCTTGGCCTCTCTGGAATCTGGCCATTTGAATCCTGTCAGCCCTGTTCTCCATCACCAAAGGACTCCGGGGGAACTGTGCCAAGCAGGCTGTCAGCCACAGGCAAGCTTTCTGAAAAAGACGTGCCAACTGCAGCCACAGAAAGTCCATTCCCTTGAATAACTTTGTTAATATTTGAAAATTAGTTCCCTTGCTCCTGATCATGCTACTGGGTATTTGGATATAAGAGCAAGGATGAGGGCAATAGAAAATTAAAATCATGTTGTACTCATATAAACTGCACAGATATGGAAGGGTAGGTCCTATTACCTATAATCCTGGAATTTTTAGACTCTCACTTTCATTGGACCAGAGTTGCCTTAGGGACAGTAAAAACACAAAATGCTGGGTATTGTTTTCATCAAGCAACTACTGATAGTGCACATTTAAATCAAAATTCTTCTAATCCCAAACTCAGTAAACAGATGCTGTGAGCTTAGTTCTGCCCCTCTGGCTTCAGATTTTACCCCACTGGATATGCCCAATTCTGAGATGACAAGAAGCTTCCAGCTTCCACATGGTTGCAATTTGGCTGTAGAACTGGCATGAAAGCACGTCACTGTGTCAGCACCTGGGCCACCAGATGAATAACCTATGAACAACAGCTTTGGACTAAAATATGAAGGGGTTGTTTTCCTTCGATCTCCCCCTACCTTCCTCAGAACCTGCTACAAGGAAAGATTTATAGACTCGAAAGCGTCAATGACTGATTAGACCCATATGATTGCTCCTGCTGTTTCTGATATTTTAAAAAATTGTCTTATAAAGAGATAAAAATAAATAATCAATGGAAAAACTTTTGGCATGGGTGAGACATTTAGGGAAAGAAGTCATTTCAGCCTCCCCCAACACACACATGCACACACACATACAGCCTGTATCACACAATGGAGGTGAGGACCCACTCAATCTAGGCTCAGGACTGGCTCCATGGGACAGATGGGTGGGACAAGTCATCCTGCTGCAGTCAGGTAGCAGGGAGCACCGAGGAGACTAAGATGACAGAGACAAAATAACTAGAGAAAAGATACAGGAGCTAGGGGGAGAGGGTTGAGGTTTGATGAAGCTCTCTCTTCCCAGTAGGGGAGAGTTGGAAGCCACAGATGTAGTTACAGCCCCTTGTTTTCCAGATGAGGAAACAGGTGCTGTGATGTTAAGAGCCCCCAGTAGTGGTCCATGTAGCCAGTGGCCTATGTCAGCTGGGCTCTTACTCTCATGTGAGAGGTGCCACCTTCAAATGTCTGAGATCCACTGACCTTCTTTGAACAATAGCAACTGAAAAGCACCATGAAAAGCCCATGCCTCTTTAGCGCCATTTTCATATTGATTTTCCGTCTTCCTCCACGCAGTCAAAGGGCAACATTTTCTCTGCAACTTCCCAATTTTGCCTGATGCAAATAAAATGTGCTGCTCTTGCCCTTCTCTCCTTTTCCCCTTAGTATTCTTGATTTTCCCCTAGATACTCAAGTAATGCCCAGGTCTCAGGAATGTATAATCTCTTGCTTATCTCTAGCAACAGATTTGGGAATGAGGAATCGTTCCCTGGAAGAGTCAGAGCGCTCGTAGACACATTCTGCTGGGTTGCACGAGCTCCTCCCCTGGGAAATCCACTAAGACTAGAGGAAAGAATTGCTTGGAGGATTCAGAGGCTGAAGAGTGGACAGACGGCTTTCATTGAGAAAAAGAAGCAGAAAATTGAGGAAGATGTGAGGCATCAATGCCAGCAGACGACATGTGACAGGTGCTAGCCACATGGATCACACTAAATTTCTGTCATTTATATAGATAAAAAAGAATTTCCAAAGAGCTCCTCCATAATTCAGCATTAACCAGCTTTAAATCATCACCTTTCTTTACCTTTTCAAAGCGCTTTTATCTAGCTAGCTTTCATTTTCAGAGTGGCCAATTCAGGTGAGGATTCTCAATCCTGTTCTGCAGCTGAGGAACTCATGCTCAAAAGGGCTAAGAGTTTATTCTCCTACATCCAAACACCTTGCTTTTCCAAATCTTGTGCTCACTTTACCTACACATTTTGATTTTTCCAGGATGATGACAAGTTAGACATGCAGACTCCTCAGGCTCATTCATAATCTGTATAGACATTACAGGTCATGCAAATTTAACAAAAGGCTAAAAGATGCCCGTTTGCACCCAACATGTTGGATAATGCCCCGGTAAAGTGGAAAATCAGTTTCCACAGCCTCGCTCTGTAGGTTTCCTCGGAATTGTAAAAGCATAGGACTCTGCCTCATATTTATTTCTATATGGCAATGAGGATATAAAGGAGTAGACCGAAAGGAGAAAGGAATTTTAAAAGCCATGGAAAGCTGCCCTAAATGTGGTTGGATATAGAGAGGAGAGTGCTGACGGCAAACAGCTGTGCCCTCTTTGCCTTTTTGCTGAGGAAGGGGATTTAAGCCAAAAGAACACACGTAAACGTGGATTTCTTAAAGTTCTCACTGTAGTTATTTAGCCTTGGGAGATGAGGAGTTGTAAAGTAGATGCTGGCTTAAACAAATGATAAATCCTTGAGGTGAAGGGCACCCCATTTTCCCTGATGTGATTATTACACATAGCATTCCTGTATCAAAATATCCCATGTAACCCATAAATATATACACCTACCAGTATATTTCTGTGGCTAATCTGAAAGCCACCTGCACCCTTGTGAAGACACCCACAGGGACTTCTGCCTCCCCTCCTACCCTCTGGCTTCAAGAGCTCCCTGGGCTCTCCTGTTGCAGGAGGGAGAGGGAGAGCTTCTTTAGGTTCCTGGTAAGGATCTCTGAAGACAATTCCTTAGGCTTGGATAATTCCCAGACATTTGCTAAAAAGCAGCATCCTCCAAAGCTTTAATTTGGATCACAGGAAAATGATGCTCCCGCCTCAGATTCAAACAGTTTTATCTCACACTGCAAGCTCCCTGGCATGGGCAAAGTCCTCGATGCCTTTCCTGGTGGTTTCCAACATCAAGGACATACTTGTTCCTCCTCCTAGCTCTCTCCCTCAGCCAAGTCCTTCCTTACAATGAATTATCCTGCAGAACTCCCTCTTAAGCTTGGCTTCTGGGGCAGAAAACCTACTTTCTGAAAGGGTATGGGGACTGTCAGAGCATGAACTGGACTCAAGCTCCCAATTACAGAGCAGACACAAGGCTCTGCCCGCACCAGGCCATCCCTGGATTTCTGCAGCTCCAGGACTCTCTTCCAGCATCTAGATGCAGCTACTCTCATTCCAGCTTTGTGTCCTGTTTGATGCAAAATCTTTATTCCTTCCCATTTCAATCCCTGTTGCATATTCTGTGTGACAAAGCAACAAGCTGGAAATCGAGTTCTGAGTTTTATACCCAGCTCTGCCACAAATGTGCCATGACCTTGAACAAGTCACATGTCTTATCTGGACCTGGATTCTCTCATCTGTAAAAAGAGGAAGCTGAGCTATACTACTTTTAAAATGTCTCCAGCTTTAATTTTATTAGAATATCAGCTGCTTTCTCCTCTGGTTTCTCATGGCAGGTTGTGCATTCTTCTCTGGAGACACCATATTTCATTGGAGTATCTCTCCTTACAAATGTATTTCCCCACTAGATTGGCCCCTCAAGAACAAGGATTGTATTTTAGTTACCTCTGTTATCTCTGTACCTGGGGAGGAGTGAGAAAAGGAGAGCAGGAAAGGGAATGGTATAGTACCAACATTTGTTGAGCTTCTATTATGAGGAATTGTCTATGCTACACATTGTACATAAAGTATGTATGATTCACAGTATAAACATTATAATCTGGAATCAACCTAAATGTTCATTAGCAGATGAATGGATAAAGAAAATGTGGTATATAGACGCAACACAATACTATACAGCCATAAAAAAAAAAAAAAGAATGAAATCTTGTCATTCATGGCAGCATGGATGAGCCTGGAGGACATTACGTTAAGTGAAAAAAGTCAGGAACACAAACACAAATGCCACATGTCCTCTTTCATATATGGGAAAATTTAAAAAGTTACTCTCATAGAAGTCGAGAGTAAAATAGAGGCTACTAGAGGCTGGGAAGGGTAGAGGGGCAAGGGTCATAGGGAAAAGAGAGTTAACGGATACAAATTACAGCTAGAAAGATCGGAAGAGTGAATTCCAGTGTTCTAAAGCAGGGTAGGTGACTACAGTTAATGATAATTTATTGTCTACTTATTGTATATTATTGTATATTTTCAAATATTGTATATTTTCAAAGAGGATTCTGAATGTTCCCAACACAACAAAATAATAAATATTTGAGGTGATGGATATGCTAAGGACCTTGATTTGATCATTACACATTGAATACATGTATTAAAATATCACTCTGTACCCCATAGATATGCTCAATTATTTTGTGTCAATTAAAATGATAAAAAAAATTATAATCTCATATCTGCTGATGAAGAAACTGGGAAATTAATTTAGCCAGGTCACACAGCTGGATCAGAAATAAAATCCAGGTTTGCCTGGCTTTGCCTACTGTCCCAAGGACCTGGCCTGAAGCAATAGGGCTCTACCAAAATTCTCCAAATATCTAGTAGGTGCTCAATAAATACTCATTAAACAGATGTGACATATATTCTCTTATTTGGCTTTTGGTCAGACTAGGATTTGTCTTTGATCCTTATCTACACTGAGATGGGAGGGGAGCAGAACTGGGGCAGGAGATGAGAGTCCCAAACATAATTTTATTTCAAGGACTTCTGAATTCTTTAATTAAGAAGGGGCAGGGCAGAGCTCTTACTGAGTAATAGGAAATAATGATGAAATATTATCAAGGTAACTCAAGGTCTCAGGTGCTTCACCCTGAAGAATAAGCTAAAGCCCTAATTTGCCTCATCACTCAACCTACAAATTCATAGAGGACACAATTGTTTTCACAGCCCCTGAAGGTCACATTATTCCTTCTTGCTCTAATGCCCCTCACAATTATATACAGGTGAGCAGGCAGAGAAATCTATATTAAAGCCTCAAAGTGTGAGGGGCTCCCAGCTCCAGAAGCCTGCAAGGTACTTGGCCCGAGTACCGTGGCAAACTCTGTGGGCTCCCAGCATGTGGCCTGAAAGGCAGTGATATTGGAATTGAAATGGATTGCTGTCTTCAGGGCACTCTAGCCTGGTACCAACACCTGAGAAAGGCTCTTTGGTTCTTGTTAATTTATCTTAAGCACAAATAAATTCTAAGAGCCAGCTGAGTTAATATTTGCCTAAAGGAGAAAGGAAAAAGAAAAGTGTTCATCTGTTTCTAAGGGTGCCTCAGGATTGTGCCTGGAGCTCCTAACCCATTCAGGGTCCACATAAATCTCTCACTGGAGTGTCTGATATTGTTTCAGCAAGGAATGCAGTCCAGTAGAGGGAAGAATGATCATTTCTGTCTAGTGGTGAGTTAATGCCCATCTGCAGGCAAAGATTCAAATAAACAGCACACTGCATGTATTTCTTTTTAAATAGAGTATTGCTTTAATAGCTGCTGGAGGTGGGATGTTTATTCCTTTATGAAACAAACATATCCTAACACTTCAGAGAGGTAGACTATTCTATAAGGTGTCCTATCATTCCAAAACACCATACAGTGGCCCTAAACTCTGACTGACCTTTTCTGCTTAATCATACATTGTGGTTTGAATGTGTCCCCTCCAAAATTTAGGCAGTAAAACTTAATGGCCATTGTGATGGTATTAAGAGGTAAGGACTTTAAGAAGTGATTAGGCCAAGAGGGCTTCTCCCTGGTGAATGGGATTAAGGTTCTTTTATAAGTGGTTTCATGAAGCATTCAGGGAGCTTGACCTTCTGCTGTGTGAGGACACAGCGCTCCTCCCTCCAGAGGACACAACAGCAGGTGCCATCTTGGAAACAGAGATCAGGCCCTCGCCTGCCAGTGCCTTCACCCTGGACTCTCAGCCTCCAGAATGTGAGGAATCCATTTTAGTTCTTCATAGATTACCCAGTCTTGGGTAATTTTGTTATGACAGCACAAAATTGACTAAAACACTGCATAATAGATTTAGGACATTCATTCACTCAAAAAATCCTTATTGAGTGCTTGCCATTAGAGAGAGAACAACAGATTAGTTTAGCCACTTATTAACTACATGACTTTGGGCAACTTGCTTACATTCTCTGTGCTTCATTTACCTTATCTGTGAAATGGAGATAATAATAGTGCTAATGTCAGAGTTGTGAGGATTAAATTAACTAATGTGTGAAGCACTTAGAGCACCTCTCAGACATAGCAAGTGCTGTGTAAGTGTTACTACTGCCTGCCAAGTACTGGAGCCAAACCTCTCACCCAGGCTATTAACACCCATAGGATGAAGAGACACTTACTGACTAGAGTGGATTTCTTGTCTGGGTGGAAAGGGCAAGAGGCACCTACACAGGCTGCCCACCTGCCTCACGCCCTTGGCTGCCCCTCTCTGCACCCAGTCCCTGGCAAGGCCAGAGAGGCTGCCACCACCACCCAGTGAAAATGGGGTGAAGGGAAGCTGAAAAGTGGATCCTGAGGAACAGCTCACAGTGCTCTCAAGGGAAGTGGCAACAAGATAGTGGCACCAAGGGTGAGATGGAGGCCGATTCACTCTGCTTGTCACAGAAGGCCAGGCCGCTGCCTTTCTAAAGTGACCGTTCAGCACTTGACCCTCACCTTCATGATGGCTTTCACCACTTCAGGCCTGCTGCTCACAAAGACCATGGTGTCCCAGCGAGCGGAGTCCCGGCCATCCTGGCATCCTGTCTTCTTGGAAGGAGCAGGCCCAAGCACTGGAGCGCAGTGTAAATATGCCTGCCAGGGAACAGGATTCTGCGTCGGGCACTCATCCCAGCAGCTTCAGGCTCTCGGTTGTCACTGTTTTTACACCTGTGACAAATGACATGGCCAGTCACGCTATAGTGTCTGAAGAAACCTCTGTAGAGGAGTAGGACGCAGCAGATATGCTGTGGCCCAGACAGCAACTGCCAAGCAGATGGAGCCTGCACCCCCACAATTTGGCCAAAGACATACCGATACTCTCCATAAAAAAGATTTCCAGAAGCTGTGTGTCTATAACGAAGTCTTAACAAAAGAAACAACAACCACAAAAACAACACAAAGTCACCAACACTAAAGATTATTCTTGAGTCTGATTTGAAAACTAGGGTCAAATTCTGCAGAGGCATTCAACTGGCAGGATACCACCCTAACAGCCAGATCTATAGGTCCTCTCATCATGCCGGGGAAAATGCTCTATTCACCACTCCTCAGCTTCCGGTTCTGGCTTCACAGTTCTCTCTATACTGGAGGAGTTTTAAAGCCAGAGGTGTCTTTACCTACTTACTCTTATTCACAGATCTAAATATGGAAGTCAAGAGGGGAAAGTGACATGTCCTTAGAGAAGAGTCCACAAGAAAACAAGACAAACAGCGACTGCGCCCCTAGTGTATACTGGGCATTGGCAAGCTACTGGGGACAGGGAGACAAAGAAAGCCTAGTTCCTTTTTTAAGGAGCTTAATCTAGGAAGGGAGACAGACTCTTTGCAGACTGGACCAGGCTTCCCTGCAGCAGAAGGAAACTTGAAATCAGGGTAATGAGCCTCAGCAGGGACGGGCCAGCACGCTGCTCTGAGAGGATCGTGTGTGGACACAGGGCTATGGCATGGCCCTGCGTCGACCTGCTAGCTGTGCTGTAGGGCCAGGTGGGGCCTGGAGTGGCCTGAGCTAGGGGCTGCTGTGAACTCTTTCCACTCCCCCAAGGCATCATATAAGTAATGACACTTTCTATTTGCCCAGCAAAATCAAGGACACAGTTTTCTAGAACACGGGATGGGGTGCTTCCCCTTCCCCCAGTCCAATGGACAGTCTAATCTGGTTGGTGGGCCTTTGTTCATGACTCACGAGCCACTAGCAACTGCAGGCAGAACTGCAAAGCCCCCAGGGGCCTCAGAGGGCCTGCTGCCTGCCACGACATGCCTACTCAGCTGCTGCTGGCCCACCTGTGGGCAGCAGCCCTAGTGATTTACAGAAGCCCGGGACTAGTGCCGGCAAATCTATGGATACCCTGCGTGATCTGGGCGTGCACTGTTGTGGTGGCCTCTACAATCAGGAGGCAACATGTGGGGAGAAGGCCGGGCGCGGTGGCTCACGCCTGTAATTCCAGCACTTTGGGAGGCGGAGGCGGGCGGATCACGAGGTCAGGAGATCGAGACCACGGTGAAACCCCGTCTCTACTAAAAATACAAAAAGTTAGCCGGGCATAGTGGCGGGCGCCTGTAGTCCCAGCTACTCGGGAGGCTGAAGCAGGAGAATGGCGTGAACCCGGGAGGCGGAGCTTGCAGTGAGCCCAGATCGTGCCACTGCACTCCAGCCTGGGTGACAGAGCAAGACTCCGTCTCAAAAAAACAAAACAAAACAAAACAAAACAAAAAAAAAACATGTAGGCAGAAGAAGGGAGGAGCCGACCCAAAAGGATTTGGTCCACGGTGAGGTCCACAGAAAGGCCAGAGCCAAGATGCGGCCAGCAAACACCTCAGGCCAGTGGTGGCCTCATGTTGCCCATGCCGGAGGCCAGTCCTTGATCGCTCCGAACCCTCTGCTTGAGCGTTCTAAATGAAATGAGCAGGTCATCCCGTCAGGATCTAAGTGAACTTCTGAAAAAAGCACAAAAAAGCAAGCCTCTTGAGCTTCCCCCAGTGACCGATACAAGGCACATCCCACACGCTTCACAGCACAGTGGAGAAGAACTGCACCAGGAACATGTGATGGGGCCTCAGCGGGAGCCCGCGGAGGAGGACGCCTACTGCCTGGATCTCGGCCAGAGAATTTGCAAGGTCCACAACAACTGCAACCGTGTGTGTCAGACCCGCGACCGCTACAAGATGTCCCAAGACTTGGCCCAGGAATTAAAGAAAGAGACTTCCAGTTTTCAGAGGGAAATCCTCTTCCATGAGAAAACGGCCCAGGTAGGCTGGATGGCTGCTTGCTGTGTCCACTGAGAGAGTGCTCCAGGCACTCCGGAAAGAATGACTACAACAGGCAGAAGCCAGCTGATTGCGAGGCCAAGTTCCAGCCTTTCCTGAGGGGCCCTTTGGCTCCTGAGGCTTGGCCCTCAGCCTGCAGGGCCCCAGAAGTGCTAGGAGGACTGTGAGACACCAGGGTCCCCAGGAGACATGAGGGTCATGATGTGAGGGCTTGGGTCCAAGCACCTGTCAGGTTCTGTTTTCCCGGTAGCCGGGTGCTAAATGCCCAGAGACTCGGCAGAACATCAGCCGGTGCTGCTCCCTTTAAGGCACTTCTGACTGATCTCTTGTTAGTTGAGCTACTGTTCATTAGCTGACCCTGAAATTGCTCTAATTGAAGTTTGATAGATAATGTTAGGATTGTAAGGTACTATTTTTCAAATAAAGATTGTTTAATCTAAAAAAAGAAAAATATATCTAACACATTAAATCTTTTATTTAGGGATATTTTTACTTGGGGCCCAGTAAAGAAAGAAAAAAGAAATGCTTAAGTTGATTTAAAAAGAGAACTTCTACATTTCCATAAGATAATGGCAGTTGCCTGAATCTAAATTTCTCATACACCCTCCAAAACCAAATAGACAAGTGGAACAAATACAGCTAAAACCTGTGCCCACAGTAGCATAACTAGGAGACAGATTATAGTATATTAAATGATTAATGTTCAGCAACTATTCACTCTCTCCTTCCCACCTAAGAATCTCAACCATCACCTCTGATATTAAGAGTGGGGATGTGAATTGCTTTGGCCAGTGGCATATTGAGAACTCATGCAGGCAAAAACTTGAAATGTGCCTGCATAGCTGAGCAAGTTCTTTTGTGCTCCTGTCTTTTGCCATGAGAAGAGTATGGTATGCCTCATTTAGCACCTGGTTCATAAAGGATAAGAGACATTTGAAGAGGAACCCAAGTACAACCTGAGCTTGTAAGCAAACCTTATGAGCTAGATGAGCTAAATCCCAGTCAATGTGCAAAAACGTAAGTGAAAGATGAAGGTTTATTGTTTTATGCACCTGAGTTTTAGGGTTATTTGTTTTGCAGCAACGGCTGACGGATACAGAAATTAGTACCAGAAGTGAGATGCTGCCATAAAACTTAAACTATTTGGTATTAATTTGGGGGCTGAGAAGTTTGCAATAAGGAGATTGTCATATAAGAATGAAAAATAACAATCTGTCTCATGCAGTGCCAAATGATTTGGGAAAATATGGCCTGCAATATCTTATAAGTCAGAATATTTACCTAATAAACATTAGTGTTGATTGAGGAAGTTTTGAGGCAAATCATTGAAAGCGTGAGCTGATCACTAGTAGCTGCATTTGATAAGGTACTACATGAAAGAGATTCAATCAGAAAAATACTAACTGGTTTGCAAGCAATATTTAAAGGAATATTATAGGCTTGGAAAATAAAAGTGCTAATTACTAAATCAAAGGTGTTGCCATTATGACCACAACCTCAGTCAGAGAAAAGGCCAAACCCAGGGTGCTTCCAATAAAACATGACTCAGGATAAAGATCAAATAAAAGGTATGGCTATAATACTTGCTTATACCTCTAAAGAGATGAAGGTAACATCTGCAGACCTTTTTAACTAAATAAAGGGACAACTAGAAAGCTTGAACATGATTCCATAAAAGCATATTTTGTTCAAATTTGCAGCAATTTAAGTCTAGAAAGACACAGACATGTATCAAAAAATATGTGTATGTGACTTTTGGCACTGGTGTTGATAGAAATCAAATAAAAAACCAAGAAGGAACTTTCAAAGGGTAGAGCCAAAAACAGTGAGGAATGATGGATTTAGGATTACTTCCACAGACATCACCAGAGCCTAATGAAGAAACATTTTTACCACCAGTGTAGTGGAATCTGGTATTTGCCCACCAGGATTTCATAATTTCTAAGAACCAGTATCTATGTGCTATGTGATGGCAGTTCTTGCCCTTTTTAAATTAGAATGTTTATTCAGGCCGAGAGCCATGGCTCACACCTGTAATCCCAGAATTTGGGGAGGCTAAGGCGGGTGTATCACCTGACGTCAGGAGCTCCAGACCAGCCTGACCAACATGGAGAAACTCTGTCTCTACTAAAAATACAAAATTAGCCGGGCATGGTGGCGCATGCCTATAATCCCAGCTACTCAGGAGGCTGAGGCAGGAGAATTGCTTGAACCCGGGAGGCGGAGGTTGCAGTGAGCCGAGATCGCGCCATTGCACTCCAGCCTGGGCAACAGGAGCGAAACTCCATCTCAAAAACAAACAAACAAAAAAAACAAAACAAAGAATTTTTACTGAAGTTAACCTGTTTCTCTTCCACCATTATATATTTGGATATGTGCAGAGTGGCGGTAGATAACAACTTGCCTTCTCGGTTCAAAAGTCTGTGTATCAAGAGGAGTCGCATATTTGATGTAGATCCTAAGATCCTAGATTTCAAGTGTTATGCCATGATGTGATAAGACTTTGAGAACTCTTGGGATGGAAGTGAGAATATTTTGAGTATGGGAGGTATGTAGATATTTATAGATAGAAAGGAAATCTATGGCAAATTATTGTTCAGCCAATATTCACTTTCTGTCTCTTCCAACTTCTATGGGGAAAACACTTTTCTGTCTCGTTGTTGAACTTGGTCATATGCCTTTGGTCTATGGAATGTTTTGTAAACAGATATTTGAAATGTATTCCTATAGAGGGGCTTATTTTCTTACACTCTTGTCTTTTGCTATGAATATAGCATGCATGGAGTAGGCACTAAAAGGGCAAGATGAGAGGCTTGTAGACTTGGACCCAACCCACAGTTTGTAACCAAGCCCAGCCTAGATCAGCCAAATCTCAGCAGACCCGAAGATGGATAACCAAGAAATGAATGCTTATTTCTACATGCCACTTAAGTGGTGTTTTTGCACAGTAATAGACAAAGAAAGGTACAAACTTTATTTTTCAGATAAGTGGGAAAATACACATCTGAAACCAGCAGAGCCACAACTGTAGTTCATGCCAGAGCAGAGTCAGGGGTTACAATAAAAAAGGGAGAGTACAATGTTTTTGAGATGGCATCATACATACAAATTTACCTCCAGAGAGGATCCAAACCTGAGTTGAGAAATACTGAGAAAATATCTGAGACAGTAAATAAGACTACCGACAACTGGGAATTGAAAAAAAGGGTGCTTGAGAGGATATAGCTTCAAATGTGGCAGCATTGGGAAGGCACTGTTTCTGGGCGAGAAGAAGACAACCTGGAAAAGAAGGACTCTGTACCACTTATCAGCTTATTGTCTCCCAGCTCTGAATCCACCCTTCCCTATGCAGCTTTGTAATACTGAAGCCAGACCCTATAGACATTTCTCCTTTGCCAGCTAGCACACAAGGCTTTATCAACAGAGGGTGCTGACATTACACTTCAAGGTGATCACCACATGAACACACTTCTCTTCCAGGTTCTAGCCTGCCATTTTTTATTCATCATTGCAGCCTAGTGGCCCTCATGAACCAGCTCTGGCTGTGCCCTCAGGCTACTCTGTCCCCACCTAGTGGCCACTTGTGACACAGGCAATGGGCTCCTTCCTTGGAAACTCCAGCTGCGCCTTTAACGTGTTCTACCTGCCTGGCAGCTGATTGTTGGTGGCTTCCATGAGCCACAGCAGCTCCAGCTATAGCAGGCAACTAGATCGCCACTTGACCCAGGCCTTCCAGCAAGCTTTGTCATTATAGGTAGGCTGTATGTTCCTCTTTACAAAAGTCTAAATCTCAGGCTTGTGAGGATGAAGGTGCTTTTCCAAGTTCTTTGTTCCTTTACTGCCCCTTTCCCTCAGCCCAGAAGTAGTAGCTGGGTTTTTTTTTGAACATACTACTTTTTGATCTCTGAGAGTCCTGTTTAATCTTTTTAAATCTTCAACTATTACTAGTTAAGAATTCTTTATATTAGGCTTTCAATTTCTAATCACTGTTGCATTCTTTAGTTTTCTGACTGGACCCTGACCGATGTAGTGTCCTTTAGAGTGGCTTGGGAGTGAAGGGAAAGCAGGAAGGAAGTAGTTTGAAATAAAATTTCTACTGAAGTAATAGAAGACACAATCAGAAAACCAGGACCCTTCCTCTCCCCAAAGAGACATCATTTATTCAAGAAAGTATACTGCACTGTAGAAAAGAAAAGAGACTTATCTCCTCTCACACCTTTATATAAACGTCTGTGGTTGCTTCTCTGGAAAAATTCCAAGGCATTTTAATGTAAATGGAAAATATCAGGAGACATCCAAGCAAAGCTAATATAAGAAGAAAATGGAAAGTGAACATAAAAACATCTCATTAAAAAAAAAACCCTTCCAAAATATCAACCAGGAAGCAGAGGAAAACTGTATGTAACACAATGCTCCAACGTGAATTAAATATCATTAAAGTAGCATTTGTAGGAGAAAGGTACCCTTCAACCAGAAATTTAAAACTTGTAATAGAAATTGGCAAAACTCAAAATGACATAAGATGAGAATCGGCTGAACTTGGGGAAAGAAAAGCGAAAAAAAGGACAGTCTTCTCAGAAATGAAGACTAGATTAGAAAGCACTCAAGTGAAAATAGATTTTTTAAATATATCACATAAAATTGAGAAGGGAAAACAACCAAGAAAATGAAAATAAAATAAAGAATTAGGTAAAAGATATTAGAGAGAAAGTGATACGTAGAAGATAATAAAGGAAGACCCAATGTGTGTGTAATGGAGGCTTCAAAGAAGAAAAACAAGACAGTAAACCAGAATAAAAATTTAAAACTATAATGCAAGAAAACTTTCTAGAAATATGAAAGAATTAAATTTATATATTGAAGGAACCTACAGTGTACCTTGAAAATTTTGACCCCAAATGGCTAGCACTAGGACAAACCTAGTAGAATTATTAAAACACTGAATTTAATTTTTTAAAACATCTGGAACTCCAGACAAAAAGATGTGATCATTTAAAATTAATAGATACCAAATTAGCTTCCAACTTCTCAAAAGCAATACACAAACTAACTCAACAGCGAAACAGCATTTCAGATTACTCAAGAAACATAACACTGGTGAATTCTATTACAAGTAAACTTTATCTCAAGACACTAAATTTTCTCCCCCACCCCCAAAAAAATATAATTAAAAGGAAAGGTTAGTAAAAGATTCTGGGAGGATCAGAAGACAACAGCATGTTGTTTCAATCTTCCTGAATCTTCACACTAAAAGAAAACAAGTAGATAGTAAAGCCAAACATTAATGGAGAACATGAGGAGAACCCCAAATAACCACAAGCATTAATCAGAAAGCTTGGCAGACCAATTTGAGAACAGCAGCTAAAACTGGGAGTGATATTCCCCTCCCTAATCATGGATGAGTGCAAGTGAACTACAGTAAGATCCCAAGAGAACTGAAAAGGCTACCTTTTATAAACTCTCAAAACTGGCTAGGTAGGAATCCCTTCCAGGAGAGGACCTCAAACTAAAGATAAACTCCTGGAATGGAAGTAAAGTTGAGCAGGATAGAAAGAATAGAAGCAAATAGGGAAAAAAATATCTAGATGAAATTAAAAAACATTAACAGCCAGGAGACCTCAGAAAGCAAACTGCTGTTTTTTTTTTAACACTATACAAAAGCACAGAAGAGGGAGCTTTGTGAATTTAGAAAACCTATCTTGACTCGAGCACAGCTTTTTTCTAAAATTTCTGGGAAATGAATTTTATATAAATAAGAGTATGAGAAAAAGACAGAGGTTAAATCCCACACAAAGTAATTATTAGAAAAAATAAGAATAAAAAACAGAATAACACCTTTTCCAGAAAAACATGCCCATAAACAGATAAAAACTTGTAACCCACTATTTCTAAACTAACTAAAAGACACTTAAAACATGAAAAAGGAAATGAAAGAATAACATAAATGAAAACTACAAAAAACTTAGAAATCAGGTCACAGAACACAGGAAAAAATTACACATAAAAAAATCTCAGAAATGAGAACTAAACAAGAAAGAACACATGGGTGAATAAATACAACAGATAATTCTTCAAGAGAAAGTGAAAATAAGGAGAATGTTTAAAACAGAAATGAAGAAAGACAAAAAAATGAGATAAAGAGAGAAATACTGAAAATAAACAAAGAAAATACAGCACACAGATAATAGGCATCCCTGAAGAAGGAAACCAAAGCAAACAAAGGGAACATAAAAAATACAAAATAAATTATAATCTAAGGAACCTTCCCTGTAATTAAAAAATACTAACTACATATCAAAGGAACACAATGCATATCTGAAAATAGCAATTCAGCATAACCACATACAACACATATTCATACAACTACTTGACTTTAAAAGAGAAAAAATTATTTGAGCATTAAGTAGGTGGAAAAAGCAAATAACTTGTAAAGGAAAGAAAATTAGATTGTCAACTTTTTGCAAGCAATGCTGTATGACAGACAAAAAGACCATATCACTTACAATGAATGGATTCCAAGTTACCCTCCATCTTCTCACATAAAACAACATACAAAGTGATAAAATAATGAAGCAACCTTTCTAATACATTCAAGAAGCTGGAAACTGATGGATTTTATTGCACATATATTATATCTCAATAAATCTATTTTTTAACTTGTTTTTAAGTTAGTAGAAGACAATGGAGAAACACTAATAATACACTCAAAGAAATAAAACATAACCCAAAGACTTCATATCAAACAAAACTAACCTCTAAGTGCTCTAACTAGAGCACGAATATTTAGCAACATACAAGAACTCAGGGAATATTGTTCTGATGAACATTTCCTGAGAAATCTACAAAACAAATTTTAGACCACTAAAATGTCTAGAGATACTTCTGTACACAGATTGGAACAGTAAATATATAATTACTTGAATGCCTATGACTAAATAAGTCCTGAAAAAGAAAAAATAGAGTATGAAATGGCTTTAACTCTGACAATATAGATATAACTACAGAAAAATGAAGGGGCAAGAACAGGGAGTACATACACAAAACAACTTCAACCCCTCTTAGAAATTATTTTGACGGTAACATTTATATTAAGTGTTTAGGTCACCCTTTAGAGACGGGATGGATCCCCCTCCCAATTAATAGGTCAAATGTTGAGATGGGTGATGCCACACACACATCAAATCAGTATGAAACGGTTTCTTACATCATGAGGCTTTCTGTGCTATGCGAGGCAGGCTCCCAGCAGGTCCAAAACTGTCCTGAGGAAGGAAGGGGGGGAACTAGCTTGGAGTTTTATTGTGGTTGGGGGTGAGGCTGAGATGAGGATTCCCATGTGTGGTCTGGGGCTTGCATGGTTTGAACTCTCCACTAGTGTCAAGAGAGGGAGTATGCAAGCTTTGTTATCAGTTTGCCCAGAAGAGAGGCAAGAGGAAAAGACAGAAGAAAGGGCTTAAAAGCTGTCTGCAGCCAAACATCAAAAGTAGAGTCACGCTCATTATTGCACTGAGATTGGTGTATGTGTAATGTGAGAAAAAGAAAATAAGTAACATGGGATTTTCTAATTCTGGTATTTCCTATGTCCTTAGGAAACAAAATTATCAGTGTAGAAGAAAGGAGATCTGTAACATAGACAAGGTTAAGCAGACTCTATAGTCCTGAATTTGAATTGGAAGTATCAGTATGAATTCATGTGATATTTGTAAATTTATATTTTTAAACATGTAACAGAATTTATTTATTTCCTAACTCTATCCACAGAAAATGCCTGCAAACTATGACCAATACTGCAACAATAAACCTCATTAGTGCCCAGATTATGGTCTTAAAATATCACTTTTCACTTAGAGGAACAGAGCTTTTGGAGAAATAGTAGATTCTAAGTCTGAGGCAGGAAATCACAAGATAATCTTGTAATATTTTTCATTCCAGATAGCAAGAAAACTATCAAACACTACTAGGGTCATAGCAAAAGAACTCAGGAGCCAAACCAAGTAAGTTCCAGTGGGCCAAAGATAGAACATTTTGAGTTTTATTAAATGTAATAATTGTAATAGATGTAAATCCTTCAAATATGTTTAAATCTATGAATTTATCGTAGTAAGAAGAAATTAGTTACTTGCAAAGAATGAAATAATAGAATTAGAGTATCATCACTGTAGAATGGCTAATGAATGAATGGATTTAAGCTTTGAGGTCGACAGATACTACGTGCCTCCTCTCACTGAAAGAATTCAACCACACTTAATAGTTTTGTCAAATGGATTGAGCCTGTGTCTATCAAGCCTCTGGATCCAATTGCTAATTTACAGAAAATATGGAGGACAGAAGAACATGTTGAGCATACGATCAGCAAAATCCAGACTGAGCAAACCTCCACAAGACAAACACCCAAGATCTATAGCCAGTAAATTGCAAGTAAAAAAGATGGAGGGAGATCCTGTAGATTAAAAAATACTTAAAAGACATATATTTTTATAAGGAACAACTCTAAACTACAGGATTCAGAAATGTACATTGGGGTAATAAAACTAAAATGAAATGCAAGGGAAAAAACTAAAATGACATATCCAAAAATCAAAAGAGTAGTTGCTTGTAGGAGAAGGGAGGGGTTCTGATTGATAGAGGGCACATGAACAGGGTTCAGAGGTGGGTAGCAAAGTTCAGTTTCTTGCCCCGGCTGGTGATCACCAAGGTGTTTGCCTCCATTCATCCCTATGTGTGTTTCTGGAGTTTTCTGTATCTCTGTTTTATCTTTTAATAAAATGTTTTTTTTAAGGGGGGGCAGGGTGAGTTAAACAGATATTTAATAAATAATTACTCAGGTGGCAGCTGAATTTGGCAAAAGTTACGAAGGTACTTGGCTGACCAGGATTCAAAAAAACACTAGAACAATGTTGAAGAGCTTGGGCTCTGGAAAGCCGCAGAGGTCTGTTCGCATTCCCATTCTATTGACTATCAGCTGTGTGATCTCTAAGCCTCAGTGTCCTTATCTATAGAATCAATATCATGATAGTAACACCCTCAGGGTGGTTGTGTAGCATAAATGAGATAATCCATATAAAGCACTCCACAAGGTGCATGTCACATAGTAATCACTCAGTACCTGTTGTTGTTAGGAATAGTAGAGGCTTCTAATTGTCTAGACATCTTTTTCATGGACCACTAGGGATTTCTGCGAGGCCTCTTTCCACTTCCATTACAGCTCTCTGAGTTATTTTTCTTTGCTGCTCCAATTATAGTCCTGAGAAAATTCTGACTTCATTTCTTTAAACACTAAGTGCTTTGGGATACATAGGGAAATGAAAAGTGTTATAGATTTCCAAATTATATTAAACCAATTTAACTTGCTGCCCAGCTGCCACAGGGACCAGCATGGCAGTAACTGCTAGGGACCAGAGAATTTTTGAGAACTCAGTTAGCCTGTGGCTGGTACACCTACCACTTCCCCAGGTATTCAGAGACGATAGTTATGCTAATCCTCCAGCTTGAGTGCATATTTGGAGATGTAGCCTCTGAAGCAATTATCCTTCTCAGCATACTTCCCACTGATACATGTGTCCATATATATATATATATATATACACACATATATATGTAAACTTTATGGTCTGTCTGAATTCATCAGCCAGCAGCTCCAATGAATGCCAATTTCTTACTGACCTGTCCCGCATCATTGCCTTTTACGCAATTCTAGCAGCAGGTAGGGAGATGCCCTCTGGAATGGAGTGCTTCGAATTAGTTTTAGTGCCCTTTAGCCTAAGGTATATGTTGAGCAGGGAGTAGAAATGTTCCTCTACTTTCCAAGCATCTCCTCCCTCCATGCCCCCACCATTCGGGGCTTAAACATTCTATTCACATTTCTCTTACCTGAATTTTCACAACCAATGAAACTCACCTGTTCTATTTCAGACATCTTGCTTTGCTTTTAAAATCTGCATAGTGCTTTCACCCTCATCATTTCAACCGTCAGACAAGTGTTATTAACCTCTTTTGGTTTTTACAAGGAACCTGATCTCCTAGCGAGATCACATGTAGTACAACTTGCCCAGAGCCCCACATGTCCGAGCTGAGACAGGAACAGACTTCTCCCCATTACATGTGCCATGTCTGCAGTTTCTTTCCATGATGTCCTAAAGACACTGCCTTCTTCTATGGGAAAGGCATATTTGTGATATGTGATATATTTTGCTTATATATAAAAAATAGGTGATATATTTTACTAATGTATTTGTCTGCTTATGAATCTATGTATGTTTTTGTTGGTTTATTTTATATAAATTAGGATGCTATTTCTTATATGTGTTTGACAGAGAATAAGTATATAATTAAATACAACAGTCTAAAATAATTATGAGTTAGTCACGTTTTTAACAAGTGATACAACGAGATTTGCAAGAAAACGTCATTACAGAAAAAAAATGGAGGTTTACCTCTAAAATCTACTATCAAGTATGCTTTTTTCATCTCTTCTTAGGACAGCTTTCATTCCATTTTTAAATCCATTTGTAATGACATATTTTTACATTTATTTCAAATGTTCAGAAAAGTATGAAGGCTAATATCATGAACATTTGTGTACTGGCTATCCAAATGTTAACTTTTTCTTCATATTTGCTTCAGAAGTTTTTCTTTTTTGAAATAAAATATTTCAGAAAAGATTGGAGTTTCCTGGTTTCTTTTGTCTCATTCCTCTCCTTCTAACCCCAGAACAGAGCAAACCACTATCCTGAAGGTGTTTTTGTTTTGTTTTGTTGAGACAGGATCTTGCTCTGTCTCCCAGGCTGGAGTACAGTGGTGTGAGCATAGCCCACTGTAGCCTCAAACTTCTGGGCTCAAGCAGTCCTCCTGCCTCAGCCTCCCAGTAGCAGGGACTACAGGTGTGCACCACAGTGCATGGCTAGTCTTTTGCTTTTTTTGTAGAGATGGGGTCTCCTCATATTGCCCAAGCTGGTCTCAAACTCCTGGTCTCAAGCAATCCTCCTGCCTCAGCCTCCCAAATCATGGGGATTACAGAAGTAAGCCACTGCACCTGGCTCTATCTTTTCTTTTAATGTTTTAAAATATTCACTGTAAATGTATTTATCTGTAATCAACATTCATTCAAAAATAAATAATACACAAATATATGTAATAATGGATAATGTTTTAATCTTTACACAAATGATGTTATTATCCTATATATATATAACTATACATCTTGCTTTTTTTGCCCAACATCATGTTTTTGAGATCAATAATAGATGAGTTTAATCTGTTTTCATGTGTTGTGTTTACTGACATATTTGAACTTATTTCTATTTTATTTTGTGTCTTTTGTTTTGCATACTTTTCTGCTTAATTTTATCCCTTTCCTTGACTTTCATCAAACTAATATATTTGTCTATAGTCCTACTTTTCTTCATTTGCTGGTTTGGAACTGTAGATTATTTTTCTACTCTTCTGATATTCCAAAAATTTTAATAATCATATTTAATTGTACATTTTTAATAAAGTCTAAAGTTATTTTTATCCTAGATTATTTTTCTACTCTTCTGATATTCCAAAAATTTTAATAATCATATTTAATTGTATATTTTTAATAAATTCTAAAGTTATTATTTTTATCCTTTTTAATAAGACAAACATTTTACCATGCTTTAACTAACTACTAAAAATCCTCCACCACCACCAATTAGTCACAGATATAAAATTTCAGTTACACAAAATGGGAAATTTCAGGTCAAAGTGGCATTGAAAATTGATTCTTTGAAGCCTCCCTTTTCTACACATGGGAAATTCTAAAAAGAGAGAATTTCAAAGGCAAAGCAATTTCAAATTCAAGTCCTAGAGATTTATTGTACAACAGAGTACCTGTAACTAACACAAAGTACTATATTGTATCTTAAAAATTTGCCAAGAGTGAGGAATACTTGTGTTTTTATCACACAAATTAATAATAATAAAGAGGACAGGAGGAAACTTTTGGAAGTGATGAATATGTTCATGGCATAAACTGTGGTGTTGGTTTCATGGCTGTATACTGATCTCCAAACTCACTATATTGTATACATTAAATATGTACAGCTTTTTATATGTCCATCATACCTCAAGCAGATTTTACAAAAATATCCCCATTGCCAAATTTATTTCCACCCTTTTTACAAGCATTATTAATGTTTTGTAACAACTCATAGTCAATTTGATTAACCAATATATTGTACCAGTTTCTGAGTTCATATCGTTTCTTGTCTTTTAGCTAAGAGTTTCTCAACAGTGACACTATTCACATTTTAAACGAGATAATTCTTATGGTGGAGTGTCCTATGCACTGTAGGATTTTAGTGGTATCCCTCACCTCTACCCACTAGACAAAAATAACATCTCCCAAATCATGACAATCAGAAATGTCAAGCGTCTCCCGAGGGAGAATTTTTTCCCAGTTAAGAACCACAATTCTGGCCAGGTGCGGTGGCTCATGCCTGTAATCCCAGCACTTTGGGAGGCTGAGGCAGGTGGCTCTCCTGAGATCAAGAGTTCGAGACCAGTCTGGCCAACATGGTAAAACCCCGTCTCTACTAAAAATACAAAAAATTAGCCAGGTGTCGTGGCGTGCACCTGTAATCTCAGCTACTCGGGAGGCTAAGGCAGGAGAATCACTTGAATCCGGGAGGCAGAGGTTGCAGTGAGCCAAAAATCGCACCACTGTACTTCAGCCTGAGCAACAAGAGCGAAACTCCATCTCAAAAAAAAAAAAAAAAAAAAAAAAAAAAAACCCACAGTTCTAGATGGCATAGGCCTTTGGTAGTAGTTCTACTAGCAAGGACCGGGGACCGGGGGCAGGTATGAGTAGCATAAGCTCAGTTAGTTGCCCTCAATGTTGAACATTTTTATACCTAGATTTTTTTAAATTTATTGAATCTTCATTTTTTTTCTCAGAATGTTGAAGATATTATTACTTCACTGATTTTTTTATTGTTAATGAGTGGTCTGCTAACCATGTAAGAATATTCCTTCTTTGTGAAGTGATCTGGATTTTTTTTTTCATCTCTGGTAGATGTAAAGACATCCCTTATATGCCCATTATGTGCATTTTCAGTGTGAGGACCCATGTTTTCTCAATTCTGGAAAATTTTTAGCTATCTCATCTCTTTCAATATGGGTTCTCTGTTATTTCCTCTGCTGTCTTTTGGAATTCCTATTACAAATGCTATTATCCACAGCTTTTAACTGAACTTTTATATTTTTATTTGCTCTAATTTGATGTCTTCCTTCCTAATATCTTCTAATTGACTAATTCTCTCTTTGTGTCCAGTATAGGATTTATCTTGTCTGTTAAGATTTCTCCATTTCAATTATCATTTTTTTACTTCTAGGAGTTCTGATTTTGTCTTTTTTTGCTCTTTTTGCTTTATTTCTGGCTCTATTGTGCCATAATTTACTGTTTTCCTAAGGATATTTTCTTTTTATCTCTCTAAAGATTCTGAGCACACATGCCTTAAAGTTGTCCTTAGATCACTCTATTGTTTTTATTTCATTGGGATAAATTTATCTCCAAATTGTGGATTTTGTTGTCTCCTTTTCTTAGCATTACTTTCCCTTTATGTTTTGGAAATTTCGGTTCCCAGCGTTTTTTGGGTGTTTTTTTTTTAATTCCTATAGATGAATTAAAATCACTTGACATAATCACCTATTAAATAACTTCTAAATTTTATAAACCTGACCAGTCACATTTATCCCACATATGTCATAGGGCATTATGACTCTAGGAACCAGAAATAAGAATGGAACAGCATATATAAAATCAAAGAACACAATCTTTATTTAATATATGCCTTAAAAACTTCCTCTTAAAAAGAGGCTATAACTCAAATGTCCACAGGGATTAAGGAAGCTGACGCTGCTCAGCTTCAATAGACCAGCACTGTCATCAAAGGGGCAGGCTGATAGATCTACTAAGTTTTCAAGAAAGGCAGCCAGGTGCGGTGGCTCACACCTGTAATCCTAACACTTTGGGAGGTTGAGGTGGGACGATCGCTTGAGGCCAGGAGGTTAAGACCAGCCTGGGCAACACAGCAAGACCCCATTTCTACTAATTTTAAAAAGAAAAAAAAGTTTATATATATATATATATATATATAGAGAGAGAGAGAGAGAGAGAGAGAGAGAGGCTACAAAGTCTTAATTCTTAAATGTTGGCAACCCATTTACTTTTTTTGGTAACAAAATAGTAATAATAATAATCATAGACTGGACACTGTGGCTCACACCTGTAATCCCAGCATTTTGGGAGGCCAAGGCAGGCAGATCACTTGAGGCCAAGAGTTCGATACCAACCTGGCTAACATGGCAAAACCCTGTCTCTACCAAAAATACAAAAAAATGTGCTGGACTTTGTGATGCACGCCTGTAGTCCCAGCTACTCAGGAGGCTGAGGCATGAGAATCACTTGAATCGAGGAGGTAGAGGTTGTAGTTTGTGGAGATTGTGCCACTGCCAATTTGCAATCTTATATTGATAATTTATTCTCTCTCTCTCTCTTCCTCCTTTTCTCCTCCTTCCTACTTTCTTCTCCCAGAATCCTAGCAGTCTTGTGGTTGCCTCCATGCAACCTTCTGAGGCTCCCAGTACAAAACTAGAACTCCTATTGCAGGTCCTGGCCCAGACATTCCTGGCTTTGGCCCAGGTGAAGGTTTAGGTTAGTTCCTCCCACCTTGATATAAACCAGAGCCCCAGTAAACAGTCAATTGACTGTTTCCCCACTGTTAGCTAGTGGGGAAAGTCAGACTAATGTGCTGACTAATGAACTTCTTAACAGTTCTACCCATGAAATAATCCATTCTGCTTGTCAAACCCTTGCTCTTTAGTGTCCCTTTTCCATTGAGATTCCCAGCTCCACCCTAGACACAGTTGCACCTTTGAAACCATGCCCCCAAAGAGCTAGAGAAGCCAATGACGAATAGAAATTCTTGAGTTTGCAGGATGGCAGATTTGAACAGAAGAAACAACTTGTTGAAACATTGAAACTCCCTCTGCTTCTGAGACAAAAAAAAAAAAAACTGGCTGAAATAGGTTGGAACCAATATGGCCTACTGCAGTCTCCACAGAACAAGTTTGCTGAAGTCATAGCCTGAATTTCCACAGCATGTTTCCTGCTAATTCCCCTTAATTTGCACATGGGACCCATGAGATAGCATGAAGAGATAACTACGCATGCTCAAGGGCTTTCCAAACCTCCTCTTTCCGTCCACCAATCACCTGCTAATTTCAGAATCCACCACCTGATGGATCCAACTTTCCTAATAAAAATACTGCTTTGAAGCCAGCACAGGGAGACAGATTTGAACTTGACACTCTTGTCTCCTTGGGGGTTGACTTTCAATGTAAAGCTTTTCTTTTCTCTAAAAGCTAGTGTCGTAGTATTGACTTCTAGCGCATCGGGCAGATAGCCCCTTTTACTCAATAGCATCTTCTTAGTTCACTAAAGCCCCTGAAGTATCTTTTTCTTTTCTACTTGGGTCTACACTGCATTCTTGATGGCCTCCAAATCCTCATTGAAATTTCTTAGAATCTTGACTTTAAGGTGCTTTTTCCTGAAGGCATCACAGACTTTTATGAACCCCAGCATGATCCAATCACAATGCTTTGTTTGATCATGGAGCTCCAACACCTCCCCACCCTAGGCAGGCTTCTTGATTAATTCCCTTTCCATGAAGCAGAGACTCCTTTCTAGCATTCCAGATTCCTCCCCTCCCTCTTTGCCTATCCTCATCCCCATGTCCTGCTCAAAACTTCTTTTGTTTGTTGTGTGTATTTTCATTGGTTCAACAGTTCATTAATTTAATACACATAAAAATCCTGATATGTTCTAGGTTTACATTAGGCTCTAGGATAAGAAAAATACAGCAATGATTCAGATGCCAAGCATATTCTGAAAACACTTCTAACCTAAAATAGGAGATGATGCATATACAGAAATAATTATAATACCCTCTAGGGAGTTGGAGGAGGGAGAAGCTTCATGAAAGAGGCATTATTGGAAAAGGGTCTTGAAGACCCTCTTGAATACTTCTTGAAGAATCTAGATGAGGAGATTAGGGGAAGAGAATCCAGGTCAAGGGAAGAATATTAAATTATCATTTGCCTTCTCAACCACAGTTTCTGTTCCTTAGGGATAGGAACCATATGTTTTATTTTTGTAGCCTTCACAGTGCTTCGCACAGGTCTATGTATAAAAGAGCTTGATATATACTGAGTGAATAATGTTATTAAACATGGTATGAAATGTTTTTCCACAGCTTGATCTCTGTCTTGCTGCTCTGTGAATGAGTTACCATTTATTAGTTTATTGAGGAACCGTTATTAGTGCCTACTGTGTGTCAAGGGTAATGGTGGAGAGATGAGCAAGCTGGGCATTCCCAGCAAAGACTCAATCTTCGGCAGCCCCTCTGCATTGGAGCCAGAAGAGCACCAGAGATTCAGCATTCAGGTCCTTCCATGTATAGCAAGTAAGGGCTTCAATCAAGCAATTCCATGAGTCTGAGTTCACAGTCCCCACAGCCATGGTGCTTCCCACTTACTCTGAAGAGTCTTTGTTACAAATACAAGGGATTCTCCAATGAGAAAACAGCCTGGGTGCACATTCACGCCAGGCCTTCTCCTAGTAGACCTCACTCAAGGAACTGATGGGATGAACTCCTTCTGGAGAAAGAGCCTGGGGGCAGCCCTGGATCCAGGGGCTTTGTCTGGAATCAACAACCACCTATGCTTTCCTGGCACTCTCTCTTTTCCTTTGTTTGAACCCTCTGTTCTCAGAGGTCATCTTGCTCCCAGGCAGCCAAATAGGTTATTCAGTTACAAAGAGTGTGTGTGTGTGTGTGTGTGTGTGTGTGTATGTATGTGTGTCTCTGTGTGTGTTTTTGTTGTTGTTCCTCTAGTCTAAATTCAAAAAAAAATAGCACCATCTATAAACATCACTCCCCCTGTTTTCTACTAGAACTTAGCTACATATATTCACAAGTTCTTAGCTTAGAAGAATTCCTTGTCCATTGACTACATCATATTTTAATTCTGAACATCCCCTACCAAAATTAGATTGTATTAAACCTTTTGGCAACCCACCATAATCACCAAAAAGCAAGCTTAGGGTCAAGAATGGTAAGTTTTTGTAGAACAGAGAAGTGAAGGCACAATTAGGAATCAAGCAACCAAGTCTGAATTCTGACTGTGCAACTTTTAGCAACTGTATAACCTAAATGCAGACTTAAACTCTCTGGACTTGTGTCTGCATCTATAAAATAGGAATAATGATGCCACAATGCTTATGGGATCATTGTGAGGGTGAAACCTATGCCTGGCAAGCCCTCACTAATGGGTGACAATTTTATTTTTATTATGATAATTACTACAAACGCCCAGTGCCCAGACTCAGTGGCTGTCTGAGCTGTTTGTTCACTCCCACTCTCCATCTGCTTCCATCAGGAGCAGGAAAGGAGAGCCCCAGGAAAGACAGCCTCAGGGCTGGGGTACAGTCAGTGGTGGTGATGAAGCAACACAGCCTTGTCTGCCCCTAATTGATGCATTGGCTCTGTCAGCCAAAAGGCACATGCAGGGCACAAATTTGGGCTATGATATCTACCTCACCACACCAGATACCTTCAGCAGTACAGGGCGATTTTGATCAGCAAGCTGTAATGTAACCAAATTACTGCAGTAAGATCTTCAGTTTCACAGTTTAGAAAAGCTCTCCCTGGGTCTATGTACGAGTGATGCAACAGTGACTCACCCAGAAGCTCACAGTCCCCACTTCCAGACAACTGTGTGTCATGTCACCGTGGAACCCACCACCCTCCCACCCTATGGGGGTGGAATATGCTCACCAGGCAGTGGGAGGGCACCCAGGGAAGGAGTGGTTCTCTCTTAACCAGCCCCTCCCTAGGGGGAGCTAGTCACAGATGGGGTGCACCTTCTGTCTGCCGCAGTCTGGACACCACGTTCTCAACAAACTCAGTGTTAATTAACAACAGGCTTGGCTTACATGACTCTTCTTTGGAAAATGTGTGCTCATTCATTGCTCTAACCATCTTTCCACTCCCACACTCAACCCCTGTCTCCCCATCTCAGGCATCTTCACAGCCTGCCAGATTTGAGTGAGAAAAACCCACAAGATGGCCATGGGAGCACCTGAAAAACATCTGTCTGCCATCACATAATGATTACAGGTGGTGCTGGGGGGAGAGACTTAATAATACTAATGAATATGCCTAATTAATTATTAAGCACTATTAGCCTGGCAATAATACCACCTTGGAATTCTGCCAATCCCTAGGACTTAGTTACAGGGAATTCTTATTTCTTATTTTACTGGGAAACAGGGAATGCAGGACAGATCAGAGTGTCTGAACCAGAAAACTTCAGGAGACTCAGGATACCAACAGTGATGTATGTGTGGAATACAGATATTTAAAATCTATAAACCAATTACATTCCCAAGGATTCTGAAGTACCTAGGCAGACTGAACTTTATCATGAAGTAAACTTATCCTCCAAACTTCATAGTAATAACCATCAACCACTGCTCCAAGGGGTGGGAAGCTGGGTGATAGACAAGGAATTGTAGTTTGGACCTGAAACAAACTCCAATGATTGGCCCTCAATTTCTCTCATAAAAGTAGAAATTCAGAATATAAATATCAAAGAAAAACAATCAGACTAAGGAGTATATGCTATGAATATGCGAAGGGTACCCTGGTAGTGTTTTGAGGGAGGAAAGCATTATTATATCATATATTCTTTTAACAAATATTTTTTGAGGGTCTATTACTATCCAGGCACTATGCTAGGTACTGGAGATAGGCATATTTTGTTTCTCAAAGAGCTCACAGTCTAGGAAGGGGAGACGCATACATGTAAAACCCTATTTCCTGCAATATGACTGTTTAGATACCCTGAAAGCTCCCTTCTGCTACCAAACAACTAGAAACTAGACACAAAACACTTCATATTGTATTACTGGACTCACAAGAAATCTCCAAGACTTATTCACACTCACTCTCCCCAACGTCCCCAAAAAGTGAGCTGGGTGCAGAGAGTGAAGAGCTATAAGCAAATGGGAAGCTGGGGAGGCCTTAAGGGAAAATCTTAATAGTACAGTGCTATTAGGAAATTGATACTAGGCCAGCAGCAATGGAGGAAATTAAACCTGAGACACCTGCAGGTCCTTGAAGGGAGCTAACATGGTCACAGGTCACTAGGAGATCCTGCCTCCCAGCAGAATTAGATGCAGATTCTCTCTGGAGAGAAATATCCCTGATTGAAGGCTTCAGGATTTACACCGATTAAGAGCAAGCAAAAGTGAGCTCACAAAGCAGCCACCATGACTGAGAATCAGAGTCACATAGTACAAGAGTCAAGCACACCCTTTTGCTGTCATCCATACAAGCTGAAACTATTGATACAAGGGCAGCAAGAGCATGAGCTCCCCAGGCTCTTGACATTCCAAAGACAAGCATGCTTGGGCCAAGGCAAAGCTAGATTCACTGAAGGTTTGCAATACTATTTGCTGCTTTCTTTTTTTTAGCAGGGAAGGGGTGAGTATTCAAAAAAAAAAAAAAAAGCCTTATCCATAGTGGTATAAGAATTTTGGGAAAGAATGGAATTGGAATGTTCCTAACACAAAGAAATTATCAGTGCTTGAGATAATAGATGCCCCAATTACCACGATTTGATCAATACACACTGTGTGCTTGTGTGGAAATATCGTATGTACCCTGCCAATACGTAAACTATTATATATCCATAATAATTTAAGATAAATTTAAAAGAAGAATTTTGGACTCAAGTGCCAAGCAGTCAAGTGGTGAAGTTAAGGAGCTATCTGTTTAGGGCAGTGCTGAGAAATGTCAGTACCTAGTACCTGCAAACCTGAGGGCTCATTGGTTTCTGAAAAGTTCAATTTCAGTGGAACATCTCTGGATTGAGAACATCTCAGGGGAAGAAGTAACCCCTGGTCCGAAGGGAAGCTGTAGCCCTTCTGGCCAGGAGAAGGGGAGTCACTGGTCCCTGCTACGTCATTGCTGGACAAATCAGAGAATCTAGGGTCATTCACAGGCAATCCTACTTGTCATTCTACCTTTAGCTGAAACAAAAAATAACAGATTTAGACCCCAGAGACTTCCAATACAGAATTGTCAGATACTGAATGTGAAATAGTTATGCATGAAATGTTTATAGAAATAAAGGATGGGATCACAGAAGAATCAAATAGGACTTCAGACATGAAAAATACCATTGTTGAAAAAAATTCTTAAAAGGCTCATAGGATATGATACACAGTAGATTATACACCTCTAAGTACAAAATAAGTAAACTATAAATAAGAAAGGATTATCCGTAAAATACCATATAGAGTTAAGGAAATGAAAAATATGAGAGGTTCAGTGATATAGACGAGAGACGAGAACATTTACTGTCTGCCTGATCAGAGCCCCAAAGAAAGAGAATAGAGAGAATGAAAGAGAGGCATTATTTGAAGAGCTGATGCCTGGAGATTTTCCGGAACTGTTAAAAAACATAAATCCGCAGATTCAGGAAGTAAAATGCACCCTAAACAAGATAAACAAAAATAAATCCACATCCGACATGTCCTAATGAAACTGCAGAACACCAAAGACAAATTTTAAAATCTTAGATATTATAATATAAGTGTTCATAATAGTGAATTCTTATTTTAGTTTCTTTTGGACCTTAGGTACCAAGTCTCTACTTGTTATTATCCCAGTCCTTGCAAGGGCTTGCCATCAATTGGTTGATGGCTTTGTCCATTTTTTCATGTATTTATCCTCTATATCTCTATACCACATTTGCCATTCTCCACTCTGCCTCATAGACAACCATTTTAAAGTGTATGCTTTTCCTTTATGTATGTTCCTGCAAAATGTGTGTTGTTACTCTGTGTGCATGTATTTTTAATTCAAATAAATGGTACTGAATTTATTCATGTGTACAATCTACTTCGTACCCTTTTTTTTTTTTTTTTTTTTTTTTACCAAGGACTATGTTCTTAAAATCTAGCCATGTTATATAGCCATGATTTTCAAACCGTGAGTCATGACCCATTAGTGATTCATGAAACCAATTTGGTAGGACCTAGCAGCATTTCTGAATAAAATAAAACAATGAAAAGTAAAATTTATCATAACTTATAAAGGTTGATATTATTTCCTAATACTCATACCTCTATATATGTGTATACATATAAACATACATACATATACACATTTATACATATAATGTATGTATGTTATTTGGGCTCTGGGTTGTGATGTCAAGTTTATCCCTTGGACACAATCAAAAAGAATTTTTAAGTTGCTATTCTGTAAGATGCAGCAGAGGCACAAAGAAGGCAGCTGTCAGGACTTGGGTAATATGACCCTGACATTGGGGAATACAGGATGACAGCCAAAGTTTTGTAGTGTAGGTGATATAGGTGTCAATTGTTCAAAGGCAGGGAAGGCTTTTCTAGGCTAATAACAGGAAGAGTAGAACTGGTTTTGAGGGAAGAACGACAAAAATGGGCATGAAGCCATGAACATGGGATTTTTGAAGACAGTCTTAGGTTATTTAGATTTGATGCAACATAGGGTGTAGTAAGGAAGTCATAGCTGGAGATAAAAGTTTGGCAGAAGCCCCGCTATGAAGAACTACATAGGCCATCCTGAGGAGCTGGGACTGAATCCCGTGAGCAAGGGACAGGTACTAAAGGGTTTTAGGCAAGGATATTCTATGAGTCATTGTATGAATCAGAGAGACAATTCTGGCAGCATCCTGGGGAAAATGTGATTGAGTGGATGCTGGTGCTGTTCACCCAAATCAGAGTGAAGGTAGAGATAGCTTGGAGGAGGAAGAGGATGAGTTATTTAGGAATAGTTTAAGTTTCCAATATGTGATAGATTGTATTACAACCAAATTATTTGCTGTTTCTCACCCAGGATGTCCACCAGGTTTGGTCATGTGCCTTTGTTTTGGCTAATGAAACGTGAGCGAACATGGGGGAAGTTTCAACAGCTGGCTTATGCTTTGCCAAGATCTCTCTTTTCTTTACTCTGAGGTTTTCAGTGTTCCACCCAGAGGCTTCTCTGTTGGCTTGGGCCCTAGAGTGGAGATGGTTTGGAGCATATCATCGTCAATCTGTGGTGAGCAAGTAGAATGAGTAAGAAAGAAACCTTTGCTACTGTTAAGCCACTGAGATTTGGGGAGGGTTTGCCACCACAACATAACCTAGCCCATTCTGACTGAGTCAAGATGCCTGTGGGGACATTATATTTACATGAAGTTTACCAATAGATCATTTTTTAAAGGATTAGCCATCTTTCTCTACTCCTATCTGAAAACTTCTGGAGTAACTATTCATAGCTCTATGTCTTGAGAAAAGTCATGTGTCCATTTTTACAGCCGAGATGGGGCTATAAAACTGTGTCCTGCTCTCAGTATAGGATCTCCACAGTGTAGGGTGGGTGACCACAGTGATAAGGGGCCTCACAGGTGTATAGGAAGGCACAGTGTCAGAGTAGGGATGTGCATAGTCAACTTTTAAGAAATGGTGGGTGACAGAGCTCAGTTAAAAGGATCAGCAGATATGGATTTTATCTCAGTATGGACCTTGCCGATGAAGAAGGATTATTGACCCAAGAATCGGGAGAGAAAACCGAAGAGAGGGTTCAAAGAAGGTCTGAAGTTGAGAAGGGAGACTAGCAAGCCCCTGGAGGCTGCAGAGAAGTCTGAGACTGGAGAAAGGAGGCTCGGACACAATTCTGCTTCTGTGTGTCCCAGGGTCTGGGGGTGGCACTGTGGCTCTGTGGGCCACTCCACATGGCTATGTGCTGTCGTGCACATGTACCCATCAGATTTCCCATCTGGGGGGACATGTGAGTCTCTGTGTGTGAATATCATGTTTGTCTTCTCTGAGCCTTTTGGAGAAACAGAAATTCATGAGATTCTGTTACATGAGAGTAGTGTGGCTCTGCCCCACCTTGGTTGTGAGTATACTATTGTGTGTGATAATGAGGACTATCTGATCCTTACAAAATAAGAGGGAAAGAGCAACAGGAGACACCACTCTTTCCCCCAGAAAGGCTGACAGTTTGCTTTCGACTGGAGAAAAATAAGAAATCTCCCAGGAAGCAAATGTCATGAGGGGAAAGGACAATGACGAGAAAATGAGACACAAGGGAAGGGGAAAGAAGGTGAACCTGGTAAAAAGTCTACAAGGGAATATAAGTGAGAATTCTACTAGTGAAGATGGAAGAGCATTTTGAGAAAAGGAGACAATTTTAGATGAACCAAAACCAAATAATATCAAAGGCATTTCTCTACATTCTTGTGCAGCCAATACCATAACATTCTGCTTCATACATACATTCATTCATTCACAAGCATTATTGAGAACACATGTGTGCCAAGCATGTGCTAAGTACCAGGGACATAAAGATGAATAAGATCCTGCTTTAGTCCATTTGGGTTGCTATAACAAAATACCTTAGAATGGGTAATTTATAAACAACAGAAATGTACTTCTTGCAGTTCTGGAGGCTGGGAAGTCCAAGATCATGATGCCAACAGATTTGATGGGAGCCCACTCTGCTTCATAGATGGTGCTTTCTTGCTGTGCCCTCACAAAATGGAAAGGGTAAGAAAGCTCCCTCAGGCCTCCTTTATAAGGGCACCAATCCCATTCATCTGGTATTCACCGTCATGACCTAATCACCCCCCAAAGACCCCCCCTCTTAATGACATTACATTGGGAATTAGGTTTCAGCATGTGAACTTTGGGGAAGCACAAACATTTGGACCATAGCAGACCACCCCTGACCCAAAATGTTCAGTCTATGGTGCCTTATAAATTTATTACGTGCCATTTTTGCTAAAATATTAGCTCCTTAAAGACTAGGACTGTGTTTTCTCAACGCCTAGCACATAGTACATCCTCAACAAATATTAATTGAAAGAACAAATGAAGGAATGGATGTCCAATGGGAGAGATACACTAAAAAACAATGACCCTCCAGTATGGTAAGTGCTCTAGCAACATAAATTGCTATGTGAAGCTTGAAAAGGGGATTCCTAGAAAATGAAAAGCCTGCCTCTGAGAGCTCAAGCTGTGTGATGATGGGGAAGAGGATGTGGGTCCCTCTGAGGACTTCAGCAAAGTGACGGAAAAGGAGACTTGAAGAATGAATAGGAATCTCACAGCACAGCAGGGTAAGCCAAGCTCAAGCTCTGAAGACTCAAGCAGCTTCATCCAAATGGGGAGCAGCAAGAACTCCACATCTAGGATGAAGTTCCTGTTGGGGTTGTCTAATGAAGAGAAGACGATAGAGGCAATAGAGGACCATTAAATGCTTTAAAAAAAAAAAAAAAGAGGAACATTATTAGATTTGCATTTTCTACAAAAGCATTCTGCTACCAGCATGGCCGACAGATTTCAGTTGGGGCAGTGCTGAGACAGAGGAACAAATAGGAGACTATAGTGGGCAGTGTCTGTGGGAATGGCCAGGAAAATATGCATATGGGAGAGACTTAGAAGCTGGAATCAAGGATCTGACAGCCCATTGGTACAATCTAAAGTGGTTATAATAGCACTCAAAAATCTGGCTTGAGTGGGCGGTACTACACAAGTGACTTTTTGGGAAGGAGGACAGTTAGAGTGACAGGAGGAAGCTGTCTTCCTACCAGCATTCTGAATTCTAAAGGGATGAGAGAAGATCAAGCAACCATGCAGTGACCAACAGGCCATGGCTGAAACTACCTATGTGATGCCATCTGCGTTTATTACTGACTGGAGCTAAGTTGTGCTAAGATTGGAAGGAGAAAATGAAGAGCCTGCCTCTGATAGCTTGAGCTGTGTGATGGTGGAAGAGAGAGTGTAGGTCCCTTTAAGGCCCATGTACAGGGTGAATGGGATGACCACTGCCTTTCCAATGACAGCCAGGCCCAGAGGGAGACTTCTGGCTCCAGGAGGGCTGAGATCACGCCAGGCTTGTTCTCCAGGGTATCCCCAGGGAAGGCAGTGTCTGGCACATGTTGGCAATAAATGTTTGTTTAATACATAGAGGGAGATCAAAGTATGATTCAGATGGGGGTGGACATATATGGAGAGAACTGTATTTTCCACTTTTAAGACTCTATTCCTGGTGATGGAGGTGTGGGGAGAGGGTGGGGGAATTTAAATTTATTGACTGACAGTAATTCAGCATCCTTTGGTTTAAAAGTCTCTTTTAGTTAAATTTCATCCCTTTAGGGTAAAGATCATCTGACAGTCAGTATTTCTTCCTCCTTCCCCTTTTCCGTTCCTATTCCCAAGGTGGGTAGGGGGGACCTAAGTTTTCAAATATTTAAAAAAGCACTGTGATGTTAGTCGCCAGAGGGTGAGGCCACACTCCCAGTCCATACCTTGTCCTCTGACTCTGGCTAGAGGCATTGCTAGAGTCCACAGATGATGAACTCCACATTCTCTCCCTGGGAAACTAACACACCCTTCCTTTGAGTTGTCTACCTATCCTATTAGTCATACTCTCTGTCAGGGGTTATGGGAACTATCAAGTCCCGTGCATGTCACACACAAATCATGCCTGCCAAAGAACTACCATGCCCAGCTCCCCAATCCCAGTGCTGGCTCCACCCTTTCTCTTGTCATGCATGCCCCTTACTCATTATGGGCTCCTCTGATAGGCTGGCAGCCTCTGTGGGCTGGGGAAGCAGGGCTCCACCCACAATAGTCCCAGAGGCCTGCACATCTATCTTGGTGTGTTTACCACACACTGAATTCCAAGGTTGACCCTGGTGGTGGCAGGAACATGGGAACATGAAAGTTGTAATTGACCTATTTTCCTAGCTCCTCCTCTCTAAACCAGACACTCATGATTTTTACCTTTGTCTAGAAGGCATCTCAATCTACGAGTCTTGCAATTCACTCTGTTTTAACTCACCTCTTCATGTGGGAAACCCATGTAGAGAATTGAACTGTAATCTCCACAGACTATTGATCTTTTAACTAGGAACCCCTGGATGTGTAAGCCTCAACCTGCAGAAACAAGTATCTCTGGTAGGATTTCATGTTCTTCCTGTTAGACGAAATGAGAAGAACTTTTGAGTTGTCAGCTCCTCTCAAACTGGCTTGACCTATATAAATGTGTTGAGAGCCACAAACTTAACTGCCATGGTCCCACTTAGCTTAACCTTTGGTAAGTGCCATGGTGCTTAGAGAATTTTTTTTTTTATTTCGCTGTAAAGCATGGGCCAGCAAACTAAGGCTTATAAGACCAAATCTAGCCCAAGGCCTGTTCTTTTTTTTTTTTTTTTTTGGGGGGGGACAGAGTCTTGCTCTGTTGCCCAGGCTAGAGTGCAGTGGCACGATCTCAGCTCACTGCAAGCTCCGCCTCCTGGGTTCACGCCATTCTCCTGCCTCAGCCACCCGAGTAGCTGGGACTACAGGCACCCGCCACCATGCCCGGGTAATTTTTTGTATTTTTAGTAGAGACGGGTTTTCACTGTGTTCGCCAGGATGGTCTTGATCTCCTGACCTCGTGATCCATCCGTCTCGGCCTCCCAAAGCGCTGGGATTACAGGCGTGAGCCACCGCGCCAGGCCCCAAGGCCTGTTCTGTATGATCCTTGAGCTAAGAATGGTTTTCACATTTTCAATAGATCAGAAGAAGATAAGGTGCTAGAGAAGGAAAGAAGAGGAAGAGAAGGAGGAAGAAGAAGAAAAGAAGGAGGAGGAATGCACACAGAGGCCGCATGTGGTTGACAAAGCCTAAAAAATTTACTATCTTACTCTTTTCAGAAAAAGTAAAGAAGGAGCTATTGTATCAAATTCATAAATTAGTTTGGGATGAGAGTCTGTATTATCCCCAAGGGCTCATTCAAAGCAAATCAATTTAACAAAATTACCCTTCTTCAGAAGAAATTGAAACCCTCATTTTCTTCTAAGATCCTGAGAGCTCATCAAGTTAGGAAGTTAACATTGCTTTTGTTGCAACAGGTAGGATTTTGTAGGTGACCCCTCAGTCACAGGTTGCTGCTCTCCAATGATCTAATGTCCATTTAGTATCTTTACTCTCTGAGCATAAGGAATACGAAAAGGAAACCACTCAGGAGTTAGCCCAAGCAGCCCGGCCAAGCCTGTTGGATGAAAGATGGGGGATACTGCCCCAGGGACACATGCCCCCATTCTCAGGTTGCAGACTCCCAGAACCCTCGGACCCAGCTTGGGAAAACTGGTTGGAAGAAAATCACTACACACATCTCTTTGTGCACCCCCTTGATCCTCTTACCACCCTAAATAGTTCCCATGCACTTCAGATTGCCACTTCAGATGCCATGCACTTCAGATGCCATGATTAGTCAACCCCTGAGAGGTGCACAGCAGACCTGTGTGCAGACAGACAAGCTACTTACACTGGTGAAGCCTGCAGCCCCTGGTAGCAGCAAAAGATGACCATAAATTACCCGATCTTTCAGTCTAGGGTAGCCCCAGATTTCTCCTCTCAGAGAAAAGGCCATGCGTTATTTGTCCCATGTATGCTAACCCCACCACAAACATAACCAAAGGGAGACAGCTTGGCTCCTGTGCCTCACTTCAGGTTTACACTCTGCACACAGCAGAGTGATGCTGTTCTTTCTCCCAAGACACAGGTTTTTGTCAGTCTTATTGCGTACATACCCATGGTCATGCACTAATCTTTTTGTCTACAGCAGCACAACAAAGATAGAAATCACTGCCAGATGCTGGAACATGAAGGACAATGATGAATGAGTAGTATACCAAATTATAGCCCGTTTGTTACCCATCTTGTTCTGGTGACTTTTGTGGCCGCTGTAGATATGATCTAGCAGGCATCCAGTGACTTAGCTGTCTTCTAAATTTGCAGCTATATTATTTGATTTTGTGGCCTTTACTCCAGGCCCAGAAACTTGGCATTGGCAGTGCTACTTTGGAAATCAGAGTATCTGATTCTAGCAGCGTTTCTAAGGGTGTCTAGTCACACAGAGCCAGGGTCCTGTATTCAGATTTCACCACTGACTTTCCTCAATGTTTGGAGTATAATCTGGGAGCCTTGGTGCTCTTCTGGGGCTGTGCTCTGCTCATCACTTGGAAGGGTTGTGTTACTTGCCCACCTTTTCCCTGCCTCTCCCTTAGACTTGAACACAAGGGGCTGGACTGGTTGTATTCCCAAAATTCATCAGTGAGGCTCAAAATACAGTTACTTGAGCTTGTGTCTCCTAGCAGGACTGGGTAAGTCATCAGGGTGTCTCTCTCTTTTTTTGGAGACGGAGTCTCGCTCTGTCGCCCAGGCTGGAGTGCAGTGGCGTGATCTCAGCTCACTGCCAGCTCCGCCTCCCGGGTTCACGCCATTCTCCTGCCTCAGCCTCCCGAGTAGCTGGGACTACAGGCGCCCGCTACCATGCCCTGCTAATTTTTTGTATTTTTAGTAGAGACGGGGTTTCACCGTGTTAGCCAGGATGTTCTCAATCTCCTGATCTCGTGATCCATCCACCTAGGCCTCCCAAAGTGCTGGCAAGGTGTCTTTCTAACTATTTTAGAAGAGCACCACAGGGATGGAGCTCAGATCCTGAAGCCAAGTTTAAAAATATGAAAGGTATATAGACTTTTACGGTCACAGGTGTGGGGGGATTCTTCTTTAAGGAAAAAGTCTTTGTCCTTTCACTTATTAACTTACCCAACAGGCATCTACTGAGATTCTATTCCATGCCAGGCATTGTGCAAGGCCCTTGGAATAGAGAGATGCAAAAAGTATATCTTGTCCTCCAGGAGCTCACAGACCAGTGTGAAACCCCAAAAGGTGAGGACTTAACTGGAGACTCTTACAACACTGCTAGTTTTAGGGATATTCACAGAAATTCCAATTCTTCTCTCTTTCCCAACACAAGGTAGAATTATACTTCCCTGCTCTCTTGAAAGTTAGACATGACCATGGGACTTGCTTTAGGCAATGAAGTGTGAGTGGGAATGTAGTAAATGACTTACAGGTGGAAGTCTTTAAGAAACAGCATGCGGGGCCAGGCACAGTGGCTCATGCCTGTAATCCCAGCACTTTGGGAGGCCAAGGCGAGCAGATCACAAGGTCAGGAGATCGAGACCATCCTGGCTAACATGGCGAAACCCCATCTCTACTAAAAATACAAAAAAAATTAGCTGGTCGTGGTGGCGAGCGCCTTTATTCCCAGCTACTCAGGAGGCTGAGGCAGGAGAATGGCGTGAACCCGGGAGGCAGAGCTTGCAGTGAGCCGAGATGGTGCCACTGCCCTCCAGCCTGGGTGACAGAGCCAGACTCCATCTCAAAAAAAAAAAAAGAAACAACATGTGTTACCATATCCCATTTTTCTCTCTTTGGGAATTTTGGAAGAATGTGTAGAGGTGAAGCATCTATCAGCCTCAGTCCCTGAGTGACTATAATGAGCATAACTCTGACCAGCCCACATGAGATAAACTTCTGCTGTGTTAACCCACTGATATCTGGGGAGTTGTTTGTTACCACAGCATAACCTAGCCTATTTTGACTGATACACACTGACTCCAGAGAATGAGGTTTTCCAGCCTTTGGTGATCAAAGAAGAACTTTTTGCATGTCAGAACCACCCTGTTATTTGAGGAACACCTATATACACGGAATGGGGGACCTCTTGGAGCTGTCCGGACAGCATCACAATAGCAGCCATGAGTCACAAAAGGTCTTTCCATCTACCTTCTTCTCTGCTCACCACTTGTGGGCTTCCTCACAAAGTTGCTGCAAGTCAATTAAAAAATCTCCCAGCTTATGGCATCTCCTGAGAGAGATGCCCAGAAATTCAGCATTTCCTACAGCCTGTGCTTCCCTTTATCACGGCCCTTTTCACATTGTTTATTTTTCTATCTCACTAGACTGTGAGCCCAGGTGATGACCTGGCATGATACTCAAATCAGAACAGATAACCAATTCCTACTTTTCTAAATGAACACATGTTGAGTGAATAAGTGAACCCCTCTGCTGCTACCTTTGTACACTATATCTTTGACATGGGAGACAGTAAGTTCTTTCAGTGAGGCATGAGAAGGTACCACAGATAGTGAAGCATGTGTCTTTCCATTTCCATTCCTTCTCTGTAAGGTAGTGATAATGAGAAGAGTTCTGGAGCCGTCGTTGGAGAGCTTGGCTTTAGCACATGCTGTGCTTCTCATCTCTTAGCTGTGTGGTCTTAAGCAAGTCATGAAACCTTAGGTCCAAATGGTTGTGAGCTCTTAAATGAGATAAGGGACGTTGCTCACAGAATATCAGAGATGAAAGGACTTCTGGATACCTTCCAGTTCACTGTACTCTAACTCAGCTAGCTAGTGGCAGAATGGCAGAACTAGGAATAGAGGAATAGAGTCCACATTTCCTAAAACCTAAAACCCTGGTTGAAGTATTAATACTGTTGATAAAAGGAATATGAGAATCAATGATATTATAGATATGAATGTAAGTGCATTAAATAAATAACACCTTGATGCATCACTCCATGTTTTCATGCTATTTAATCCTCCCATTCTGGTTATAATGGGGAGAGAGGATGTGAGGGAATTGTATACACACATTCTTGCCTTACTCGCTAGTTAAGTGCTGGTGGAGGATAAAGCCTGTTTATAATTCTGGTGGGCAGCTAACCCTGGGCAGCAATTTCCAAGGCTGTATAACTCTCATTTTTCCCAAGCTAAGCAGATTGGCCCTGTATCCCTAGAGTGCATCCTCACCCTGTAATGTGCTCGTACTTTGGCATAAATAACTCCATGCTAAAATAGAAGAGTTGATTGGAATTTTAATTACATTTACATAAAATAGACACACTTGCCTTGAGTACTAATTAATGAACAACCAAAAGCTCCTCTTTATCAATGAGTGGAATTGTCAATAGCCATCTATGTGCTAAGTGGCCTGAACCTTGGTGGAAAGACACCACTATGAGCTGGGCAACCTTAGAGGCATGAGTATTTGCATACAGAATGTCAACCAACATACACAAATGCCATGGTATCGTTTGTGCTGCTATAACAAAATATCTGAGCCTGGGTAATTATAGAGAATAGAAAATTATTTTCCCATAGTTCTGAGGGCTGGGAAGTCGAAGATCAAGGATCCAGGGTCTGGTGAGGGCCTTCTTGTTGTGTTGTCCCATGGTGGAAGATGAGAGGGTGAGAAAAGGGAAGAAAGAGAGAAAGAAAAGGGGGCCAAACTCACCCTTTTATAAAGAAACCACTCCTGCTATAATGAATCCACTTCCATGATAATGGCATTAACCCATTCATAAGAGGAAAGCCCCCATGGCCTAATCACCTTTTAAAAGTTCTACCTCTTAATACTATTACAATGGCAAGTGAATTTCAACATGAGGACAAACATTCAAGCCATAGCATCAAGTATTAAGATATGCTATATAGTATATTGTAGGGCAGTGTGGTATGTAATATATTGCAATATGCTGTATAATTTGTAAAGTAATTAGATCTAGATAATGTTAGCTATTTAGGCATGTAATCCAGATATACACATGTTCTCCAGGCTTCATAGATTCCCTTTTTAATTCTCAAATAACAAGGTACTATTCTAGGTGCCATTCTGAGTGCCACGATCCTGAACACCACAGAAATTCACTCTTCAACTGGTTTTCCTCTCCATATCATTTCCCAGCTGCCTTAAAGAATGTTCACATGTAAGAGGATACACTGCATAAAGAATTTTTTAAAAAGAATGTTCACATGGTCCCCAAATCTACCTTTTTTTGGTCCCTGATCCCTTTGCCAGACATCCCTGCTCAATAGCTTGGCAAATGACTTCTTATTTCCAGATACTTGATTTCTTCATAGTCCCAATACTTCCTCTGAATTTCTACCCAAGGTCCATGAGGGGGCATGGACCTTCTGCCTACAGCTATGCATGGTCTAAACATTTTAAAGAATTTTGAATCAAGTGTCCATGTTGTTTCCACTTTGGCCAGGTGCGGTGGCTCACAACTGTAATCCCAGTACTTTGGGAGGTCAAGACAGGAGGATTGCTTGAGCCCAGGAGTCCAAGATCAGCCTGGGCAACACAGCAAGACCCCATTTCATTTAAAAATAAATAAATAAAAATTTAAATAAATAAAAAGAATTTTGTTTTAGCAGTTATATCTGCACATCATTTAAAGAACCAAATAATATCATAAAGCAGGTTATTAAAATTAGTAACCCTTACCCTCCCCACCTCGTCTCGTCAATTTCTCCCTACCCATAGGCAGCTAGTCTTTTACACATACACACAATACACACACACACACACACACGCACACACAATTGACTCTTGAACAATACAGGAGTTAGGGGCACTGACCCCCCTGCACAGTCAAAAATCTGAGTATTACTTTTGCTTACCCAAGAGCTTAATTATTAATAACCTACTGATAACCAGAGAGAAGCTTTATTGATAAGAGAAAACAGCCAATTAACACATATTTTGTATGGTATATGTATTATATACTGTATCCTTACCGCAAAGTAAGCTAGAGAAAAAAACATATTATTAGGAAAATCATAAGGAAGAGAAAATATATTTACTATTTATGAAGGGGAAGTGGATTATCAGAAAGGTTTTCATCTTCATGGTCTTCACATTGAGTAGGCTGAGGAGGAGGAAGAAGAGGATGGGTTGGTATTGCTGTCTCAGGGGTGGCAGAGGTAGAAGAAAATCTGTGTATAAGTGGACCCTCACAGTTCAAATCCATGTTGTTCAAAGTTCAACTGTATAATACATATACACGTATATAATACACATATTTACATTGTATATATTATAGGCATATATTATATAATACATATATAATATACATTGCTTATATTAATATATATTGATTTACATATAATATATTCAAGTATATTTGTTGTTAACTTATCACAATAGATGATGAATATTTTGCTCTTTTAAACCCCCGCCTTTACTCCCACCTTTCATCCCTTACACTTTTACCATCTTGCTATCCACCCAAAATATTTAATTTTGGTTTTATCAATACTCAATTGTTAGACTGTTGTGGATATATAAATGCTATTCACAGCTGAGATATAGAATGTATTATGATTGCTGCCACAGACTGAATGTTCATGTCCTCCCAAAATTTCTATGTTAAATCCCAACCTCCAATACAATGGTATGAGGAGGTGGGGACTTATGGGAGGTGATTAGGTCATGAGGGCTGAGCCTTCATGAATGGGATTAGTACCATTATAAGAAAGGCTCCAGAGAGTAACTGTGTGAGATTACAGCAAAAAGACAACCATCAGTGAATCAGGGAGTGAGCCCTCACCAAACACCAAATCTGCTGGCACCTTGATCTTGGACTTCCCAGCCTCCAGAAATGTGAGAAATAAACTTCTATTGTTTATAAGCCACCCAGGCTATGGTAGTTTGTTATGGCAGCCTGAATTGACTAAGTGACTAAGAGAATTGCTTTCACTTTTAAACACAATTTTTACTTCCTCAGAGTCCACAATTGTTTATTTTGTTTAGTTTTCCATGTAATTATCACTAAACCAGCTGACTTCAAGCCCTCCACCAATTGTCTAAATCCTCTTATCAGGTGTTCTATCAATTCTAGCTTAAAGAAATCTTTCCTAGAGTCTTCTGATGTGCTCCAATTAGGGCCTGTAACTCTCTGTACCTGGTGCACAGTTGTCATCTTGAGATCTCCTTTCACCATTGCTGCTGCAATCAGAATGTTTGTGTCCCTTCAAAATCCATATGTTGAAATCCTAACCCCCAATGCAGTGGTCTTACAAGGTGGGACCTTTTAGGTGGTGATTATTCATGAGAGGCTCTGCTCTCATGAATGGGATTGTGCCCTAAAAAAGAAGCCCAAGAAAGCTCATTTGTCCCTTTGAATCAAAAAATGTGTTCTCACCAGACACTGAATCTTCTAGTACCTACATCTTGGACTTTCCAGCCTCTAGAACTGTATGAAATAAATTTCTGTTGTTTATTAACTACCCCGTTTATGGTATTTTTGTCATAGCAGTCTGAATAGACTAAGACAATTGCTCTAGGAATTCTCTTTTTTTCTATCCTTTGATAGATTGTCACTTTCCTGAGTCCAGTGTCTTCCTCTTTCTGGATTTAATCACTTGTTTAATTGTTACTTTCTAGGAGAAAGTATGTAAAAGATAATCTTTTTGAGACTTGTGTCTGAAATGTCTTTTATTCTACCTTTACCCTAAATTTACAATTTGGCATGCATGGTATAGTATTCCATGCAGGGAGTCATTTTCCTTCAGAAATTTTAAGGCATTTCTCCATTGTCTTCTAGCTTCCAGTATTCCTATGGAGATGTTCAATGCCATCTCAATTCCACGTACTTTGTGTATGAAATTTTACTCTCCACTCTGGAGGCATGTAGGATATTTACTTTGTTGCCAATATTCTAAAATTTCACAATGTGCCTTGGTGTGCGCCACTTTAGTCTGGAAACCCATTCCCTTCCATTCTGTGAAATTTGTTTTAATTATTTTTGTGATAATGTCTTCTGCAGAATTTCCCTGTTCTTTTTTTCTATAGCTCCTATATTTTGGGTGCAGACATTCTGCACTGATATATTTTTTTCCCTTTTTTCTATTTATCATCTCTTTGCCTTCTTTCTTTTCTGGAAAATTTCTCAATCTTATATCTCGGTTCTTCCAAGTTTTTCATTTCTGCCATCATTTTTAACTTCCAAGAGCTTTTTTATTTGTTTTCTGAATGTTCTCTTGTAGACAATATTGTATCCTTGTTCTACAGATATATTATCCTCTCTTACATCTCTGAAAATATCAACTATTTTAAGTGTTCTTGCACCTGTTTAATTTTTGTTTCCTCAAAGTGGTTTTAATTTTGTGTATTTCTTCTTATCTATAGATGTTATGCTATGGGCTTCCCTCTGGCATGCATGGTAAACTTGGTAGTCTGTTTATATATCAAAGTGGGGTGAGAGGGTGAAAAGGCCAACTGATGGCTCTGGGCAAGTGTGCAGGCTGTTAGCAAAGGGGTTTACTATAGAGAGAATTAGCTTGGCCAACCTTTCATTTTCACTGTGATACCTCCATTCTCAACTGAGCCTAGTGTCTCCTCACTTTAGTGACTTTCTGATTTACCTTCTTCAGTCGTCTGCCAGGATGGGAGAGAGGGAGGATTCCAGCTTCATTGTGTGGGAGCAGGGATTTGGGGCCCTAACTGCTTCCCAGACTTTCAACAAATCTTTCTATTGTTAGCCCCCACTTTTACAGCCACTTCTGTAGTGACACCAATTTTTGAAGCTCATCAATTTAACTCCAATTACTTTCGGTCTTTTCCACTCATTTCCCATACATTCTCAGACCTGCTGAATCAGTTATCACTCATCCAGCTGGTGTCCAACCTCCAAAATTTAATTGTCATTGTCTCCCCTTCTATCATCTTTGTCTTTATGAATAAAGATTTTAAAAATCCCTTTCTATTATTTCAGAGGAATTTCAGAAGGAACTGAAAGTAAATACATGTGGTCAACTCACTGCTTTACCTAGAAGCTGATCCGTAATGATCAGGGAAGATGTACTGAAGTCCTGTTGTAAAAGATATACAACTCCAAGAGGAAATTCTCAAAATTCTACACTAACAGCCCACCTTCTGCAAGTAGCCAGCTGAATTCAATCCTACAGGGATATCCAGACGGACTTCTCCCCTACTTAACTGCTGGCTCTGAATTCACTTTCAAGCTCCAGAGAGAAGATTCCCCCTCTCTTGGTCCAAAGCCCTCCTCTTTCCCTGTCTCACAATGACCAATACTATAAATACGCATTATCTTCATAGAAAGTTCCCACCCTTATCCATGGGGTGTAATCTTGCCTTTGGGATCCAGGCAAGGCAGCCATGATACTTTGTATACATTTTCCCCCTTGGTCAGCTCTCCAATTTTATATCATGCCATGTGAACATCAAGATTCCAATCTAGGTGATGCTAGGCCAGTTCCGTCCTAGAACAAATTCAATCTCTCTTTTCCAAAATAACTAAGGAGAAGCTCAAACCAGCATCCTCCCTGTCATTGTCTGATCTCCCAGGATCCTGTGAGCAAATACTTTGACCTACCCCACCAAAATACCATAATTTTCATAAATAGTTCAATCTAAATCTGCATTTTAAAAAATCTCAATTTTGCTAAAGACACACACTTAACATTACTAAATGTAATGATTATTCAGTATCTCAGTCTGCACTTGAATTTAGGTTCATTATAGATTCACAGTTTTTTATAAGATAATGAGTGAATATTACACACAAAATACCATAACAAGACAGACCCCAGTTTAAGGATGGTGCTAACTAATAGAGCTTGCCTCCTATGCGTGAGCTATGGCTGAACCATTGTGTAAGTATCTCCCCAACCCCGTAGAGCAGGGTTCTGCCAATTCTGGTTCGAATGAAACAGGCAATTTAGGACTCTTTTCTGATCCTCTGCATGGTATAAGGGAACACTGTTCCTAAATGGTGCTAATCAGAGCCTAAGCTACTACTCAATAGTTCTGCTCTCTTGAATTTCAATAGTTCTTTGTACAGATGTGTTCTATCAGGTTAAACCATATGAAATTGCTGACATTTGATTTTTTTTTGACCTACAAAAATAGCAATTTCATATGATTCAACATAATAGTGAGAAAAGCACTTAGAATCAGGAGGCTTGGTTTTGAATCCTGGCTGTCCTGCTCTATGGCTATTAAGCTCTAGCAAGTCACCCGATGTCTCGCTGGGCTCAAGTTGTCAAAGGGATCAAGCTATGCCTGCTGCATAGAACTATTGTGGAGATTAAAGGAGAGATGGCACCCTCAATACCAAGCCACTGCTAATTAATTGTGAGTTAATTGTCAAAACATTTGCTCATTTATTAATTTGTTTGATCTTTACAACAATCCTGTAAGATACACAGGGAAAACACAGTCTATTACTGAATTTTAAAAAGGAAGAAACTGTTGTAGACTCTAAATGGTTTAAACAGGATTATCCCACTGGCAGGTAGCAGGGCTAGAATTAGAACCTGATCTCTTGATTCTTGGTCTAGTAAGAGTTTTTTTTTTTTCTTTTTTTTTTTCCTTTTTTTTTTTTTTTTTTCCTTTCACATTGTCCTTCTTTCTGGTCAGCAGAGCACTGCAAAAAGAAAACCTGCAGGAGTTAACTAAATTCCAAGAATCCTTAATGCAGTAATACACATAGCACCAAAACTAAACATTCTTTTTGGTGTGGGGTTTTTTGTTGTTGTTGTTGTTGTTTTGGTTTTTGGCTTTTTGGTTTTTTTTTTTTCTTTTTTGAGATGGAGCCTCGCTATGTGGCCCAGGCTGAAGTGCAGTGGTACAGTCTCAGCTCACTGCAACCTCCGCCTCCTGGCTTCAGGTGATTCTCCTGCCTCAGCTCCTGAGTAGCTGTGACTACAGGCATGCACCACCACCCCCTGACTAATTTTTGTATTTTTAGTAGAGAGTGGGTTTCACCATATTGGCCAGGCCAGTCTCGAACTCCTGACCTCGAGTGATCTGCCTGCCTCAGCCTCCCAAAGTGCAGGGATTACAGGCATGAGCCACTGCACCCGGCCCCTAACTGAACATTCTTGAATCTTTTTGTTTGTTTGTTTGTTTTCTGATGGTGCGAGGACCTATTATGTACCTGATGCTCTACCTATGTTTTCATTTATTCAATCTGAGCAATAATTTCTTAAGGGGGATGCTCAGTCTCCATTTTCTGCATAAAAAGAATGGAATTCAGAGTGGCTTGGCAAGTTGCTCAAGGATGCATATCTTCACTCATTTGTACATATCCTCACTGTAATTGTTTTAAGAATCAATTTCCACCTCATAGAAGATGGACTGGAATTTGCTTCAGACAAATCAGATGGGAACATAAAAAGCTTGACATGGATTTGGCATGACCCCTGAAGACTATGTAGATATGATTTAATAGACGGGAATTCAGGAGATATGGGTTCCCAGGTTCTGATACTGTGACCTTGGGCTGATCACTTAATTCCAAGCTTGTTTTTCTATTTGTAATATATAAAAATGTCTCTTTTTAGCTTTCATGTTGTAGAGTCTGTAATTCTACAGGCCCCATTTCACAAGCACCTGTACTTAGCTGTCTACCCCAGAATTACTCTGGGGCAAGCTTGGGGTCCTCTGGAAGCACATGTGAGCCTGGCTCCTGCTGCCCATAGCTGCTAATAATATAACCAGCTGTGGGGAAGATCATAATCAGAATTGATCAGTGTCAGAGATCACGACAGAAAGAGCAGATCATGACAGAAAGAGCTTCAAGAGGCTTTCTGTCTACTACGTAAGCTCTCAGTTCCCAGAGCCTCTTGGAGTAATCAGGCACAAGTCAAAGAAAGAGAATCCCCTTGCAATGTATTGGTCAGCTTAATGCTCCAGAGAGGGTCCTTTTCCAAACAACTGTGTGCACCTGTGTTGGGAAAATGACTCAGCCTGGAGAATCTCTTCTACATGATCACACCAGCTTCCTGCCAGCAGCTTTCAGAGAGCACCCCTCTCCCAACTATCTAGAACAGCAGACGTGAAACTGAGTTTCACTGGAGTCAGAGGGCATATAAATGCAGCTGGGGCTGGAATAGCAAGCTCCCTTGGCATCTGGGTCCTTTCCTGGATGCTGAGATCATACAGCTATTTTCTGGGGTAAAAACTCCAGAATTCTCCATGTTGACAACCCATCTTGCCTTGTTTCTTCAACTTCTGCAGATTTCAGAGGTGTTGACTCTCTGCCTGGGCTGGTCTCCTATGTTTTTGTGACACCTAATTCTCCTTGACTGATTTCTAATAGCTTATTTGGCAGCTGCACCATTGCTACCTCGATCATATCCCTTCATAACCCCCTACTTCCCTTTTTCTTTCTTCCTCAGCCTCCTTCACCTGATCCTGCTCACAGCATGGCTTGCCATCATGAACATGGCCCTCTCACCTTTGTTTGTTAACTGGCCTCTTTTCTCTTTTTCTCAGCAAGTAAATGATTCTTCTTGGATGTTTGCCAGCCCTACAGGCATGGCTCCATGGGCAGTGACAGTGCCAGCTCTGAAATAAATGCCATGCCCTGCAGCCCTTGGGGCAAGGAGCCACAGTAAAATTGCAATCGCAGTGTGGCTGTGGCAACAATTGAGGGGGAAATTGCCTCGCTTCTGTCTAGTCCCTGGTCAGTGCTCAGACGGTACTCTCCCTTGGTACAGCTGTGTTTCCTAAAGTCACAATCTGAAGGAGAGGGCGTGGGTGGGTTGTATTAACATGGAGGTTCTGATCACACTCCAACGTGACTAATTAGACTCTCTTAGGCAAAATTACTCCAAGTCTGGATGGATTTAATTTTCTCCTAATTCTCTGTGCCATTTACTGTGTTTTATGTGAGGTCAATGAACACTTGTATTTTTCCCTCAGGTTCTGTCAGTCCCCTGGTTGCTAAATGCACTTGCTCTCAGTTTTGTTCAGAAATCGAAACCAGAAAATTCATATATCCAGACTTATTTGCAGCCCCTCTAATGATAGTTGATGCTAATCATAATAAATCAAAAGCACTGTGAGATCCTGAAGTGCTCTATGAATCATCCAAGAAAGAGAAAAGCACATTCTGTCCCATTTTGGTGATAAAATTATGGTTCTTTGGTTCATCCATTTAATGCATGCCTACTGTGTGCAACGCATGTGGTGCTACCTAGGGGACTAACAGAGATGTGTCTGTCACAAATAATACACTCAAGGAAATTGTGACTACTAGGTTAAGATAAAATTCATGTAAATGATGATAGCTTATAGGAAACAGTCATTTCCCAAGAGATGAGACAGAGATCAGGAATATGGGATTTCAGGGGCCAGGTGTGGTGGCTCACACCTGTAATCCCAGCACTTTGGGAGGCCAAGGCAAGAGGACTGCTTGAGTCCAGGAGTTCAAGACCAGCCTGGGAAACATAATGAGACCCTTGTCTCTACAAAAGATAAAAATACTTAAACAAATTTACAAGAAAAAAATCAAACAACCCCATCAACAAGTGGGTGAAGGATATGAACAGACACTTCTCAAAAGCAGACATTTATGCAGCCCACAGACACATGAAAAAATGCTCATCATCACTGGTCATCAGAGAAATGCAAATCAAAACCACAATGAGATACCATCTCACACCAGTTAGAATGGTAATCATTAAAAAGTCAGAAAACAACAGGTGCTGGAGAGGATGTGGAGAAATAGGAACACTTTTACACTGTTGGTGGGACTGCAAACTAGTTCAACCATTGTGGAAGACAGTGTGGCGATTCCTCAAGGATCTAGAACTAGAAATACCATTTGACCCAGCCATCCCATTACTGGGTATATACCAAAAGGATTATAAATCATGCTGCTATAAAGACACATGCACACTTATATTTATTGTGGCCCTATTCACAATAGCAAAGACTTGGAACCAACCCAAATGTACATCAATGATAGACTGGATTAAGAAAATGTGGCACATACACATCATGGAATACTATGCAGCCATAAAAAAGGATGAGTTCATGTCCTTTGTAGGGACATGGATGAAGCTGGAAACCAACATTCTGAGCAAACTATCGCAAGGACAGAAAACCAAACACCGCATTTTCTCACTCATAGGTGGGAATTGAACAATGAGAACACTTGGACACAGGATGGGGAACATCACACACCAGGGCCTGTTGTGAGGTGGGGGGAGTGGGGAGGGATAGCTTTAGGAGATATACCTAATGTAAATGACGAGTTAATGGGTGCAGCACACAAACATGGCACATGTATACATACGTAACAAACCTGCATGTTGTGCACATGTACCCTAGAACTTAAAGTACAATAATACAATTTTAAAAATAATAATAATAAATAAATTAGTCAGTGTGGTGACATATGCTTGTAGTCCCAGCTATTCAGTTACTTGAGAAGCTAAAGTGGGAAGATCACTTGAACCCAGGAGGCTAAAGCTGCAGTAAACCTTTATAGCACAACTCTACTCCAGCCTGGGCAACAGAATGAGACCCTGTCTTAAAAGGAAAAAAAAAAGATTATGGAATTTCAGAGGAGAAAGATATAAAAAGTGGACCCGGAGGAAGGAAGAGGTGAAAAGAGGTCTCATCGAGAAGACAGAATTGGTCTGAGTCTTTAAGGGTGGGTAGATTTGAAATACACAGAAACAGAGTAGAAAAGCATCCTCTGTAGAGAGAACATCAGGCATGGAGAAAGGTCAGGGTATTTATGATGAGGAGGGTGAGAGCACAAACGGTAAATAAATGGGGATTAAAGTAGACATGCTGGGAACAATGAATGCCCTTGAATGATAGCTTATTCAATCAAGTCATTGAAGGTTTTGAGTTGGGGAGAAATGAGTTCCTCTCTAAGAAGATTAACCCAAAGAGAGACTAGAAGAAACAGAAAGGTCAAAAAGCTATGACCATCATCCAGAGAAACTGAATTTTCATTCTCTGAAAATGGGATGATATGTCAATCCCCAGTTAATCAGAATACTGGAAATTAAAAACCACCTATCTCCAGCTACTCTGGATAAAGGGAAATTTGCTATAATTGGTGAAGTATGAGATAGTAAAAGGTTACGTGTCCTGCAAGATGACATCCTTTAGTTAGCTTGAGACGTGAGTCGAAGTATCACAATGAATTATGTTTCAGGTAATAAACACCTTCACCTTTCACATGCTGATTCACTTTAAACAATTATTTGGTCACCAGCTATGAAAAGATGACATTTCATTAAGTAGCTGAGACTTAAAATGCTAAGTAAGGTAGATAAACCCAGGAAAGAGCCCTGTGACAATTACAGTTCAGAGACGTGTTTAGCTATTGCTGCTGTCATCAAGCATCGCATCCCATGCAGTGCACAGATATGAGGAAGGTAGCTGCAGCCATCACCAGTTTAACTCTTGGGTTTCTCTATCTGGCCCATGTGCTGGAAGAGTTTTGAGGAATGAGAGCGTTTTTAATAGATGTAATAGATGGCTGAATAAAGATGTCATAGCAATACTGTCGCTGTTATTTAAAAGAGTTTAGCACTTTGTATTTATTATATTTTGATTAGCACTTCTGATTATGATTTTTTTTCTTTCTGCATTCCCCATCCCATTCCTCTTCTGCTCATCATACAGCTGCCTGTGTTGGAACAATTTTCAACATTAGGCCCTGAGGTGCCAATTCCCTTCTTTTAGTCGATTCCCCAACTAACTAGTTAATCTCCTGCTGCCTCATTACTTTCTCCCTTAATGACCATAGATAGTAACATTCTCCAGAGACTATCCTACCAGCATTTATATTTCTTTCAAATTAGAAGAGTAGGCATCTCTCCAGATCATAAAGAATACATTTATTTTAAGGTACAGTGGAGAAAACACACAGAAATTAAAGTTTGTTTAATGAGTCTTACTAGTTTGCAGAAATTCTGGCCGTGCAGAAGTCCTTGCCTCATGCTAAATGCCAGCTCTGGTCTTTCTAGCCTGGTGCAGGATTTCCATATTCTCTCCGGCCCTTCAATGTTAGATTACAAAACAACTTAGGAGTTCAGAATCAGAGAATGCTCAAAAGACACACTTTATTTCTAGCTGTGAGGTTCTGTCTCTCAACTGCTCTAAGTCCTTTTTCTCTTCCTCATTCTCTCTCTCTTTCTTTCTCTCTCTCTCCCCCACTCCCTTCTTCTCTGGTCAGAAGCTTTGACCTCAGTGGCCCTGGTGAAGCATTCACATTTCTAAGGATTATGAAATCCCTAGTCTGGATTCACTATGGATCCTGCTAAATGCATTTTCCCAAGCCCACATGTTTGGCACTTCCACTCCAATAGGGTTATGTGGAGGCTCATCCCATTACGTGCCGGGGGCACTGTGGCCTCTTATGTACATGAGCTCAACCACCTTGTTCTCAAAGCTGTGAACCAGGTATCAAGCCATGTCAAATAAAAAGGAAACTGTTAATAAATTATGCACTAACTAGCAATGTGCTACTTAGTAGCAGAGTGAGTGGTCACCTCTCCCCTCATGTTGCTGTCTTTCCTGGTCTGATCCATATGTTTATTGGTGGAGGTCTACGTCTCAGTCAGCTCAGGGTGCTGTAACAAAATACCATAAACTGGGTGACATAAGCAACAAACACTTATTTCTCACAGTTATGGAGTTTGGAAATCTGAGATCCAGGTGCCAGCATAGTAGGGTTTTTGGTGATTTTGGTTTTGGTTTTCCTGGTTTATAGACAATTGTCTTCTTGCTGTGTCCTCACATGGCAGAAAGACAGCTGTGTATCTCTCTGGTCTCATCTTATAAGGGCATTAATCTCATTCATGAGGGCTTCAGTCTCATGACCTAATCAGATCTCAAAGGCCCCACCTCCAAATACCACCACTTTGGGATTAGAGTTTTAACATACAATTTGGTGGGGGGACTAACATTCAGCCCACTGCTGTTTATAAACCTTCTGTAGCCTAACAGGGTAGAATGAATGGCTCATTCAAGGCTTTGAGAGAGTCCAGGGCTTATTAGAGGCATCATTAGACCGAGGTGATCTCAATCTATTTCAGGTTTAGCAAGTATTTATAACTGGAGAAGCTAGAGATTCAAAAGATCTGATGGAGAAAGCCAATGGTTTGATAGCAAGGTTGAGCATCTATTGTTTGTTTCAGGGTCTTTTGACTAAAAGCAACAGAAACAGATTCTTCCTATCTTAAGTAAAAAAAAAGAGATAGAGCAAACATACCAGAAAAATGGGCAGAACTCCCAAACTGGCAGGAATGTATGAAAGTGTCAAACAGATTCAAGAAGGGCAGAAGCCAGGACATCCCTGGGAATCCAAGTAACAGGCACTAATTGGTGGTCTCCTTAGGGTACAGCCATGGGATAAATTAGATCCAACTTTTTTCTTTACATCCATTAATGATTCCAAGTTCCAAGAGAGTCCAGTTAGAACATCATGACCAATAGCCCCACCAACAAAAGTAATTACAAAGTGCCTTGAAAACATCAAACCATGGGGCCGGGGAACGGTGGCTCACACCTGCAGTCGCAACATTTTGGGAGGCCAAGGCGGGTGGGTCACGAGGTCAGGAGATCGAGACCATCCTGGCTAACATGGTGAAACCCCATCTCTACTAAAAATACAAAAAATTGGCTGGGTGTTATGGCAGGTGCCTTTAGTCCCAGCTACTCGGGAGGCTGAGGCAGGAGAATGGTGTGAACCCAGGAGGCGGAGCTAGCAGTGAGCCGATAAAGGACCACTGCACTCCAGCCTGGGCAACAGAGCGAGACTCTGTCTCAAAAAAAAAAAAAAAGAAGAAAGAAAGAAAATATCAAGCCAGTTATCTCCTTTCTTTTTCCAGCTGACTAAAATGCAGTCGTTTTGTATTCTGTACTCACCTTCACCACCCTACTCTGGAAGATTTCTTCTTTTCCACTATCTCTTGGAAGAGCAACACCTTCCTACCTTTATGTTAACACATGAAATTTTCCCTCCCACTTACTCCTCCTCTACCCCCTAACCTTGATGACACCTAATTTTCTTTTTCTTTTCCTTTCTTCCTTTTTTTTTTTGAAACAGGGTCCCACTTTGCTGCCCAGGCTGGAGTGCAGTGGCACAATTACAACTCACTGCAACTTCTGCCTCCCGGGCTCAAGTGCTCTCCCACCACAGGCCTCCCGAGCAGCTGGGACCACAGGCATGCACCACCATGCCTGGCTAATTTTTTTTTTTTTTTTTTTTTTGTAGTTTTTGTAGAGATGAGGTTTTGCCATGTTGCCCAGTCTGGTCTCGAGCTTTTGGACTAAAGCAATCTGCCCACCTCGGCCTCTCAAAGTGCTGGGATTACAGGGGCACCTAATTTTCAACCAAGTACTGACCACAACAACTAAAAAAATATATATGAATGCATCTTTGTGTGTATTTCTAAATTGGTGTCACCGTGACTGCATCTGAACAAATAGGAAAGGGAAGAATTAAAGATTAGCAAGTGCTTACTGAGCACCTGGTATGCGCAATGCGCAAGAGCCCGTTCACCTCAGAGTATTAAGACAGCTCTCCTCTCTTCCTCCTGCTCCCTCCTTCCCCATTCTCACCTTCTATTCCACTGAAGAACTTAATGTGTTAGTCCCCACATCTGCAAACTGGACTGACCTAGTCTTTGGAGCACTCTGATTTCTTTGCAGCCACAGAAATGTGGCCTGAGTCTGATTATCTCACACAGATAAAAATAATTAACCTTCATGCTGCTGACCACTCCAACCCCCAAAAAAGTGTCCTATTTTCATTAAATGCACTTCTGCCTGACACACGGCCCCCCTTTTAAATTCCTATTTTCCCATGGCCACTTTGATCCTATGGGAGCATTTTCTTTCATTTCCTTCCTTCCTTTGTTCTCTGTCTCCCGTACATCCTTCCTCCTCCTTTCTTTCCATCTTTATCCTCTTGGCTTCTTTGCTTTTCTCTCCTCTCCTATTGAGATAGAAACTGAACTTCAGAAACCAGTGTCCTGAAGCTGGTGAGAAGCCTTCAGCAATCGGCCCTCTACCAAGGACGGAGGCTTGCCTCCTTTTCTTGACCACACCCTCTGTGGGCTCCCATGGGCCCGGAGTCTGAAGATTTTCGTACTTCTGGATAGTTGGTGTCTTCACTGAACCAATTTCTTCATGTATCACCAGGGAAATAAAACCTACAGTGAAAGTGAGAGTATTGGTTTTCCATTTTACTTTACTAGTAAGAAAGTTGCAGAACTTCTTCTCACAAAAAGAGCCCATGCCTGCTTGAACCGCAAACAATGGGGAGAAGGAAAGCCACACAACCCCTCCCTCTAATAGTGCAAGTCACAGGCCAGTTTGAACCTGAGCTCAATTAACATATTCTGAAATTCAGAATAATTTGTATCAGGTGAGGTGAAGGCAGCAGGGGAGAAAAAAAATCTGCTGAATGTGATCTGCAGCAGAAACCCAGAAGGCTATCTAAACTGATCTTCAACACCGAGATATTCTGAAGTCGTAGGAGGAGAACTGTTTAAATATTTTCACAAGAATGTATTAAGACGGTGAATCAATATGGAGCTGAAGTGAAGTTGGCTCAGGCAGATGAAAAAGGGTTGTTTTAAAATCAGTTCACATCACTAACTCGTTATGTGATCTTGATCGTGTCACTTAACCCCTCTGGACCTGATTTTTGCTGTTTCTAAAATGAAGGAGAATAAAATGTTGAGATTGAGGATTTCTAACAACATTTCTAGTTCTCCACTTCTATAAGTCTAATCAAGACTAAAAGATAGTGGCTAAATGGTAAAGCTATTCAGGGAGACTTTCCTGTAACCCGGGGGAGGAGCGCTGGGTCTGATGGTGATGACCAATGTGAGACCTCTGCAGTCAATCAGCTTTTCCTTCTCAGAATTATCTGGCTTCTCTATGATTCAAAGAGAGTTAATGGGACTGACGTCTTATGTGACCTGTTGATTCCAGCTCTGCCTTTCTAACTTCTGCATCCAACCAAGCCCCTGAGGCAAAGGCTGGCTAGATAATTGTAGGTGTCAAGGAGAATGGGTAGAATAACACAGATTGATGGTCCCAGGTAGAAACTGCCAGGAACTCCTGGCAGGGACACAATAGGCCTTGAAAAAAGAATGCTGTGATAAAGAATTTGAAAACATATAGTCAGGCCTCCAGACAAGAATTCGGCCTCAGGAATAAGAGGAAAGTTATAGGCAACCTTCTTCCACTTAGTGGGAACACTTTCTAAGAGTGAGTGGAGATTCTGTGCTGGTCATTTTCCTATCCTCTCTCAAGCTCATTCCCTAATTTTCTCTGGCAAATATGCAATTGACTTCTCACTAGATTCTGCTCCTGGAAGGCACTAGCAGGAAACTGGAGACAAGAGGAAAGGAGAGGACAGGAAATATCTCCCTCCCTCTGCCTCAGGCATGGCATGCAGCCTCATCAGTGGGCTGGGCCTTCTCTGTGATCCAGCAGGTCTGTCTCTTGGACTCTAATAGAACTACCTCCACCCCTTTGCCTCTAATGCTAGGGATGGTAGCAGGTTGTTGATGTTGCTAATTTCTGACTTGTCTCATTATCCTCAAATTGACTTTTCAGCTCTTCCAACACTTTAAGATGAGCTCCCCATACTCTATGTTTTCTATCAAACTCCCTGGCCTGGACTTTCTTTTCCTGACCTCACCCTGGCTAATACAGATGCCTGACTCTGACCGTGTGCTGACACTGGCATACCATCTGCATGCAGGAATACTTTGGGTACAATTTTTTTTTTTTTTTGGTGGAGTCTTGCTCTGTTGCCCAGGCTAGAGTGCAGTGGTGCGATCTCAGCTCACTTAAACCTCTGCCTCCCAGGTTCAAGTGATCACCATCTTGGCCAGGCTGGTCTCGAACTCCTGATTTTGTGGTCCACCCACCTCGGCCTCCCAAAGTGCTGGGATTATAGGCATGAGTGGTACAACGCTTATAGCTCTGGCATACTTCCCAGGGATGTCATCTTAAAAGGCCCTCCCAAAGCTGGTGAAAGCAAGATTGTCAGCTCAGTGGCTCAACAGTAATGAAGTCAACACTGACAGTAACAACGACAGGCAGGCCAACATTGGTGCCTCCATCCATAAGCAGCATGCCAAGCCCATCACCTGGTAGAGCAGAGAAACTGCACTGACAGCTGTTGCAGGAGAATTTTATAGGTTGCCTTTAATTGCTTGTGACCCAGACAAATCCACCTGGAAAAGGGAAGGGATTGAGAGCTTCTGAAGGTCCAGAGACAAATATTATAATTACCGCTAAAATTATTCCCGCAGCCTTTGATTGTTCTCACAGTGCTCTTTCCTGGGGAAGAAAGATGTGAACAGTAATTTAAAGAGCACTTTCAAACGTTTATATCATTGGATACTCACTTTACATTCCAAATGAAGGTTTTGGTATTCAGAAAAGCTACACACTAATAAGTAACATAGATTAAACCAAAATCCAGGTTTTCAGACTCCAATTTCTGTGCTTTGTGGGGAGCATATGGCAAGTGGCAGTGAGGGATCCCCCTTAGGGTCTGAGAACACACACAGGGCAGGCAGGGCTGCTGAGGCAGGCTCAACCTGTAGATATGTTTATAGCAATGCCTGCCATGCTGACCATGTAGCTGGCTGTTTACACCTCCATATGAATTATGAGACAGAGAACAGGGACCAGACCAAGTATCAGCCTGTTGCGGTCTTCCTGCTCCTTAACTCAGCTAGGTCCAAGTTCTTGTCCCACAACAAGGAAGAATTAGGCACACAGGCACTGGAGAGTGAGTAGGGCAGAGTAGAATTTATTAAGCAAAAGGAAAGCTCTCAGCAAAGAGAGGGTTCCTGAAAGCAGATTGCCATTTTACAATTGAATACAAGGGCTTTTATAGAAAAGCTGATGGGGCTGGGTTCCTTATTTGCACAAGGTGCAAATTCCTGGTGGCTCCACCCCATCCTTCCAGTGCGTATGCAGGCCCTTAGCCTGAGTTACTACATATTGATTTATTTCCCTTACTGCACATGTGTCAAGAGGCGGAATTTAGGCAAGCCCCCGTGCATGTTCCTTTATCTGCACAAAACATCTGGTGTAAGCCCTCGTGTGGTATGTGTGGATTGGGCAATGACCTGGGTGGGTCGGAGTTTCTCTGGGGACCCTTCCCTTACTCTCTGCCTAAAGTGAGCTGGCTAACTTCTCTCATGTGCACACTAACTCCGTGTCTATCACAACCAGAGATCTAGTAAGTGCCAATAAACATTTGTCAGCTAAACAGATTAATGAGGGCAGAGAAAGCCACTACCTGGGCCAAAGCAAATATTGATGGACTTGGAAATCAAAATCTGATACTACAATCAATCATATTAGCAGGTCTTGTCACAATAAGTGACTTCTATATGTCTTAATTTGTCTTAAAAACCCACCTAATACAGCCTCCCAAAACTGGAATCCAACCATAAGAGACCCATTCCTTTGGTCTTTGAGAGTCTCTGTGACAAAACAAATCACCCTGAAACTGGGCATAATGATAAGCTTGCTTTGAAAAGAAAAAGTGAGGGAACAGGTCTCAGAGTAGCTGCACTTGGGTATTTGGCCTACAGACACACTTGAACACATATAAAATCATGTATGTAATGGTTTGTGCAACAATATTTTTAATAGCAGACAATTGGAAGCACTTCAAGTGTCCACCTACAGGGGATTGGTTAAAGAAATCAGAAGACTTTCTATGCATTTTTACAAAAGAATGAAGGAACTCTTTATTTGTTAATGTGGAATCATCTCTGGGATTTATCATAAAGGAATAAAAGCAAGATGGAGACTCCATGTATAATATCATAAATTTTGTGTAAGAAAAGGGATGGAATAAAAATACCTATTCTTATCTGCTTTGTTTACATAAAGTAGCCCTGGAAGAATATGCAAGAAATTGATAGAAATGCATGCAGGAGTGGAGGGAATGGAGTGGAATAGGAGTGGAGGCAACAGGAGGAGGAGTGGAGGAAATGGTCTGAATGGGAACGTGGTGACAGCAAGGCTTCTTAATGTATGTCTGATGAAATTATTTCGGGTTTTGAACATTAGAATGTATTAACTAATCAAAAAATTAAATTAAATTTCATTTTATTTAAAAGAGAGAATCTCCCCCAAGAAAGTGAGAAGACACCAAGGACAAGCTACAGCACTCCAGGACTCCTCATTTCCTCAGTCTTCCAGAAATATATAACCACTGAACCCCACAGGTTCTGCCCTTTCCCCACGATAGCACTTGCTAAATCTGTCTGGAACTAGAACTACTGCGCCTACCTCAATTATTATTGGGTCTCCTCCAGTCACTAGATTGTTAATCCCTAGAGAGCAGAGTCCATGACTGACTCCTCTTTTTCATCCCTGTGGTTCCAGGCATGTAAAAGTACTTTAAAAATAAATAAATCTCTGTTAAATGGAATTGAATTTTTCTTACTGCCAAGTCTAATTCTGCTTTCAAAATCTTGAGCATGAGCCAGAGATTTCTCCTTCCTTCTCCTCAAAAAGCATTTTTAGAATCCATTTAGGAAGGGTACACTTGTTGGTTTTTGAAATGGCCTTCACAGTCCCCATAAGTGGACAGAGACTGTCTTTCTACTCACTGTCAAGCAGTGGAGGTAGGGAGCATGGGCAGCATGTTTGGCAAAGGGGAGAGAGAATGGGAGATCCCTGTAAGGTACATACCTGCCCATGAGTCCAGAAGTGGGAATACTGAATTAGCTGCACATGGGCCCCATGGGGGCAGGTGGAGAACACAAGACTCATCATCTAAAAGGATGATGTAATTCAGGTTTTGTCCAGACAGCTGTCCTATCTAAAAAAGCTCTCTCCCCTGAATGGACACAGGAATCCAATGTTTGTTTCTTCACTCACTTATTCACTGACTCTCTACTATGCTCCAGGTAGAATGTAAGGCATGGAGGTTCCAGCAGTAAGCACTGGAGGTCACGTGTAAAGTCAGTTAGGCAGTGGTAATCGCATGAGCAGTGATCAACCCATTCATGTTCTCAACCAGTGCCTGAGTCTACAGAAAGCAAAACTCAGACACTCCATCAGGGGATGAGCTAGTAGGGCCTAGTTGCAGCATCAGGATCCCAGACAAATGGTCTGATATTCAGGATGGGGCTCCAAATAGAAACTCAGTCATATGAACCCACTGCTGCAGGGGTCAAAAGAGGGCAAGGACTTCATGGGGTATATGGCTGCTCATAGCTCATTTCAGATACCTGATCCATGACAGCAAATTCTAGACCTCACCATTGGGAAGAACAATGTGGCTGACACTCTGGGCAGTATTGGCTCCAGTACTCCACAGGACTAAGCTCCTGTTGGAGGCAGCCTGAGAAAGACAGGGTTGGCAAAGGCAGCACTAGAACATTATCACACATATTCCTGTCTTATATATACTATCGAGCAAAACTTTCTCCCCTCACACACATTTCCCTCATATTTCACACCACCCTTCTGTGCCCACCCTATCCCATTAAAACTGTCCTGGCTTCATTTTCATAAGTATCGCAATGGGCAGGGAAAAGAGGACCTAACATAGATCACCCCAGTCTCGTAGACTTGCCTAGGACACTTTTTTATTCCTTTTAAGTTTACTTTTTTAAGCTTACTGATATGTTTTCAAATCTGGAAAGTTAACATTTAACTTTTGAAATTTGCACAGCACAGAAGCCTGGAGATTTTGCACTGACTTACTCACTAGTTAGCCAAGTGACTTCAGGATGTCATCTGACCCCTCTGTGCCTGGCTTTTCCCATGTCTAATGGGAATGGACATGCCCATTTAGCCTTATAAGGAAAAATATGTGATGTAAAAGTGCTCTGAAAAAGGACAAACACTATACAAATATGTGAGATTTTAAAAATTATTTTATTTCTAAATTATCTAAAAGTAGGCTATTTGGGATGAAATTAATTATAACATTCTCATTGTAGAATCAAGGTAGGTGACTGGAGCGATAGGTTAGAGAACATTGGGTGTTTTTAAAAGCTGCCTTCTTCATTATCTGTAACAGTAATAGATTTCTTTTGGACTAGAATATCTTCCCATGTTAAAGATTTTTGTTTTGATACCAGATGTAAGGATAAGACAAAAAAAGCAGTCAGTATGCAAGGTTGAATCCAGTCTGACTGCTTAGCTACTTCTGAATATTTTTAGCTCAATTCCACCACTTTCAAAGTATCTGCAGACAAGAGGTACGGATATATTACAGGCTCAGAGAATGGCTTCAGAAATAATCAAAACATCACATGCACTATCAAGAAAAATTTAGAGATTCTCTTACAGGAGCACAGACAGGGTTTTATGAGCAAATTAAAAAACCCCAAATGCAGAATTTGTTGATGTTGTGTCAAAAACAGCTTTGCCCTGAATAAATGCATGTTGCAGGATAATACCACATGATTCAGGGACAAACTTCTCTCCTCCAGCTGCTCCTCTGACACAATCTTACACCTCTTTTATCATTGGTCTACCATTTATTTAGCAATTTTTATTGAAAGCCTTCTAGGCTCTCCTTCTAGTGTTGAGAATTCAGCCATGAACAAGACAAAGTCTCTACCCTCACAAAGCTTATATTCTTGTAGGAGAGACAGAAGAAACAAGCAAATAAATATTTACTGTAATGTAGAGAGAAATGCTATGTTAAAATACAGCAGCATAGGGAGATAAAGAGCGAGGTATGCTATGCTAAAGACAGTTGTCAGAGAAAATCACTCTGAAGGGGTGATATTTGAACAAAAAAAGTAACAGAGGGAGCCATGGGAGGGGGTTCTAACTGACAAACATAAACATTTCATCTCAAGACAAGAAGGGGACAATAAACACATCGTAAAAAAAAATGTTGATCGTAGACATGCTATCATTACTAGAGAAGGCTGAAGATGTCTTCAAAGTGTGCAGAGTGGGCTTGTCTGGCACCTCCACCATCACATGAGAGGGGCTTTCCCTGGGTAGCTGCTGCTTCTTCTGCTTGGGGCCCAGAATGACATCACAGAGCCCACCAGAGCCTTTCCTGCAGACAGGAGGCCAGGCCAGAGGCACCTGCAGCTGGAAGCAGAGTGGGAAGCCGAACCCAGCCTGGATTGCCTAATCCTCAACCAACTTCCAGATGATTTAGTGGGAAAATAAATGACTCTTGTTTTAAGCCACTGGTTTGGGGGTAGTTTGTTACTCAGCAATAGCCCGCCTTTGCAGTATGCCAGGTGATGGTAAGTCCCAAGAGGAGACTACAAAATGGAAAGGCAGAATGAGAACTATTCTGTGGGGGCACAATTTAGTTAGGATGATGACAGAAGGCCTTGCTGATGAGGAAATAACCTTCTAGTAAGATCTGAAGGAAATGAGGGAGCAAAACACTCAGATTCCTGGAAGAAGAGCATTCTGATAAGAGGGAAAAGCAAATGAGAGGCATTGAGGCATTGAGGAAAGCATCCTGCATGTTTGCACACAGCAAAGAAGTCAGAGAGGCTGGAGTGAGGCCAGCAAGGGGCGCAGTGGTAGGAGGTAATGTCAGGGAGACAAAGGACAACTTACATAGGGCCTTTTAGGTCCCACAGGTAGATTTTAAGCAGAGGAGGGTCACAGTCTGACTTAATTTGGAAAGGATCACTCTATCTGCTTTGCTGTGAATAGGATGTAGGGTGGAAGCAGGAGAATTGGGTGGGAGCCTATTACAATAACCCAAGCTATAAAGGATGGTGGCTTGAATGAGGATGGCAGCAACAGAGGTAGGGGGAAATGTCAGAGTTTGGATATGATTTGAATGTAGAGCTAATAAGATTTGCAGTTGTAGCCAATGTTGAACGCAAGAGAAAGAGAAACTTCAGGAAGTCATCAGGTTTTAGTCCTTAGCAACCAGCAGGTTGGAGTTAGCATTTACTAAACAGTATTTTTAAAAAATTGGCATTTAAAAGCAACAAGTATGGGGGCTCTCAGCATCTTAGTGTTGATCATGTTAAATTTGAGCTACTCATCAGTCATCCAACGGGAATGTCATGAGGCAGTTCGAGGTCTGGAATGCAGACAGCAATTGGAGAATCATCAGCATATAGATTAAGTTTTTTCCCGTGCCAATAAAGAGCTGAGAAAACCTTTGCAAGGGAGGAGACACCAAAATGGAAAACTGAAATTTTAAAGAGCAGGATGGTTAATATTTCTGTGGGATCTTCTCCAAGCCATGTGGCAAATAGTTAAAACAGTGCTCGGTTTAGCTCTTTCTTTCCCTGCTGCTCTGCCACACACCAAGTCTTCAACATGTCAACTCAGGCAAAGCCCAAAACTCAGAGCACTTTATGTGCTGGTGAGAGACACAAAGTGTCTGACTCCCACTGTCTTATTACTTAGGGTTCATGTATTGGGGGTGCGGTGTTCTACGGAGAGGAAGGAAAACACTGCCCCAGCCATGTTTGGGGGCAGGGAAAGAGAAGGGGCTTCTCTGTCTTTTCGGACCACCCTGAACTGATGCTACCTCCTCAGTCTCTGAGTGTGGCACATTTTAGCTTTATCTGTTAAAAATTTATAAGCAATAGAGGGCAGGAAATGGATACACTACACAATATTGCTCTACTTTAAAGATTGCCACTGTTGTGCTGAGCTGAGACCCAGACCTTAGAAGAGAAATCGATTGAGAAAATGTAAGTGGCCAACCTATGGCATCAAATAATAACTTCAAAATAAATGCCCTCACAGTTGTAAAATCACTACAGATACAATTGTTCAAGACCTCAAAGCAACTTTCAAAACTTGATTCCATTTTTGCTGCTGCTATCACCAATCTATAGCCAAGAAACTTCAGCCTCATAAACTTGAAAATGTTTGATTTCATTTTAAAAACCTTTGTGACCTAGTAAACTAACCAAGGGCTGCTAGGAGCAAAAACTGACATTTAGACGATCAGAAACGGGCTAAGAGCTTGGGTTTAGAACTAGGACAGTGGACATAAACTCTACTAAGGGAATATAAGGCCACAGTGGAGATGGGGAAGAGAAAGGTCTTGTCACATTGAAGAGCCTGAGAGGAAGGTGCTCAGGCCAGACTTAGAAATCCAGCCGAGAGTCCCCGTCACAAACCTTTCACTCTGCTATCAGCTAGACAGCTTGCCCCTTTCCCTTTTTACTTTGGGACAAATAGAGATGGTCTTTAAGTTTCATGGCTGCTCTCATTCATTGTGAAATTTTACTGCTCCTAAATATGGCAGAATTCTTAAAGGCCTAGCATAGCAAAGAGAGAAGACTACACTTAGCATTTTGGGTGCACGTGGGAGTAAAGGACTGCACTTTCCACAGAAGATACATTGCAATTGGCATGTAGGATTGCAGGGGTAATGTGCGTGGGCCACGGTGCAGAAGCAGCCAGTTAGGGGCATCTAAGCTGTGTTTTTCTTTGAACCTTTGCCTCTAGAAAATAATACCCCAATAAAGGGGATTGGCAAAGGCAGCCAAGCAGAACCCACACTTTCACTCCCCAGAGCATCTTGCAGAGATTATTTTGGTTGCTTCCCTGGCTAACAGAGGAAGGGAAATATGGGAGGAGAGAGGCAAATAAAGGTGATACTTGAGATGGCTCTCAAAGATGAAAAGAATTTTGAGAGGAAGAGAGGGCAGCCCAGGGGCCAGCGGACAAAAACACAGGGACGCAAGATTCAGTTCAATGAGGGAAGAAAGAGTTTCCTAATAGAATTATTCAATTTTGTTTTCAAGGCTTCCTCAAAAAGCAGAGTGAGCAAACTCACTGAGAATGTATTTCTTTCTTCCTTCCTTTATTTTTTAGACACAAATATATTGAGTAAACTCTATCATGTGCCAGGTGCTGTGCTTTGATCAATATTCCGCTATGTCTACATGGCTGTTCCCCACACTAGACATATGAGCCACTTGAATTTCTGTCCCTCCTTGTTGTTCTGCCCTGAGCACATATATTCAATATGTCTATTGGAGGGGAAGGAGGAAGGGAGAAATAAAGTATAGACAGGATTTCTGTACTGGTCAGCTGGTTTGACTCCTTGACACTCTATTAATTTAAATCACATCAGCCAAAGAGATATGGAATCTGCAGTTTAAAATTAAAAAAAGAAACCTTGAACCAATACTTTTTAAACCTTGAAAAAATGTAGGTGGAATACTCTGCTCCCATTCTACAGACCTTGGCTATAGGGTTTCTCCTTTGTCTGCCCAAAGAACAGGGAAGGGTGTTGGCTTGGCTCACACTTGAGAAACTTGGGCAGAGAAAGACCTTGTTCTTTCCATGCATTTATCAGAATAGAACCAGGTGCAGCCCCCAGGAAGCCAGTCAGGCTTTACTGTGTCTGGTTTCCTCTTCAAACTATGATCCAAGTCTCTCTGGGCAGAAAAGGGCCTCACTCGAAGCCACGGTGCTATTCTCACCTCCTCTGCAAGCCATGGAGAATGAACCCCAGTGAGGTCAGAGATCCCCAGAATCACACACACATGCATTAGAAGGGGCCATAAGACCTTCTGTTCCAAGCTGCATATTTCACAGGCCATGGGGCTGAGACCAGAGCAAGGGTACCTACCCTTGTGCCTTGGCAAGGCCTTATTTCCACACAACATGGGCAAAAATAAATGGACCCCTTGCTCTCCCTTAATCCTCTGTATTTTGCCAGCATTTCCAGTTTTAACCTCTCTCCATGTGCCTTTTGGGAGTGTTCCCTCCCCACAGCTACCTCTACCTATACTGCGAGAAGTGTCAGCTGCAGAGCTGCCTGTTAGTAAGTAGACTCAGGCAATGAAGAGGATGTTGAAGTGAGGTATGCCCTCTTGACCTCACCACCGTTAGCAGCACTGGCAAGCAGGAGAGGTAGGGAGAAGCCCAGCCTAATTGGCCAGAACTGCTGTGAGGCCGGCAAGCAGCAGTAGGGATGAGCGTGATCTCCATTGCCCTGGCTTACTCCTTCTTATCCTATCTGTGTGGAACCCCCCACCTCAAACTAAAGAGACTCCTCTAGGCCCATCACAGCTTCCCCAGAACATACTGGCCTAACTAGGCCATGCCTAGGCTCTTCCACCTGCCTTTAGCAATACTTTTTACTTGCAATCATCTCTGCTTTCTAACCTGGTTAATAGCCATCACTGCTGACAGCAGGCTAGAGGCTAAATTAGTTGATACTCACTTTTCCTGTACTCCTTATTTCTCTCTTCCTATCACAGAGGACTCATCAAAGTGAGTGAGCATGCAGTGACAAACAGGATAGTCACAAAGTCAAGACTGCAGATCCGCCACCTTCCTTCTTTTCCATAGCTGAACGATCTTGGGTGTGAGCATGAAAATGTTTTTCTGTGCAAGTAGTATTAAAAATTAACGATAAACAACCTCCATGGTTAGGCAGCCTCTCTCTGCATTTTCAGGGTCATCCAAATGATATCCTCAAAACCAGAAAAATCTCAGAATGCCTGATTTTATATAATCTGCCTTTCGTAGATAAGAGATATTGATAATAGATCTCTTTAAAGATTTTGACCATTCAAGCTGGAAAAATTCCTATTTTTATACCCCCACACCCAGTTTAGGCAACTGATCTGGAAAATAGAGTAGAAGGATCTCAGATTCTGTGTTGGGTGCTACCCACCATAAAGTAGGGAAGGGGTATATATCCAGCATGCAACAAGCTGTCCCAGGGCAGATCTTATGAAAATGAGGCACAGAAGGGATTTCCTTCCCCTCTCCCAGGAAAGCAGAAGTTTTGCACCCTCTTTGGATACAAAGGTGGTGTCCATTCATTGTGATCTTCCAAAGACTAGGTCAGAGCATCTCATTCTCCAGCTCAAAAATTCAATAGCTCAACCCTAAATCCCAATTCACTTCCAGATTCGTTGGTTTTCACAATCTGGCTTTACCTACGTTCCCATCTTTTAGGGCTTTGTCTATAAAATGAACAAGTCAAGATGAACTATTCTTACTGCCCTTTAAGTCCCACACTCACCCACCTTTAGACTTTTTTCAAACTGCCTGTCATGTCTTCCTCACCTCTTCACCCATCTCTGCAGGTCCACATCCCACTGTCCAAGGATAGTAAGAGGCAGAAATTGACCCAAAAGGAACTGATTGGAAAGACAGAAGAATATCTCATGAAGACCAAAAGCACCAAGTACACCCAGACCTTAGAAGAGACCAGAAAAAGAAACTGGGAAGCCCTAGGGAGCAATGATTCATTTCTCTCCCTCTCTCCTCCTCCCTTCCTTCCCCACTAATCAAATATGCTATCTCTACTTTCTCCCCTGAGGATGCTCTGTTGTTTTCAGTCTCCACTTTCTCATGGCCACCTCAGGCTCCTACGTGTTTTCTCAGCTTCAAGCTCACTAACCAACTGACTAGCACCCACAGTGTATCTCAATTCCCAGTGTATGGTAAAGCAGGTCAACTTGCCTACTGCACTGCCTCTCAGCTGTTTAACTCCCCTCCAGCCAGTCATGGCCAAGGAGTGGGAGCCTCCAGTACAACTTGGCAGTGCTTCTGTGCATTGCTGAGAGGCCAACGTTCTCATAGAAGCAGGACGTGATCTAGGCAGACTCCCCAAAAGCTTCCTACTTCAAAAATCCAGCCTAAATTCCAGCTGTCTCTTGAAGCTTCCTCTGATTCCACCATCTAGATATAACCTTCCATCTTTGAGTATCTTTCAATAGCAGGTGACAGCTTGATGTCCTTTTCTGCTGAGTACCTTCCCTCCAACTTTTCTCCTTCTAACAGATTCCCCCTCCACCCTCAGGCCAAGAAGCAGCACTGATCCAGGCTAAGCCAAGCATTGTAGTTTGCACAGATTGTCTTGATACCAACACTAGAAAGTGACTGCTCCTAAAATGTGAGATAGTCTGAGCTGATGAGATGAGCTACCTTCCTCTAGGATCCTAGAGTTTCTTGGCTACTTCTGGAAGCCTCCAGTAGGATACTATAAGAAAGAGACAGGGATTGGTGCAAGCTGGCCTAAATGGAACAGAAAGGAGAGCAAGATGAAATGTGGTTGGAGCTTCAGGCAGCATCCAAAAAATTAAGTCAATATCTGGGGTTCCCAGGCATTGTCTTTATTTCTGTCTTTCTGAAGCTCTTAGTCTTTGAGTTATCTCAGGATCCTAATAAATCTCTTTTTGCTTAGGGTAGCCATAGTTTGATTGTAGCCAATGAGATGTGGCATGCACAGCCCTTTAAACCTTTGTTATGATGCTCATTACCTTTTATATTGAATTACCCTTATTTGTCTACATATCTTCTTTCCCCTGTGACTCTGTGAGATTCCTAAAGAAAGCAATCATGTATCGCTGCTTTTTGAATGCCCCCAAAGCATGGAACATAAGCTCTTATAGTATGTTCAATACCTGACTGACTGAATGAATAAATGAAATATTAGAAAATGTACATTGTCTGCCAGGTACAGTGGCTTGCACCTGTAGTCCTGGCTACTTGGGAGACTGAGGAAGGAAGGTTTCTTGAGGCCAGGAGTTTGAGACAAGCCTGGAGTTTGAAACATAGCAAGATGCAGTCTCCATAAATTTTTTTTTAATTAGCTGGGCATGGTGGCACATGCCTGTAGTTCTAGCTGCTAAGGAGGGTGAAGCAGGAAGATCCCTTGAACCCAGGATTTTGAGGCTGCAGTGAGCTATGATCATGCCACTTCAGTCCAGCCTCAGCAATAAAGCAAGACCCCATCTCAAAAAAAATTTTTTAAAAAAAGGCCAGCCCTATTCCCATGATCAGGTGCTTCATGAAATTGGGAAATATGTATGAATAAAAGGGAATAATCACTGCCTAAATCAGTGTTTTGGAAGATGAATGGTATAGTCTTCTACATGGCACCTGAGTTTCCTGAGGCTGTTTCCTTCAACAGCCCAGGAAAGGACGCAGCCTTGGGTTGTGTCCGTGCCCAACTAGGACGCAGGGATATGGATGGATGTGGCCTTTGTTTAATAAGCCTTCTATTTGACATGCTGCTTGGAGAAAGAGATAGGAGATGACCCTTTACCACCCATCTTAGTAGTCTTATAATCACCCCTAAAGCATGGTATACAGAGAAAAAGCCTTCTTGTCACCCCCTGTAAAAGGCATGAGCATTGCTTCTTATGGAATCCAATCTGTTGCATTCTTTGGTTTCAATACGACCCAGAAAATGTCTGAAACAACCAATCCCCACCCAAAAACCACAGACACTGTGGTTTTGCAAAAGTACCTATGGTTGGGTCCATTTGCTCCTGGAAATTTGTAAGGTCTTGGAAAAACCAAACTGACCATTCCAAAGTGGAACTGGAAAAAGAGTCCTGAAAATTTCATGTAACTAACTTATACCTTCTCTTCAACTTCTGCTCCTCCTACCGAGTCAGCTCAAAAGCCCTTTGGAGGATTCAAATTTGTCATTTCTCATTGAGAAGCTACCCTCTCTAGACCCATGAAAGGCTGCAGATTCTCTCAGCCTAAACTCACATGTCAGTCTCCCTCATTATCCCCAGAGTCCAGGGCTGCCAGGGCTGAATTTTTAAAAAAGCCTCACCCCACCCTTTCCTAATGATGGCTGCCTGTCTTTAGCTTGCTCTGAAACAAGCACTAAGGCTGTTTCAGAGACACCAGTGGTGTCAGCCCCTAGCTTACACTTGCTTAGTCACTCCAGAGCCCAGAGAACCTTTGTCCTTCCCACATGCTTGGCATTTCACAAAGCTATCTCCCTTAGGACCACTCAGCTATAACATTTTCCCAGCATGTCTTCTCCTTGTCAACATGACACAGGACTGGCAGCCCTTCAAAGTGAGAGAAAGACACTAGAGCAGGCAGGCGTGCACGCACACACACATGTGTGTGCGCACACACACAAGGAGGAGGGACAAGAGAGGGAGAAGAGAAAGACCTCACTAAAGGGGCAGCACTGATTTTAGCTTAAACATAAAAGTGCCCCTAAGTAGCAAAAGCTTAGCAGTGGACATCTTATTTTGATAAGAAGCTATGGGAGGGTTCAGTTTTTTCATGCACTCTTCCCAAAAGCCCTTAACAGATTCTTTAGACAGGACTCCATTTTGGTGTGGCCAAAATGCAACCACTTCTAGGGACTAAAGTCTCCACTGGCCTTAATGTTGCCTACCAAAGATGCCGTCCCCTGCTGGTCCTTTTAATGCCAGCACCTGTGCCTCATCTGGCATGGATGGAGCTGGCAATGCCAAAGGGCTCTTGACTATGTGAATGCACTGAACTTGGGTCTCCATTGGACGGGTCCTGCTATGTTGTGCTTCTCTGCCTTTGCAAATTGTTCTCTTTGCCTAGAAGGCACCCTTGCCCTTTCTCTACTTATTTACCAGAAAACTTCACCTACTTAAAAGTTGGCTCGAGTCATTCCTCATCTGGGACTCCCTAGACACCACTAGCTGCATCCATTGCAACGTGCATAGGCCTCCATATTGCAAACGTCACACTGTCTCGCATTTGTCTTTTGATGTCTCCATCCAGCTAAAAGTTTGCGTAGACCTTAAAGGCATAAACATGGCTTTTCATGTCTGTATCCCTAGCACCTAGCACAGCTCCTGCCATATAGAAATCTATAAGAAGCATAAATGCCATGAAAAGCTAGGGAAATGGTTGGTACTGAAAGATTCTTCCTTTTCTTGCCACTTTCATTTAACAGAAATAAATTTCAGTACATGCTTGAAAATACTGCTTCACTGTCCTACTGAAGAACTACCCATCCTCCACACAAAGTGGCCCATTCATGGCAGTAACCCTAACCTCCTCCCCCGATTGTCACAGGCTAGGCGTATGACCCAGGCTGACCAGTTAGAGCATTCCATTTCCAAGACCACAGTAACAGGCTCAAGGATGAGCATATCACACAAAGAAGTCCAATCGAAGCCTTCTCTGAAATGTAATATCATGTGAATGCAGAGAAAATGATCTCTCCTCCTAGAATGTAAATTGTCATAATATAGATTTAGAGCTGCTAGTTGCCTCCTTTCTTCCTCACCAAAATTAAGCCAAAACTCAGAGGGAAGCACACATAAAGATGTAGAGAGACGCAGAGGCAGAGCCCTAATTAATATGTTGTTTTGATACCTAGATCCAGCTGTGCCTGAAAGCAGATCCATCTCATCCTTCCTAGTTATTAGGGTTTAGAACCAGGTCAATTTCCATCTGTCTCATTGTTTTTTCACCTCTTAAGCTACTTGGAGTCAAACTTTTAACATTTAAAACCAAAAGGGGCTTAATATACGTCTTTTTTACTCAATTATAAAGTGAGAGTTTCTCCTGTACCCATGAAACTCTTGCTTAATTACTGTATTTCAAACACTAAAAATTGTTTGGGGAAAGCCCACTGGCCTTAAATGATCTCAACTATTGCTAGTATTTGGTGCTCTGATGCAGTCTGACATAAATCTGACATGATCTATTTAAAAGAGGACAAAACATTTTAACATAGATTTAGTAATTATTCTCAGAGGAATTGAAACTGTTTATTATCATAATTGAAACACTTAAAGATCACTTTCAGAAGCAATGCCCTGGCAAAAATAATACAGCTTTTGGAAGGAAACAGAGAAGAATATCTTCCTGACCTTGGAGTAGGGAAAGAGTTCTTAAATAGAATTCTGAAAGCCCTAACATTAAAGAGAAGAAAATCAATAAATTGGACCATGTTAAATTAAGAACTTTCATTCAAAGATATTATAAGACAGTGAAAACATAAGCTACAGACTAGGAGATGATATTTCCAATAGTTATCTATCAAAGGACTTGTATCCAAAATATATAAAGAACTTGTACAAAGCAATAAGGAAAGTGCAGAAATTCAATAGAAAAGAAGTAGATAAAAGAGAATATCAAATGGTCAATTTGATGTTAAAAGGTTCCCAGCATTACTAATTGTCAGAGAAATTCAAATTAAAACCACAATGAGACAACACCACAAATCCAATAGAATGGCTAAGATGAACACAAGAGTAGTACCAGGTTAAACCTGGTACTATCTTGTCGGTAGAAGTATAAACTGGCACACCACTTTGGGAAATGGTTTCAAATATTTGTTGACACTGAAATTCTTCATATAGGGTGCTGGTAAGGTTCTGTATCTTGATGGGTGTTGGGTGTAAGGGTGTGTTTACTCTGTGTCAATTCATTGAGCTGTATTTATGTTTATGCACTTTTCTGAATATGTGTTTGACTTCAGTGCTATCAGGATCAACAGCATTGTTCAAGGTCTGGGATCTCCAGCAACAGCAGTGCAAGCCTGGTCAGCAGCACCCTCATGACGTGAAGTTAGGGAGCTGTGCGAGGGTCGAGCTCTGTTCTGTCTCCTGGTTCTCCTGTCCCTCATTACCCCTTACATTAGCCAGAGTCTATTTCTGTTCCTTGCAACTCAGAACCCTAACTGGCACAACTCTGCATAATTTTTACATAAATAATTAACTTAAGATTACAAGTTGATATTTGATTAAAAGTTTATACATCCAAAGTTAACAAACTATTTCTTTTGCCATTTTTCTGATTGAGAAATGGGGTAGCTTATATTTAAGTTCTCTTTTATCCAGGCATAAACACAATAACATACAGTTCATGCTCCTTCAAGTGTCTACTCAAAGGCCGCTGGTGTAGTGGTTAGGTACTTGGACTCTGATGCTAAACAGACTGGGGTTGGATTCCCAGCTCCAGTGTTTGCTGGCTGTGTGATCTTGGACAAGCTCCCCAACTTCTCTGTGTCTCAGTCTCCTCAGTTGTAAAATAGGGATAATACCTTCTTCATAAATGTATTATGACAAAACACATGTAAGGCATTTTAAATATTAGCTATTATTATAATTATTCACATGAAAGAGACTCGGGCTCTGTGATTTCTTGAGTAGCATACCCTGCCCAGGACTGAGGCAGCTGGAAACAGAACAGAAGGAGTTTCTGGAAACAAATGAGAGTATTTCCCATTTGGGCTGGACCTATGTCTCTTTTTTCTATAGGGTTTTGGGGAACGGGTGGTATCTGGTTACATGAGTAAGTTCTTTAATGGTGATTTGTGAGATTTTGGTGCACCCACCACCTGAGCAGTATACACTGAATCCAATTTGTAGTTTTTTATCCCTCATACCCCTCCCACCCTTTCCCCCTAAGTCTCCAAAGTCCATGATATCATTCTTATGCCTTTGCATCTTCATAGCTTAGCTCCCACTTGTAAGTGAGAACATATAATGTTTGGTTTTCCATTCCTGAGTTACTTCACTTAGAATAATAGTCTCCAGTTTCATTCAGGTTGCTACGAGTGCCATTAATTCATTCCTTTTTATGGCTGAGTAACAGTCCATCACATATATATACAACAATTTCTTTATCCACTTGTTGATTGACGGGCATTTGGGCTGGTTCCATATTTTTGCAATTGTGAAATGTGCTGCTATAAATATACATGTGCAAGGATGTTTTTGTATAATGACTTCCTTTCTCTGGGTAGAGATGCAGTAGTGGGATTGCTGGATCAAATGGTAGTTCTACTTTTAGTTCTTTAAGGAAACTCCGCACGGTTTTCCACAGTGGTTGTACTAGTTTACATTCCCACCAGCAGTGAAGAAGTGTTTCCTTTTCACCACATCCACGTCAACATCTATTATTTTTTGATTTTTTGATTATGGCCATTCTTGAATGGGTAAAGTGGTATTCCATGGTGGTTTTGATTTGCATTTCCCTGATCAGTAGTGATGTTGAGCATTTTTTCATGTTTGTGGCTATTTGTATATCTTCTTTTGGGTATTGTCTATTAATGTCCTTAGCCCACTTTTTGATGGGATTGTTTGTTTTTCCTTGCTAATTTGTTTGAGTTCCTTGTGGATTCTGAATATTAGTCCTTTGTCAGGTGTATAGATTGTGAACATTTCCCCCCACTCTGTGGGATGTCTGTTTACTCTGCTGACTGTTCCTTTTGATGTGCAGAAGCTCTTTAGTTCCACCTATTTATCTTTGTTTTTGTTGCATTTGCTTTTAGATTCTTGGTCACGAAGTCTTTGCCTAAGCCAATGTCTAGAAGAGTTTTTCCAATGTTATCTTCTAGAATTGTTATAGTTTCAGGTCTTAGATTTAAGTCCCTGATTGATCTTGCATTGATTTTTGTATAAGGTGAGAGATGAGGATCCAGTTTCATTCTCCTACTCATGTCTTGGAAGGAAGCAATAAAGACCCTGAATGGTCATGACCCTCCTCTGAATACCCACCACGACCCATCCTCCCATACCCCACCTCCTATTCACACTGCTGCAGCCAACCCCTGGCCATGTTCACAAAATCTCTGTGCTCTATTTAGGCCTCCAAATCCCAGAACTCTTTGATGTGCCTCCCAAGGTCCTGTTTAATGGTAATTGGCAGTCAGTCTCTGGCAGCTGCAGCCACAGCTGTAAGGGTGGGACTCCAGTCCACTGGTTCAATGAATCCTCTCCTCCCTTCCCAATCTCCATCTGACATACTCCCCATCTCAGGGGCTTCAGCTACTCCACCCCTCACCCCACTCCCAACCCCAAAATCCTGGCCTTATGTGCCGTACCACCAGCACCCACTTCAGACACTACCTTTAATCTGGGCTTTGCCTTTTCCTTGGTTCTGTGGTTTTCAGGTGTCTCCAAGATTTCTACCCTCATCTGCCTAGAGTGACCATGGACATTCCTCTCTTCCTGGTCTTCCTCTGAGCTTTTATCCTTCTCTAAAAGAATCTCGTACATTAAAATAACTTAAAAAGAAAAATTAAGAAAATGTTTAAAAAAATGAGCCATATATATTTATACACACACATATACACAGATGACACTAGATAAAGTTTATTTAGGGAAGAGAACTGCCTTTAGTTAGGAAAATACCCTGCTATGCCAACCAAGTGCAAAAGATGGGCCCCAAGGGCTTAGTCTGAAAGGAGACCATCAAAGACATAGCTAGATTTCTTTTGCTCAAAAAAGCATTAGAACTTAGAGACAGATGAGAGAGAAGAGGGGAGAGAGAGGCCTGTGTCACATAGCTTAGGGTTGTCTCTTGCTGGGAACAGCAGCCAGCAGGAAATGCCCAAGAACATTGAAGAACAAGGTGTCTATTATATAGTAAAGTTGTGATGCTGCAATGGAAACCCCCTCCATGGCCCTAAGCCTTCACTTAGAGATAGCTGTACACTAGCCTTGTGATGATGCCACTTGGTGGGAGTGAAGGAGTCACATCCAGCCAGAAGTAACAGTGAGGATAAGACCAGGCATGCACAGGTTGTCCAGGAGACCCACAAATTGAACTGACTCAGCAGAAGCAGGAATTTAAAGCCTGAGCTGACCAGTGCAAGCCATCAGAGTGGATGATGGAAATGACAGAGAAACAAGAGCTCTGACTTAGACATCCAAAGATGTGGATCTGAGTCCTGGCTTGGTCACTGATCTTGGATGAACTGTTGAGCTTATCTGGTCCTCAAGGGCCTCACCTGTAAACTATGCTCCTGCAGCACCAGACAAAAGCTATGGTCCCTACCAGCTCCAACTTTTCAGAGCACTCATGCTGCCTTCCCACTTTTCCCTAACCATTTGAGTTCACCTTCCCTTGATTAGCTGCCTCTCTCTGCCCTTTTACAAAGTTGGGGAGCAAAGTTAAGATTTCTCAATGCACATCCATGGGAAGCTATGCGTCCACCACTCCTCCCTCTTTAAGCACAGAGATGGAGAAGCCCTTCTCTTCCTGGCCTGGAGAGCAACAGTACAGAGGCACAAGCCAAGCTTAGAGGTGAAGCACATGCAAGTTGAATAACTTGCTAGTTGTCTCATAGGTTATTAACAAAACCAACCCTAGATCCAGGCCTGCTCCTTGAGTTGCCACCCCCTCAACGGCATACTATTAGTTATCTTCCTTCTGTCATTGAGCATGTGTTTAATAATTGCTAGTACTTAGGAAGAAGGAATAAGGGAGATAAAATTTGGGGGAATAAAATAATTTAAGATGAAGTGCTTGGCCTCAGAACTTGAAGTAGAATTGGAAATGCACCACTTCCCAATCTCTTCGGTAATATCTTCCTTAGCCTATCAGTGGAATTTTACCAGAAAGCTATTAATTCAATAAATTCTTATCAAGTACCAACCCTATTCCACCACTATGCTATCCTATGAGGATAAAGAGGTGAACAAGATAAGTTTCCTATGAAGTTTATAGTCTAAAGAGGAAAGACTGACCTTAAAATAGTAATCACATCACTACAGATAATTAATTAGTTAATTACAGTTTTGATGTGTTTTATGAGACTGTATAGCAAGGGAACCTAACCTAGCCTAGGGTGTCTGGAAAGCCCTCCATGAAGAAGTGACTTTAAGCAGAGACCTGCAGTGTGCTGTGAGTTGGCTAGATGGAAGAATAGGAAAGGGAATGGAGGAAAATGGTCCATGGCAAGGAAGAGGCATGAGCACAGGGCATGGCCACTTTGAAGAACTGAAAGATGACTAGCTTGGCTGGGATGTTGAGAGCCAGGAAAATGTTGGTGAGAGAGGCAGGGGCCAGATCATGCAAGGTTTGTTAAGGTTCTGGAACTTTATCCTAAGAGCAGTAGGAAGTCATTTGAGATCTCTAATCAGCTCTCAATGAGTTACAGGCATCCACCATGTTTGTTTATTTCATCACGGAATCTAGGCCAGCCTTAGTCTGAAGCACTGCCAGATGTGCTGTTCCTGACAAGTGCCCCCGGGCTTCTCGAAAATGTCTTTGCCTTTCCCCCTCACAGTCTGTCTTTCCACCACTGAACCCAGTTACCATGTGACAGATTGGGGATGGCAGAAAGGAAAGCTGCGGGTTCCCAAGGGAAGCCTGAGCAAGAAGCCAGCAGTATCCTTTCTTGGCCTCTCAAGTCCCCTTTGGGGATTGTGGAAAAGTCCAAGATCCCCTGTGTCTCCATCTTTGCATCTGGCATCTGAGTCTGCCTCACCTCCCTAGGATGTTGGAGGAATAATTAAATTAAAGATATGAGGTGTGACATTTCCCAGGTGCTGGGGTAACAGCTGTACATGTACATAGGAAAAAGTGCCTTGGAGAAGTACCCAAGGACAACAACACTGGGGGAGCGGGGAGGAGCTGCCTGCCAGCCAGGACCACATGTACATTGCTGCAGCCTCGGCCACTCCCGCAGAGACGGGTAGGAAAGGCGGCATAGCTTTCCAGAAAAGTTCATCTGGTTGCTGTTACAGTCAACAACCTATTCAGTAAATATCAATTATGTGCTGGAAACATGAAGATAAGTAAGACCTGAGGCATACCGTGAACTGGAGGTGACAGACATAAATACCAGGATTCATAAAATGTTCTTGGAAATGTGAGGAGAGATACATACATGACACATGGGTACATACATTATACATGAGTCAAATATACATATATGAAATGTGAGTCAGATATACATACACGATACATGAGTCAATTCCAGCATTTTCAGAGAAAGTAGTGTGTGTGGAGAAATACACACACACACACACACACATATAAATACACACACACATATATATACACATATATATGTATATATATAATATCAAGTAGTATTATGTAGAATAATCCCTGGAACCTGTAAATATGTTACCTTACATGGCCAAAGGGACTTTGCAGATGTGATTAAGGTTGAAGACCTTGAGATGGGAGATTATCCTGGATTATCCAGGTAGGTCCAGTCTAATCACAGGAGTCCTTACAAGCAGAAAACCTTTTCCAGCTTCAGTCAGCCAGAAAGAGAGCAGAGGACAAAAGAAGCAGCAGGAGAAGTCTGAAGCGTGAAATATACCTGCCCTACTGTTGCTGGCTTTGAAGGTGGGGGATGAGCGCCCTGAGCGAAGAGAAGTGTGTGGCCTCTAGAAACTGGAAAGGGATGGGAAAGAGATGCTCTCCTGGAGCTTCCAGAAAGGAGTGCATCCCAGCCGACACCCTGATTTTAGCCTGGTGAGACCTGTGTCGGATTTTTGACCTACAGAACTGTAGGGTAATAAACGTATGTTCTTTTAAGCCAGTCAGTGTGTGGTCATTTGTAACAGCAGCAATAGAAGACTAATACAATAGAGAGAGAAATATAGATTCTGTGAGTGAGTGTGTGTGTGTTTGTGTGTGTTTTCATTGATTATCTTTCAATCAGGAGTTCTCAGGTACAAATGACACCATCCACTCTAGCTAGTTTAAGCAACAAAGAAATGTATTAAAGGGTATTAGGTAGTTCAGAAACTTCCCAGGAGGGCCAGAGAGGCTAACTCTGAAAGTTCACAGCCAGAAGTGAGCCCAGTTGCATCCCAGAAGTTCCTCCAGCACAGCATGCCGCAGTTACTGCCTGGCACCCGTGATGCTGAAGCACACCCATCCACAAAACCCAATGCCCTCACTGCCAGGCTGGCCAGAACATTCGTGCCCTGGCACAGCCCACACTCATACCACTCATGTCCATATAACGTTTCATGAGGGCACTTCTCATCGGTAAAACTGGGGTCTCATATCTGCACCCCCTGGTTTTCTGGCAGGGCTTTCACTGTGTGGAAATGATAGAAATATAGAAAAGGTCCTCAAATGTGGTGTGGAACAAAATGAGCAACGTCCACTACAAAGGCCTTTAGTTGGTCCAAGCACTCTTCAGGTTGCCACAGCTTCAGTCGTGGTGACTCAGCCCGATCACTCATTGATGTTACCTTCCCAGACCCTGAGGCACCCAAATCGGCCAAACATCCAGTGCTTCCTAGAAGGTGCCTTAGGATTGGGGTCATAAGATTTTGAGTTGACCCTTGTGGATAGGTAGAGCAAGGATATTCCAGGCAGAATGCAGGTATTCAAGTATAGGAAGTTGCAGAAGAGCTTGGCACGTGGAGAGAACTGAGTGTGACTGGGGCCCAGGAAGTGATGGGGAAATCCTGGGGCACAAGGGAAGGGGTAGTTACAGGCGGACCATAAAGGCTGTAATAAACTATGCCAAGAAGCTTAGAATTCATCTTATAGGCAACAGGGATCCATGGAAATGTTTTAATTAAGGAATTGACATTAGGTAATTTTTAGAAAGATAATTCTGGCAGTGAGTGGTATGACAGACACATTGGAGAGAAATAAAATGGTTAGGATTTCTAGTTACTAGGAAATAAATGTGATGGGAACAAAAGCAGTGGCAATGGATATTATGGAAACGGGGTTGATTCAAGAACTATTTGGGAAGGAAAATTGGTATGATGCTGTAACTGAATGGATATGGTTGATAGAGAAGACTCAAAATTATTAGAACATCTCAGACTTAGACAACTGGAGAGAAGCTCTTGATATTCACTAAATTGGGAAATTTAGAGGTTGGTAAATATAAGAAGAGGCTTTGGGTAAGATACAAATTTGATTTGCACCTGTGATTTCAGATGCCTGTGGTACATACAGATGAGATGTCTTAAGAGGGAAGTGAATACAATAGTCCAGAGCTTGGAGAACAGCTGAGCTGGAGACATCGATTTTAGGGTCATCATGGGGATGACCGAGTCTTGGGCTTGGGTAAGGATTTCTCAGGGACAGTCTGTGGAAGAGATGAGGGATGAGGACCCAGCACTGAACAGGTGCCATACGTAACAGCAGTGGAAGACACCACGGGCATGGGAAGTCCTGTCCATCACCACTGAAATGGACCTGAGGTTGACTTTTCTCTTTTGATTTTACATGGCACCAAATCAGCTGGGAGGCAAAGTTAAAGCATGCCTGGCAAGTATGTGACTGGAGTTACAGCTGAATTCTTACCCTGTGTGGGCCAGTATTTCCTTCCCCTGACACAGTCAACTGGAGCAGCCAACTACTAAACACCTGCCTTGCCTGTTGTCCCAGTCTTAAGAGACACTTCCTGCATAGGGGGCCGTGGCGCCTAACACACGGCTCCACTCCAGCTTGGCAATACTGTTGGACCAAGGGTTATTGTAGTCCATTCAGGCCGCTATAGCAAAATACCTTAGACTGCATAATTTATAAAGAAGGGAAATGTATTGCCCACAGTTCTGGAGGCTGGGATGTCCGTGATCAAAGCTCTAGCAGATTCAGTATCTGGTGAGGGCCCGTTGCTTTCAGATGGTAACTTCTGTGTGTCCTCACCTGGCACAAGGGGCCTCTTTTATGAGGGCACTAATCCCACTGGTGAAGGTGGAGCCCTTATGACCTAACCACCTCCTAAAGGCCCCACCCCTTAACACTATCACATTGAGGATTCTGTTCCAACATACAAATTTAGTGGAGGGGCCGGGCACGGTGGCTCATGCCTGTAATCCCAACACATTGGGAGGCCAACGCGGGTGGATCACGGGTCAGGAGTTCAAGACCAGCCTGACCAACATGGTGAAACCCCATCTCTACTAAAAATACAAAAATTAGCTGGGCGTGGTGCTGTGCGCCTGTAGTCCTAGCTACTTAGGAGGCTGAGGCAAGAGAATTGCTTGAACCCCGGAGGCAGAGGTTGCAGTGAGCCAAGATTGCGCCACTGCACTCCAGCCTGGGTGACAGAGTGAGACTCTGTCTCAAAAAAAGATATATTAGTGGGGGACACCAACATGCAGACCACAGCAGTCATCAATATTTGGACTGGCCAGCAACATATGGTCTATAACTATGTGTTAGTCTACAGGCTAACACAGTTGGCCTGTAGGAGAGTTGGAATAGACAACACTGGGCAACTTGGCATTTGGCGTTTGAAGCCAGTAAGAACACAATGACCAGGTACAACATTAAGCTAATAGGCCCCAGAAACTATGAGCCTGCAGAGGAATTGGTTAGGAAGAAAAATGGAGCAAACATCAGAAAGAAGCAGAGGTGCCATCAGCAAGAGACCATGTAGTCATGGGAGAGAAGGAAGAGCCTGTGGTTTGACAGCTTTTTGGTTATTATCTTCATGCAACACTGCTATATCCACCCCACACTCATTTTTTCTTGGACAACTCAAATACAAACTGGTAAAATACCCACAGAGGACACTCAGTTTGATGAAGCAATGTATATGTGTGTTAAATGTGCCCCCACTATAATTGTCCACATTCCTAATTCTTGCAGCAGAATCTTTTCCATAGTTAATAAAGAGATCAGGCCGGGCACGGTGGCTCATGCCTGTAGTCCCAGCACTTTGGGAGGCCAAGGTAGGCAGATCACTTGAGGTCAGGAGTTTGAGACCAGCCTGGCCAACATGGTGAAATCCTGTCTCTACTAAAAATACAAAAATTAGCTGGGTGTGGTGGCAGGTGCCTGTAATCCAAGCTACTTGGGAGGCAGAGGCAAGAGAATGGCTTGAACCTGGGAGGCAGAGGTTGCAGTGAGCCAAGATCGAGCCACTGCACTCCAGCCTGGGCAATAGCACGAGACTCCATCTCAAAAAAAAAAAAAAACATTTCAGATCAATGCAAAGGATGACCCTCTCCATAAGAACCCAAATTCTAAATTAATGGAGCCTGAATGAAAGAGGTTTCGCAATCTTTCCAGAGGCACGGGGATAATGTCTGTAAATAGCAATTGGCAATTTCATTAATCGGGATCAAGGTCTGGACTGCACTTCTCATGTCGAGTACAATCAGTTTGTGAAACAGGATCTCCTCCACTGATAATAAGCCTCTACTGCTTATTAGTCAGCAGCAGCGTGCTTGAGTTTCCCAGGAATGTTTGAAATGCAAAGTTTTACTTTTCCCAGGGGGACTCAGTCTCAGTGGACTTTTCCTGGAATGACAGCTCCCACCAAAGCATAGGGACCCTCTTGGGCTAGGCCAGTGACCATCTTTCATAAGAGAGGATATATAGGCAGGTCTCTGAGAAATTGACTTATAACAGTTAGTGCCAATTTATGGAGATTAATCCAAAATCAAAGGCTAAAGCACAGAAGAAATGCTTCCAAAATGCTGGGGTTGGAGGAATAAAACTAACACCTCCCTAGGAAGCTATTAAATCAGACATTGGCAAAATGTGCCTGCTGTGTTCAGAGGGGACAGGATGTAACCTATAGTGTATGTGAATCTACAAGTGTAATTGTATTTAATAACTATGTGTACAATTTAGCCAGTTATGTTCAGGGACAGGTTTGAAGTTCACCTCATTAAACCTAGACATCTAAATAAGTCAGCATGAGATCCCTGACATGTACTTGCCATGGACAGATCTCTAAAAAAAAAAAAAAAAAACAATCTCTGTTGGCATAAAAATAGATATACAGATATACACTCTATTTAAAAGTATATTTCACACACATAATGGCCCACAGATAGTCCTCAGTAGTTAAGACATACATATCATGCCAGAACTGAACACTTAGAATCTGAATGTGGGTAGAAATAGAATACCTTGTATTTGCAACTTATCTTATACTTTTCTGAGAATTTTCATAATTTTAGAAATTTTAAAATCACACATATAGTAGATAAGTTCTGCAGATGTCATTATCCAATTTCACTGATGAAGTACAAAGATATAAAATTAAAGCACAGGCCGGGCACAGTGGCTCACACCTATAATCCCAGAACTCTGGGAGGCTGAGGCAGGTGGATCACTTGAGGTCAAGGGTTGGCGACCAGCCTGGCCAACATGGCGAAACTCTGTCTCTACTAAAAGTACAAAAATTAGCTGGGCCTGGTGGTGGGCGCCTGTAATCCCAGCTACTCAGCAGTGTGAGGCACAAGAATCACTTGAGCCAGGGAGACAGAGGTTGCAGTGAGCCAAGATTGTGCCACTGCACTCCAGCCTGGGCCACAGAGCGAGACTCTGTCTCAAAAAAATAAAAAGTAAAATAAAACTGAAGCATAAAAATGCAGACATGCATTTTTCTCAGTTCACAGTAGTCTTTACCTGGTTGCCAATAATCAGAAACCTCCTTCCCCAACTCACAGTCTTAAGCATTTAAGCATTCCATTCAGGTTCCCCTGGACCAGAGTACCCAGGGTGAAGAAGGCCTATATCAAGCAGAACACCAGTAAAAAGATTTCCCCAAACAATGATTATCATGTTGGGGGACAAACCCCTAATTAGAAGCTGGAGTTGATATCTTCCAATTTTCAAGTTGCAAGAACTTCCTGAAGAAGTAAGGAAGTCTCTGGGAGCTAGTTTGGAAATGCAAGGGTGTGCTGTGAAAGGCATGTTATAAATGAAGCCCACGTGAGCCGTGTCTAAGTGGAATAAGCCTGAGACCTTCTTTTCCATATTTGGAGAGCAGTTCTTTATTGGGCCCCACTGTATACCCCCACAACACGGGGCTAGATATCACAATGGGAGGGAGACACTCAAAGTGCAGCAAGCTGCAGTCCTTGCCCTCGGGGCATGTTCAAACTGAGGAAATGATTCCATAAGTAACTGGAAAACAGTAGCGATTGCCAGAGACAGCAACTTCAGATCCCTCGGGCGTGGAGGACTGCCTGGGCTGGGTCTGCAGGGACTGGCTGGGAGGAAGCAGGGGCAGAACCCGGAACTGAGCCGAGACACATGGAGTAGTTGTACAAGGGGAGGCCAGGGAGTTTTCTCAGCCAGTTGGGGTCCTCTACTATACTACGTGGGTGAAAACGAGAGCTCCACTATCAACGGAGGCCACAGCCACAGACCTGGGCACCCCCCAGCAGGAAAGTTCTTTGAGGAGAAGCAATGCTGTGCCCTAACTTTTTCGAACAGGGGTGGAAGAATGCTCTGAGTCCCCTGAGCTGAATTGAGCCCACCAAGTGAAAAGACACCATACCTCTGCATTTTCTGTAGTGGATCCTCCATAGTTCCTCCCACTGTAAAGCCCACAGCTGCCAGACCACGGTGAACAAGGACCAGAGGGGTCAGAGGAAAGCCTGGGTGGAGAGTAGAGGACGTGGGCCTTGCTGAGACAGATCACTCTCTATTAAGCAATGCTGGGTGGAAGATGCAAAGAAAGACAACTCAAGTGTGGTCCAGGAACAGACAGCAGCAGCATCACCTGGTAAATTGTTAGAAGTTCACGTTCTGGCTGGGCATGGTAGCCCCAGCCTGTAATTTCACCACTTTCGGAGGCAGAAGCAGAAGGATCATTTGAGGCCAGGAGTTTCAGACCAGTCTGAGAAAAATAGCAAGACTGTGTCTGTACAAAAAAAATAAATTAAATTAAATTAAATTAGCTGGGTGCAGTGACACACACCAGTAGTCCCAGCTACTTGGGAGGCTGAGAGAGAAGGATCACTTGAGCCCAGAAGTTTGAGGCTGAAGTAAGTTATAATCATGCCACTGCACTCCAGCCTGAGAGAGAGACTCTGTCTCCTGAAAAAAAAAAAAAGAAGAAGAAGAAGAAGAAAATTCAGATTCCTCAAGCTGACTAAATCAGAAATTCTATGGCTGAGGCCCAGCAATCAAGTCTCTTCAGGTAATTCTGATCCACTCTAAAGCTTGAGAACTTTTACCCTACAGCATACTACATTAAATGATGGTCAGTTCTTTGGGCTGGGAAAGAACTGGCAGAAGCTAGCACAGGGAAGAATTGGTGCTCTGTGCCCCTGATTTGCCTGCAAACCAGCATGAGATGATGGTCACCTGGTACCCAGAGTGACCCCAAGGCACCTCAGAACCTAGTAGGCTATTCATCCAGAAGATGCCAGGTTTAGGGTTTTACAAAGTCTTGAAGAAAGATCCTTAAGAGACCCCTTCTGGGCTCAACTAGAGAGGTTTTGAGGACCTGTAGAAAAAAAAATATGCCCTGGATCCTCCTCCAAACCACTCTGCCAATCTGAACCCTGGATTGATCCAACCAGTAATTTTTGCAGCCTCTTTACATCAGATGATTCATCTTGCTCATGTAAATCCAAAACCAGGAAGCCTTGAGTGGAAGACACATACATTCTTCCTAACCTCAGTGGAGTACTCAACATCATTTTTATACATAGCCATTCATTCAACAAACATGTTTTAGATGCTTAGAATGTGTCCAGCAATTAATGATTCCTTCTTCCCATTCCTAGTAGGTTCTATACATAATTCACCTCATCAACATAATTTGTTTGTTTATTCAACAGTTCTTTTGAGCATCTACTCTGCACTAGGTACTGTGCAACACACTAGGGAGATGGAAATATCCAGGCCCAGTGCCTGGTTGTGCAAGCCATGCACAGAGAAGGGATCCCAGCCAAAGAAAGGAAAGAGATGAAATTCACTCACCAGTCCTTGAATCTGGCCCAAGGCACTGTTTGCCTATGATTTTTTTTTTTTTTTTTTAATTTCACAGAAGAGGAACATGGCAAGCAGATAGCACTTTTGTGCAGATTAGGAAAAGGTACCCCTTCCTCTGAGTTGCCTTCATCCAGAGAAGGTCCTTTTTCTAATTCACACTTAGAGCTAAGGGAAATCTGCTGCACCCCCCTAAGGTCTGTGACCTCACAGAGATGGCATTCAAGAAGTCGGATCAGATAGACAAATCACTACACTGAAATGTGACCGGCGCTGTAAAAGAGGTGTGCATTGGAGTATGCTGTTGGGGCACGGAGAAGAGAGGAACTCATTATGCTACTGAGATTTAGTTTTTGTAATTTCATGGAGGAGGAGCATCTAAATTATTCTGAAGCTTTCTTGATTCCCTTAATCCCCCAAACATGCTTTTGACCTTCATTCTTGGCAGCAGGCCCTGCCAGCTCCTTTATGGCAGTAAGCAGGGTCAGCAGATTCTAATTTTCTCCCCGCCAATGCCCCTCTGCATCCCCACCACCCTTCGCTCCTTCTCTGTTTCTGTTGTTGATGGACCCTGTCAGTTTCCATTCTCTCTCACACATGTGGCATCATTCCTGGCTCTGCGCCCTGAATCGATAAAGCCATTCATACTTCCTGTGTCCCGATACAGTCCCCACGTCCCTACTGATTTTCTATGAAACCACTACCGCATCCCTCTCCTTTCCCTCACTGTCAAACTTCTTCACACTTTTTCCCCAATTTTCTCATTCTTTCAGCAGGCCCTAACAAAAATAATGGGGAACACTTTTCTGTCTGTCTGGTATTATTCTAAGTGCTTACATATTATATACTAACTCATTTAATCTTCACAATAATATTGCCTGGTAAACACTATCATTGGCATCCTCATTTTTCAGTAGAGGAAACTGAGCACAGAGTGGTTAATTTATTAGCCCAAGATCACACAGCTGGCAGGTGATAGATTGGGGTTCTGATGCAAGCACTCTGGCTCTGGAGTCTGCATGCTTCATCATTAGAACAGCTGCAGAAAGCATACTTGGGAAGCCTGCCCAACCCCTCTTCCTTTCTTGGAAATTGCTAACCTGCCCAAGCTGATAAGAGTACAGTGGACATGTCCAGTGGTAGATTGGACTCACCCAATCAGATTCTCATTGTAGAAAACAGGGAGTGGCTTTACTTGCTGACGTCCAGTTCCAATCCCAATGTGTTCTGCTCTTGGATAACCATCAGACTGTCTGTGGTATCTCTAAAATAACCAGCTGTCCTCTTTTGAGTGGTTTCTGTCCCTGCTACCCCACAATGCCTGTTTAAGTCATATCCTTCCAACTCTCCTGAAGCTGATCTTTTAAAAATTGCTGATCATCCCCTCTAATAATCTTTCTGCAGCATTCCACACAGGTGACCACTTACCTATGCTGTCTCCTCTGTTTCTGCCCCTGTACCTATACTAGGTACCCCACTGCCTGAGATTCCCTTCACTGCTTTCTTCGCTAGGCCAGCTACCTGTCATATTCTGTGACCTGGCTCAGGCATTGCCTTCCAGGAAAGCGTCCATGGCTCCCTAAGGCTGGACATACCCCACCCCTCCATGCTCCCATAGCCCTCTCTGTAAATGCATGCCATTACACATCTCACGCAAAACAGATATGGCTGGATATTACATACTCCTGTATGTAAAAGTAGCAAGCTACAGAATAGTATGGATAGTATGACCCCTTTTATGCAAAACTATATATGTGCATATAGAAGGATAAGTAGGTCATGTCACTCACCTGCCTAAATCCTCCAATGAATCTCCAATTGTACTTAACAAAACACAAAGCCTGCAGAGCCCTATAGAATAGGGCCCCACCCACTTCTCTGACTCCTCCTCTGTTTCTGCCTCACTCACTTCATCCACATTGAACCATTTTCCTGTTTCTTGAAAACACCTAGTGTCTACGGTCATACCACCCTGAACGCGCCCGATCTCGTCTGATCTCGTGAAAACACATAGTTTGTTCCCACCTCACAAATCATTTGTGTCCCCAGATGTTTGTCTGGTGGGCATTACCTGTCATTGAAGATTCAGCTCGGGGCCCCAACAACCCAGTCCACACAGTCCCACCTCTGTCATTCTCTTTCATGACATTCTGTTTTAATTTATTTAGGAACTTATCACACTCTGAAAGTATTAATAACTTTGCCGTTTATTTTGTTTTTTGTTTATCTATCACCTGCAGTTAGCCAAACTGCAGGGTTTAGGAAGTAATCCTTCAGGTTACTGAGTCTGCCCAATACTTGTGATAACAACTGCAAGTTGAAGGATTCCCAAAACCACTCTCAGATTCTGTAACTTACTAGAAAGAGTCACAGAACTCACTGAAATCAATTATACTCATTGTCACGTTTATTCCAGGGGAGGGATGCAAGCTAGAACAGCCAAGGGAATCGACGCACAGGGAGAGTATGGGCAGAGCCCACCCTGGAGCTTCCGGCCATTCCCTTCCCATGGAGTCATGGCTGGTGTTGCCCCTCCCAGCCACAATATGTGACATCACATGTGGAGTACTGCTGCGCAAGGACGCCCACCCAAGCTTTGGTGTCCAGGGTTTTTATGGGGGCTTCCTTCTGTGGGCACGATCGACTGAGTCATTGTCCACATGGCAGAACTCAATCCACAGCTCCCCCACCCCACTCTCCCAGGAGTGAAGCTGATATCACGTGGCCTGAGCAGCCCACCCTCATCACCCTGGTAAGCAAAACTACCAGGTGGGGTCTGGGGGGCCTGCCACAAATAACAGAAACATTCCTAACACCAGGGAAATGCCAAGGATCTACAGGCTACCTCCGAGAAGCCAAAACAAAGCCCAGACCTTTTTTTGGGTGAGGCCAAATTCCTTACCACACATTTATGTACTGTCCTACTAAAACATAAACTTCTGGGGTACAGAAAATAGACTGGCTGTCTTATTCTGTCTGTGGCCCTAGCAGTACAGACAAATGTACATATATACACATACATACACACACACACATACACACATACACACACACACACACATGCACACACATACATGCATGCATACATACGCACATACGCATGCACATAGACATACATACATACATATACACATGTACACATACATGCATACATACACACACACACAAATACACACACACAGAGTTCTATTTTACCTTACCAATTTGAGGTAAATATCAAGTTACATTTCACTTTTTAAAATAAATTTTATTGTGTATATTTAAAGTATAAAACGTTATGAAATATATGTAAATGATTTTTTAAAATTAATATAGTGAAGCAAATGAATATATTCTTCAGTTCACATAGTTATCATATGTGTGCGACAAGAGCAGCTAGAACCTACTCACCTAGCAAGAATCCCAAAAAACATACAATTTTGTTACCAATAGTTCTCATGCTGTAAATCAAATCTCTAGACTTGTTCATTCCAGATCTTCTACTTTGTGTCCTCTGACTTCCATCTCCCCATTTACTCTCCCCACATACCCCAGTAGCCCAGTAACCACTGCTTTATTGTCTATCTCCATATAAGTATATATATATTTAGATTTCACATATAAATGAAATCATACAATATTTTTGTTTCTGTATCTGGCTTATTTCATTTACTATAAAGTCCTTCAGGCTCTTCCAGGTTATAGCAAGTAGCAATATCTTATTCCTTTTTAGGACTGAATAATATTCCATTGTGTGTATATACCACAGTTTTTTTTATTCATTCATTCACTGACAGGCACTTTGGTTGTGTCCGTATCTGTGGATATTGTGAATAATGCTACAGTGAACAAAAGAGTGCAGATATCTTTATGAGATGTTGATTTCATCTCTTTTGGATATTTACCCAGAAGAGGGTTGCTGGGTCATATGGTAGTTCTATTTTTAATTTCTTTATGAAACTCCATACTGTTTCCCATAATGGCTGCACCAATCTACATTCCCCCCAACAGTGTATATGAGTCCCTTTTCTCCACACCCTCACCAAATTTATTATTGTTTTACTTTTTGATAACAGCCGTCCTAACAGATATGAGGTGATATAGCGGTTTTGATTTGCATTTCCTTGAAAGTTAATGATGTTGACCACCTTTTTATATGTGTGTTGGCCATTTTCATGTCTTCTTTGAAGAAATGTCTATCCAGGTTTTTTGCTCATTTTTTAATCAGATTATTTGTTTTTGTACTATTAGGCTGTATGAGCTCTTTATAAATTGTAGATATTAACCCCTTATCAGATACATGTTTTGTGAATATTTTTTCCTATTTCATTTTGTTGATTCTGTCCTTAGCTGTGCAGAAGATTTTTAGTTTGATGTTGTTCCATTCATTTATTTTTGCTTTTGTGGCCTAAGCTTTTGGTATAATATCCAAAAAATCATTGCCATGGCCGATGCCCAGATTTTCCATGATTTTCTTTTCTTCTAGGAGTTTTATAGTTTCTGGTCTTACAGCTAGGTATTTTCCGCATTTTGAGCTGATTTTTGTGTATAAGAGTCCTAATTCCATTCACTTGCATGTATTAATCCAGTTTTCCCAGCACCATTTATTAAAGAGACTATTTTCCCCATTGTACTCTCTTGGTGCCCCTGTCAAAAATTAGTTGACTGTATATGTTTGGGTTTGTTTCTGGGCTCTCTATTCTGTTCCACTGGTCTACGTGGTCTGTACCAGTATCATACTGATTTGATTACTATGGCTTTGTAATATAGTAAAAAATAAATGGCTTTAAACTCTCACTTCCTCAGTCTTAGCAATTCATCCTTCTTCCCAGGTGGCTCCCTTCAAAAGTCCCAAAGGTAGGTTCTTACTGAGTGGTACCATTTTCCTGCCTAAGAAAGAGAAAAATGAAAATGGAAAGTTTGGTGAATGTGCCAAATGTCCAATCCTGCAGCTATAGCTTCCGTCACCATCGCTCAATGCCTTTGCACCAGGAGGAGGTCCGTGAATCCTTTCTCAGGGCCTGCACCCTGCAGGAAGCACTCAGTAGCCAAATCCTTGCTCACCACAAGAAGCGCAGACGTAACCCAGGCTGACAGTTATTTTCATGCTGGCTGCAGTTTCTCTAGGATGGAAAGGAGGTGATAAGTCTTTCCCAGAGTTCGGTTCAGCTGCATACACTTCATACTAAGCAGACCTGGGCTCCAATGTCAAAGCTCTTTGGACACAACATTTCTAGTGTACAGTCTCATACAACCTTTGACCAACATGTGATTATAGTCCAGGGAACAGAAGTAGTGAGGGTTCCAGCCCTTCCTGAACGCCATCTGTGGGTCTGGCCAGGACACCTTTCTTCCTTCTTCTTTCTCCGCTACCTGGGCTTCCATCAGGCTCTTAGACCTGTACTAATAACCTCAGACTTCAAGTGAAAGGAGTGTTTGTCCCCTTTTTCGGCAAGGCTCTTTGACTTCTTTGTAAGTTATTGGAGGCAAAAGGACACTGGGGGAGTTCACCATTTAATTTCACCAGCCCCAGTGTCTAAGCTTTAGGCTCCTTTGAAACCAAAACATGTTCTATTATGCTTTTCTCCTACAACAAAGGACAGGTGAATACTAGCCTTCTATCCATTATCTAAAAGGAGATGTGCAAGTTGCTCTTCTCAGAAAAAGAAGAGCTACTCCTATGTGGTTTGAAAGAAAAACCACTAGCCATTTTTAAATAACTGTAAGTGCCAAAAATATCCATGCATGTATACACACAGAAAGGACTGTCAGAAAGAATGATGGCAAAAATATTAGCATAGGTTATTTCTGGGAGGTAGGATCCCAAGTGATGTATGCTTTCTTACTTATAACTTCTCTACCATTTGAAGATTTTACCATAAATATTTGACACTTTATAGTAAAAATAAAACATTTTTGATATTAAAGAAAAAGCTGCAAGGATCTACCAGGGTGGGCAGATGGTTGAATCATCAGAAGCTTCCATTCATGGCACTATTACATCCTTGCTTGGTTGAGACCTCCATTTTGCTTTGTTTATGTATTGATTTCTTTTTATCTCCATTTCCCACTCCTGTTCTGCCCAACAGGAAAGTTTGTTAACACATTTGACATATTATCTTTATATCTGGATATACTCTTATAAAGTACATAGTGCTGTTTTGTGTGAATACATATTTTTATTTACATAAATGTTTTCACATATCTATTTCTCCTAACAGACTATAATTCCTCCCCACTCCCCCCAGAAAAGATGAGAGCTTATTTATATTTGTAGTTCCATAAAAAGTATGTAGCCTGGAACAGAGGGACGGCACAAGTAGTATTTTTTGGACTGAACTGAATTTGTTCTACAGGTTAAGCATCCCATAATCCAAACATCATAAATCCAAATGCTCCAAAATCCATAACTTTTTGATCACCAACATGATGCTCAAAGGAAATACTCATGAGAGCATTTCAGATTTCAGATTTTTGTATTTGGTCTGATCAACTGGTAAATGTAATGCAGATATTCCAAAGTCCAAAAAAAACTCAAAATCTGCAACACTTCTGGTCCCAAGCATTTCAGAAAGGGATACTCAACCTGCAGCACTTTTTCTTAAAATCTCACATTTTCTAAGCTTCAGTGACACTTCATCCTCCTGGTTCCCTGCTGCCTCAGTCTTCACAGGCCCCTCCCCTTTCTTGTTCTTCACTATAAGTCTTTCTTCTGCCCTCACGCTGCCTGACCCACCACAATCGTCTCATCCAATGCTCTCCGGGTGCTTTCATTACTACTTTGGCAAAGGTGTTGTTATGGTCAAATGTTTGTCACCTCAAAGCTCATGTTGAGATTGAAATGCAGTACTAAGAGCTGGAGTCTTTAAGAAGTGATAAGGCCATGAGGGCTCTGTCCTCATGAGTAGGATTCATGGTGTTATCAAAAGGTGAATTTGGTCCCTTTTTGTCTCTTTATCCCCCGCCATGTGAAGGTGAAGCCTTCCTCCCCTTCGGAGGGCACAGTGTTTAAGGCGCTATCTTGGAATTGGAATCACCAATCCTGCCTGCACCTTCATATTAGACTTCCCAGTCCCTAGAACTGTGAGCTATTAAATGTCTGTTCCTTATAAATTACTCAGTCTGTAGTATTCTGCTATAGCAATACAAAATAGACTAAGCCAGTGTTTTCCAAATCTATATCTCTAGCCCTAACTTGTTTCCCAAGCTATAGGCTTACATCTCCATTTAACAGCTAAAAGTCCCATAGGCACCTCAAACCCATCATAAAATCAGCACCTTACCTACCTCACCAACCCAAAGCTTGTACTTTCTCCTTTGCCTCTTCTCACTGGAATTGTATTTGCATTCTTTGGGTTCTTCACTCTCATCCTTAATGAAATTCCTCCCTTCTCCATCACTCTGCTTTATATACAGGATAACTCACCAGATTCTGTCATTTCTACCCAATGTATAACACTGCTAATTCACAGCCAGGGGCTTTGCTTGGTGCTGAGAATATTGGGGTGAGCAAGACAGACAAGTTTCTTATTCTCAGGAGACAGACAATAGATGACAGATAAGTTTCTGTGTTTCAGAGTGTGAGCAATATCATGAAGGAGGTAAGCAAGGTGATGTGGGATAGCTGGGAGCATGAGGATGAGCAGAAAAGGCATCTTTATAGGACGAGAAGGCGGTCTCTTATAAAAAAGACCCAGGCAGAGAGCAAATAATCCAGGTCCATGGGTCAGGAGATGCAAAGGCCATATATAGAGAAAAAGCTTCCCATGTTCAAGGACCAGAAATGAAACCTTTGTATATAGAGCATATTGAGAAGGGAGTGATCATAACCAGGTGAGGATGAAGCGGGGCAAGGCCACATTGTGGACAGTCTTGGAGGCCATTCAAAGCCTTTGGATTTTATTCTAAGTGTGATGGGAAATCAAAGAAGAGCATTTAAGCAGGGGAAGGATCTGACCTGATTTATGCTTTTGTAAGTTCATTTTCACTGATGCATGAAGAATGAATTATGGGGAGGAAGGGGCAAGAGGCAGAGCAGAGAGACAAGTTCAAAGCTTTTGCACCAGGCCAGGTAAGAGATCGTGGCAGCTTAAACTACAGGATGGCAGTGATCATGGTGAGAAATGGGCCAATTTGAGACCTATATTGGAAGTAAACTTGATAGAACTTGCTGATGGATGGGATATAGAGATGAGGAAAAGGGAGGAATCAAGGATGACTCAAGAGTTCTAGTGTAAGCAACTAGGTGGATGATAATGCCATTTCTTGAATTGGGGACATAGAGAGAGGAACAGAACCAGCTGGCAGTTGGGTACAGAAGAGAATTAAGAGTTTTGTTTTAGATATGCTAAATTTAAGATTCCAATGAGACACGCTGGTGGAGATGTCAATTTGACAGTTGGATGTAAGAGCCTGGGCCTCCATGGTGAGGGCTCTGAGATGGGGATCTATTTGGAGGCATCACTGGAGAGATGGTATTTATGCCATGGGAGTACACCGATGAAGAGAAGAGAGTAGATGAGACAGGAAGAGAAAGGAAGAAAAGGGAGCCCGGGACAAGGTCCTGGGGCACTTCAGTATTTGTTCATCTTCTCCAAAAGCAGAAGCCACTAGAACTGTATGAGAAGCAGAGGCCACTGATACAGAAAAAATACAAGCTACTGTGATGTCATGAAACTAAGAAAAAGAGTGTTTCACAGAGGACAGTGGGGTCAAGTATTCCAAATATGATTGAAAGAACCAATATAAGGCCAGAAAACTACCTGCTGGATTTAGAATGTTAGAGATTGAAGGGTAATTTTGGTAAAGTAATGTAATGAGCCAGATCGGAGCAAACTTAAGAGTAGTTTGTAGGTGAAGAGATAGAATCAGTGTGTGCAGACTTTGGAAAAGTTTTATTACAGATGAGGCTCTAGGTAGAGAGGGATGTAGCATTGGAGACTTTTGTGAAGCTGCAGAATGATAGAGCATATTTATGTGTTGGTGAGAACGAACATTAAAGAGGGAGGGACTGATGATGCAGGAGAAAAAAGGAGTAATGAGGAAGAAAAGTCCTTGAGAAAGGCAGAGTGGAGGAAAGCCAGTTTTGCTTTCTTATAATATAAACAGGAAGGAAGGGAATTTTTTTCCATACTAAGAGGAGGAAAAGAGAAAATGGGTACACTGGGTACACACAGGTTCATGTGTAGACCAGGTGGTTGGGAGAAAAGGGAGTTCTCCTCCAATCATTCCCATTTCTCAGTGAAGAGTGATAGGAGATCATCAACTGTGATGGGGAGTGATGGAGGGGCAGAGGTGGGAAGAGGGTGTTGAGGAGCAAGTGTAAAGCCTCTCCTCATGGTGTCTCACACTCTCTGCTCCAGTGCGGCAGCCCAAAGTCAGGCCCTGACTGTCTCCATCTGTACTACCACAACAGCCCCCCAAACCTTCCATGCCCAGCTGCCAACCCCCAGCACCTCAATCCCTTATCTACCCATCCTTTGAAGAAATATCCCTAAACCATTGATATGATTTGCATCTGTGTCCCCACCCAAATCTTGTAATTAATCCTCAGTGTTGGAGGAGAGGGCTTGTGGGAGGTGGTTGGATCATGGAGGAGGACTTCTCTCTTGTTGTTCTTGTGATAGACTTCTCCCAAGTTCTGCTTGTTTAATGGTGTATAGCACCTCTCCCCCAGCTCCCCACCCCGCTCTCTGTTTCCTGCCAGCCATATGAAGATATGCCTGCTTTCCCTTTGCCTTCTGCCATGATCATAAGCTTCCTGAGGTCTCCCCAGAAGCAGAAGCCTGTACAACCTGCAGAACAGTGAGCCAATTAAACTTCTTTTCATTATAAATTATACAGTCCCAGATATGTCTTTACAGCAGTGTGAGAATGAACTAATACAACCACAGATTTGTTGTGCCATGAAAACCTTTGATGGGCTTTGCAGTCCAAAGACCAATGCACTAACTCCTCATTTGGGCTTTAGGGTTCTCCATTTTCTGGTCTAACTTTTGCAGGCTTGTGCCCAAAACATCCTCTTCTCCTCTACCTTCTATGGAGCCACTGCAGCCTACTCATGGCTCTCTCCAACTGCTGTGGCATCTGTCACTTTTATGTCTTTGTTCAAGCTTTTCTCTCTCACTGGCCTGCCTTCCTCCTTCTTGCAGAAGTCCTACCCATTCTTCAAGATCCAACTCAAATCCCACTTATTTCACGAAACTGATCAGATCTCTCTCCCCCCCATAGTATCTTATCCCTTTAGAACTTATTATAAAAGATCCAAGCATGACTTGTATTATAAGCACATGCATAGGAATGTCTATATGTGTGCTTGTGTCTGTCTCTAAGGAAAGAAGAAAGGAAGGAAGGGAAGAAGGGATGAAAGGGAGAGGCATATGGAGAAAGAGGAAGGAAAAGTGGAGGCGCATCGTGGGCCCCTGGTGTTTCACCTCAATGGTTTGAGTAAAAGTGCTCAACAGTGTTGCCCAGGAGTGGCAAGCGTCTCGGAGCCACAGCTTCTCCCGGGCGCGCCTACGGGTCTCAGGGCTGACAAGCCCTTTCCCCTCCCCTCTGTTCCCACTCCCCCTTTCTTCCCCTAGTGCCTCCATCTTAGTTGCCCAGTAATTGCATCAAATCTGAAGAAGCAGATCCGTCTCTAAAAAGAGCAGTGGGAGGGAATTGCGCTGCTCTTTTCAGAGATGAGAATTGAGAGAAATAGGGCAGAGAGATGAAAATGTAATGTTGAAAAATTCATGCTAGAGGAAGCACGTGCTGGCCCTCCCCTGCTCTGCCTCCCATCTGATAAGCTTCTGGCAGAGGCCTGGCTTTCCAGGCACATGAGAAGACCATGGGAGGTTTGGCCAAATCTGTCTGAGGGTGACCTGAGAACTGGCAGGGGTCTGGGGAGTGCCCACGCGTGTGCAGGGACAGAGCTGCCACTTGGCTTCTAGGGGCCTGTGTTGTCGAGGGGCTGGGGTCAGTAAGAGGGCAGGGGAGGGAGAGGAGGTGTCCTCCCGATCTACATCAAGAGCTGCCCCTCTACGCCACCTCCCGCCACTCCTGATGAATTCAGGCCTGGCAGGCACTGCAGTCCACAGACTCACAGGTCCCGTGTGTTTAGGAATCCTGGGAGGCAAGGCTCGACCCTGGGCCAGGCGAGCGGCTGGCCTCGCTGCACTTCGTTGAGCACTGTGTGCTCTGAGCCTAGGGCGGGAGAGTTGAGGTGGCCCGGCTCTAGTGGCCCGAAAAGGCCAGGTCTCATTCCCAGCCCTAGTCTCTGACTCCCCTCGGAAAGCACTGCAGAGGCTGCGGCCTGATTAATGCTGCACGCTAATGTGTACAGGAGACCGGCTTGCGATTCCCGGCCAGCGGCCCCTGCTCCCCTGCACAGAGGCGGCGCCAGCTGCTCGACTGCGACCCCTGGCGGCCGCTGGAGGCACTCTCTGCGGAGCTTCAAAATCGAATGGGCCGCTGGACACGAAGTCGAGGGAGTATTAAAAAAAAACAACAAAAAACGGGGTAAGAGCTATGCACCCCCAGATGGTGCAGGGTGGGAGGTGGAGAATGAAGGGGAAGCCAATTTTGCTTTCTTATAATATAAACAGGAAGGAAGGGAACAATCTGTCGGGGATGGTGGGGGCTGATGCAGGGTAATGGGAGGGGGAAGGTGGAAATGTGAAAATCTGTTTATAGTTGGAATGGAATCTGTTTAATATGATGCTTACACAAAATAAGACTTATAAGTTTTTCTCTGTTCTGAACCGTTTCCCTCATCTTCATTTTAAGTAGCAAAAGAACTCTGACCTGTTTTTTCTCTTTCATACTCCCAAACCAGGCTGTGTTTTCAAAGAGGCATTCATTCAAAGAAATAAAACATACTTTGGCTTCCTCCAGTGCCTTCAGTGAGCCTAAGTCCAAACTGTCAATATAATACCAGAGTTGACAGCCTGGACATTGGAGAGGGACAGTGTAAATTCAATACGTATCTATACGTTAACTATGTGACCTTGAGCAATTTGCTCAACCTCGCTGAACCTTCTTTTCCTTATTCAAAAAACAAAATATAAGCAAAACGCACTGCTAAGATTGTGGTGATAAAGAGAATCCTGCCTCATCTCTACTTCCAGGACAAAGAAGCCGTCTATTGTGGTTCTGCGTTCCCTTCCCTGGCAGGACCCCTTTGTGTTGTGACTGTGACAGACTCAGTTCATTAATAGATCAAGTGCCTATGAGTAGCAAGGGGATGAGTCCTCTGGGACTTTCCCTGACTCCTTCCCTTTCTTTCTCATCAGTTCACACAGCCCTCTAGCCCGTGTCTGCCATGCAAGACAACCAGGCAGCACCCACAAAATGTTGCGTATGGTGTATGTGTTTAGTGTACAAGGGGTTTCTTGGCACAGAGCTGATCTTAGCTGAGGGTGGAGTCTGATGCCTTCAGCCAATTCTTAAAGGCTACAGATCAATGTCCTTCTCCTTGGTGTCAGCATTGCAAATATGCAATGCTTCGATATGCGGCCTGCTAGTGGCTCCAACTATGAAGAGGTTCTCCAAGTGGCTTCTCCCACTAGTGTAGTGGGAGAGGCACAACATACACACAGGAAAAACTGAATAAGAAGTCATGATTCTAGACACCAATGTGTAAAGAAAGGGCCAGCTGAGGGGCTCACAGAGCACTATCAGCGATCAGAGGATAGGAAAACTCCCTCCGACAGAAGTTGAGGGCTCACCTGAGCCCCAAGAGCTACAGAAAGTGGTCCTGGTGCTGTGATGAAGTGGGCAAGCTCTTCCCTCTACTTCAGGGTGGAACACTGGAAGGGCATATCACAAGGTGTATCATCCACGAGGAGGAAGGAGAACATATGCAACACATCTGAATCTTCAAAGGTAATAGGCTCTTGAAGATGCCGGGCTGTCTTTAGCCCCAGATCTTGGGGCTTATTGCAGGGCATGACTCTTATCTAAAGGCTTCACCACGGAACCTCTGACTACTCAGTGACCTTCTTCTGGAGGACAAAACTGATTTGCAATTAAGTTCCTAGGGATGAGCAAGAGGAGAGAAGTCAGGGACCTGGTTATTCACAATTTTTTTGTCCATTTATTCATCAGTTCACTCACATAATCATCTATCCATCCATGTATCCATTCCATCTTTCATTCACTCACTATGTATTTTATATAGCAATTGTTATGTGCCCAGCCCAGTGTCCTGCGTTATGAGAAGTACAATTGTGTATCTCCTTTCCTTCTACCCTAAGGAAGATTCTACAATCCTCTACTCAGTGTTGAAGATTCTCCTCTTCTGTCCCACCCCATCTGGGGGAGCAGATGTCCTATGACATTCACACAGTTCATTCCGCCGCAGAAGCAGTGCCCTAACAGCGCTGATCCCACTGCTCTCAGCAAACCCTCTCATACTGGATCTAACTGTTTAGACATGACAGATCCACCCACCCACTTCCCAAAAGGACAAAGAAGATAGGACTCAGTGTGCTGGCCCCTTAGAATCAAATATCATGTTTGCCACTGACAACTGACCTGTGAGCTGGTTCCAGTCTCCGCCTCACATGGGCCCCCTCCCTAGGTGTTCACCTAGAACCATTCCAGTCGCCTTTTTTCCTCGCCTGCTGCCTCACTCCCACCCTCTGCCTTTGTGGGATTTGTGACAATCTTTGCTCTTTAAAATATTTTCTGGAGTGTATTTGTGTGTCTTTAGTGGTGGTGGAATGCTGTATAATTATCTCCCGATTCATCAGGCTCCTTAACAGGCAAATGCCTTTCTTTCCAATAAGTTTCTCTGGCTGAGGCACCAATAGGCCTTGTTGCTACGGAAACCAGAACGTTTCTTTCTCTATTTTAATGGTATGTTGAAAGTGCGGCGTGCATGTGCATGCACACATATGGTGGCTGCTGGTCTTTTCAGCTCTTTTTTCCTTCCCTACCTCTGCTGACCTGTCTGGCATTTTCCCGACCTCACATGTTTCAGGACGTCCCTCTCATCCACAGCCCCTGCTTGCCCCCTTCCTGCCTTTCACTGTGCCTCCACCTCCCCCTACCCTTCCATCTGGTGTTCTCAGCTGTTTAAAAAAAATACCAGTTGGCTTTGCATGAAATCTAAGAGAGAGAGGCAAATAAAAGGTAATTGTGGAAACAAAGCACTGCAAAAGGCTTTGACCAGCCAGGTGTTTCCTGCTGGAAGGCTAGTGGCCTCACTTGGCCATCTTCCTAGCACATGGGGCTGCTTCGGAGAAGGAGAGGGGATGGAGAGAGAGCAGCTCGGTGCAAGAGTAAAGAGAGAGCATATCCCCGCAGCACCATCTGCTGCTGCTGCTCCTGGGCACAGAGGAACTTCTCTCCACCCAAGTCCCTGGGTTTGGTTCAAGGACTATTGGAGGAGGGGAGGGCTCTGTTGAAATTTATTTGTTTATTCAGTTAGTCAACAAACACTCACTGAACACTTAGCATATACCAGGCACTGTTCTAGGCACTGGGGATATGCTGAGGGTTCCTGTCCTCGAGAAGCAAGCCTTGCTCACAGACAGTTGCCAAGGCAGCATGATAAGTGGTGAGAGGCACAGTGACATTTGGGCTCTGGAATGAGACAAGCTTAAGTTTGAGCCCCAGGCCACCATTTTTTAGCTGTGACCTTGGGTAAATGACTAAACCTCTAGAAAGCTCAGTTTCCTTATCCCTAAATGTAGCTTTATAATAAAGTTGTTTCAGAAGATAATAAAATAATGAGTCTTTATTAGCATAATCAATAAACGTTGGTTGCCAATGTTGTCTCTTTCATTATTATTACCATTATCAGGGTCTTAAGGGGCTCATGGTAACATGCAAGGTGCCCACAGACATAGGCAAGGCAACACCAAGAAGGGTTTGACCAGACATTTTCTGAGTAGGAAAGTATGAAGAGCATTCTAGTCAGAGGGCACAGCATGTGCAAAAGACCTACAGCGTAGACAAGGGAGTGCGTATGTGGCTGCTGTGTCCTGTGTGCATGTCTGGGAGTGGGGGCACAGTGGACTCTGGCTAGGCTGTGAGGACACTGACGGCTAGGGGGTAGGGATTGAAACGGACCCTCCAGTTATGGAAGTACACAGGAGGTTTTTAGATTTAAGAGAAGCACAGGCAGATGCACTCTTTAGAGAGAAGAGTTTTTCCTTGTGACACACAAGATGCCAAAATTAAGGGGCTCCTGAACCTCCGCTGGCTTTAAGAGTCAGTGGTGCCAGGGGATCCTGGCCAGCTGCACGTAGCAAGTGATCTCTTGCTCCACTTTGCCCCATCCTCCCGGTGCATTCCAGGCCACACGCAGCTGGGAGAAAGGATATCAGATTCAGGGCACTCGAGTAGTACCTACTCAAACTAGGCACTAATGCAACGCTAGAGGTAGAAGACCCTGAAGTCTCTTCCAGCTCTCGATAGCATGACTATAATTTGAGGAATATAAAGGAGTGGTTGGTTGGCACTGATGGTGGAGTGGTTGGCAAGGAAAAAAAATATTGTGTGTGTGCAAAGTGATGTGACAACTGGAGGGGGAGCAGAGATGCTGGAGCAGACGTGTGAAGTAGAGAGACCAGGCACGGCTGGGCGACAGAGCCGGAGCTGGAGGGAAGAGGAGTGAGTGATAGTGCAGAGGCTCTGGGGCTTGCAGGCTAATTCTGTTGTGCTTGGAAGTCGGGAAAATCAGCAAGTCAAGAGTACGACTGGGTGCTCCGGGTTTGGCCTTATTAAAAAGGAAACAGCAGAACAGCAAGAGCCGCTTTGGATCACGTGGTACATCCACCCTCTGCTCTCAACACTGAGCAAGCATTCTTGAACGTTACAATCTAAAAGTATCCCAAATTTTTATTTTACCTAGTGTTTAAAATAAGACAACGGTATCTCTAAAAACAAGTAGAAAGGAAATCAGAGCTGACCAAAGGTAATAACATAGTGAGCCTAACGCATGCCTGCAGTTTCCCATCTCCTATCACTCCACAGCCACTTTCCCGTAACAGGGGTCTTTCCAGATTACAGTGAGCACTTACATGTTGGCTATGTTGGCGTGCTTGTTTTCTCTTAAGAACTCACAGGGAAGGAGATTCCTGCCCTCTCAATTGATTGATTTGTATTCTGCATTTTTCAAAATGATTAGAATGGATTACTTACGTAATTAGAAAAAAACACATTTATACACATTTTTAAATAAATTTAATGAAGCTTTAAAATATATATGTAAAATATTTTTTAAGTAAGAAAAAGTTAGAAAGGAATGGGGAGAAACATAAGTATTCTGTGCAAGGCAATTTCTTCATTTATATCATCCTGCCTGGACCTCACAACACCCTTGTGAGATAAAGATTCTTATGCCCTTTTACACATGAGGAAATTGAAGTTAAGGTCAGTTGAGAAATTTACCAAAGGTCAGACATCTAATCAGTAATGGGGCCCATAGTCCTGTCCGTGTGTGCCTGACTTCAAAGCTGCATATCCACCATTTACCCTAACGAACACAAGAAGGAGAGGACCGTTCTTTGATCAGTAACAACGTGGACCTGTGACACAAATTCATTTAACGCTTTTATCTCTGGGTCCTCCTCTCCAGAACCTGGTTGGTTACCCAGTGGCTTTACCCTGTCCCCTCATTCTCCAAACTTTCCTAGGCTCCAAAATTACTTCTCTCTCTTTTCCCTCCTCATCTGAATTCCAGTTCTGTCTACTTACAGCTCTGAATCCCAGTGGTTAAAAAGTAAGCAAACTCATTTAATTGGCACAAGAGTGAGAGAATCTGTCGGGTGTATTTTTATTCTACCAGCCGTGTTTGCTTCATCAAAACTGATAGAACCAAATGACTGTGATTGATGAAGCCAAAGACAGCGAGACAAAACAAAATAATTACATTTCAGGTATGGGAAAGGGAGAGAATTTTGGATCCAGTGAGGTTTTTTTAAACAGCTCTATTGAGGTATAATTGACACACAGTAAACCACCTATATTTAAAATGTGCAATGTGATAGGTTTTGGCATATGTAGACATCCATGAACCATCATTACACTCAAGATAATAATAAACTTACCTGTCATCCTCAGAAAGTAACTCTTGCAGGACAAGTACGTTTTTGAAATTCCTCAAATTGGGCAAGTTTGTAAGCAATGTGACTTTGTGGATAAGGGTGGCTCCCATAACCATAGTGGGGCTCAATGACATTTTTGTGTACTAAATGCCACACTAAAACCAAGTGATTTTTGAAACTTGTTCATAATGCTGAAAATAATTCTGGGGAAAAAAGACAGGCTGCAGACCTATTTGCAAACAAAAATCATGTGAGGATGTTAATCTCCAGAAAATCTGATAGCATATTCTACACAAGTCCTGATCAGGAAGATATGTTCGCAATTAAAATGGTGAAAATATACATTGGAAAATTCCAGCAGAAGTGACTTCTCCATCCAGGCCCATGAACCACACCAGCAGAGATCACAGCTCACATCCAATGGGGCCAGAAGGGCAAAGCCAAGGAGACTTGTCATTTCGGACAATTGCAAAGAGACAAAATGTGGCATTGGGATTGGGAAAGTTAAATTAAAGATTGGAGAAGGACCTCTTGCTAGGTCTTTCTTTATTTTGGTGTCCTTAATGCCTATATTTCCTAGTACACAGGCCTGGAAGTAAAATGTTGAATAATCAGTGGGGATATCTATTTGAAGTGAAATGCTCTCAGGTTTCTCGTATGAATGGGAGTTCTTAATGCAGCTACCCATAGAAATTCCACCACTCTAGAGGTGAGCAGACAAGAGGCTGCGTAGGAGAAAGGCGCTCACGAGGATCTCCTGGCGTTCTGAGGACTCCATGCATGGATTGCCCGCTGCATACTAGACAGTGTGTGAGATTATGCTTTGTTGGCAGAGACAGCTGAGCACATAGGCAGGAGATAGAGGCTATGAAGGAGAAGAATGCATAGCACAACAGCACCTAGGCAGAGTACCTGACCCTGGCCTGAGGAGTCAAGGAGGCTCTGCAGAGGCCATGACCTCCAAGCCCCCGCACAGCTTCATGAGGCAGTGCTATTTCCGGCTTGGTTGTTATGTATTTCGTACAACACCAAGCTCAATCCACTTAGCTTCCTCATCCATAATAACGGCCCACTTCAGGAACTAATAACTAATCTTGGAAAAATCAATCTTATCCTGGAGTGAAATACAACCTTAAATATATGCCTGTGGAATAACGACATGGGACATGAGCGTGAGAGCCACCGCCGAGCCTAAAGATTAACGGAGAGCTAAGGCTGTCTCGGTAAAATATTTCTGCGTCGAGTTCTTGTTTTTATCAAAGCACAGATAAAGTCTATCTTAACACACACTCAGCATTCAGAGAGTGCTTTGTGGAGAAGAGACAGAGAGAACGGGGTAAAAAGAGAAGACAAAAAGATGGAGATATTAGGATGGAAATCAGAGAGAGAGAATACAGAATTAAAATGGTGAGTAGAATACAGAGGAGAAGGAGAGCTTGAGAGAGGAAAGGGCAGATTGGAGGATGAAGATGAGAGGGAGAGACCAGAAAAGGCTGAAAACTGGAGAATGAAAAAGCTGATGGAGAAGTAAAGAAACAATGAACATAAGGGGGGGGGATCTATATTCATGAATACACTTTAGGGGGAAAACAAGAAAAACAGCAAAAGAATTGGAGGTGTGAGTGAGCAAATGATGGAGAAATCAGTACCCAAGAGAGCCATCTACTGCCTCCAGAGAGAAGCGTAAAGCACTGGGGAAAAGGGAGGACTCGCGGAGGCAGGATCACATCGGGGCAACACAGAGCCAGTGCCCACTCTCCCATTTAAAACTCTGGGCAAATTAAAGACAGCCACTTGTGTCACAAGAGCCTCAGTGGACCATGCTCCTGAAGACATCTCTTTCTGTCCTTCACCAATTCCCAGCATGTCCTCTGGTACTTAAGACCAGATGGCCAAAAAAGAACAGGGACTTTGAGAAGGCTTCAGGGGCTGGCCCTCTGACACTGCAGTGAAATCTCTGCCCAGCAGCTTTTGTTCCGTAAGCCCCTACCAATCTCTGAAACAAGTGCCTAATGAAGACCTTTCAAGTGTCCCCATGGTAAGAGGACTAACTGGCTTTGTCATCAAATATCCTCCAGGTACTTAAATCTTGAGATAGCAAATGTTCCCTTTTAAGAATCTATTTAGCTTTTTTTCATTTATTATTTCCTTGGCCTATTTTCTTTTCAGTAGAAATCATGAAAGGTATTCCCTGAATGATGAGGTTTATTCAAGAATGCTTGTGTGGATGTGGACATCCTGCTCCCCATAGTGGAGAACTGGTATCCCTAAGTCACCAGTTCAGACACGAGACTAATAGCAAGAGGAGAGCCATATGGCAGTGTTTGAACGGAAGCTAATATGACCACTGCAATTAAATCGAGAACACTAACAGAATTAACCAAATTCACCAGCTATAATGATGTCATTGTTGATCACATCCAAGGGACTCAAGAGAAAACTCAAGGTCCTCGATCCTCTTCGTTCCGTCTCCAGGGAGGATGGTAAACATCAAAGATAATATTAAGTTCTCAAGGTCACATTAGGTAGGTCAACATTTCAGGAGATGGAACTCTCAGTGGACAGAGAAAAAGGGGGATCATTTCTGTTATTTGCCCAGTTCATTCCTTTGGTTTAATCTCTTCCTAAGGTGATTAAGACAATACCTGAGGCTGTCCTCTCTCTAGGGTTGTCTACCCTTTGAAAGACCAGATGAGATCCAAGGGATCTCAGAGGAAAGGGGCAGCCCAGTTGATTAAGAATCAGAGCAGTGGCTGGGGTAGTTAGGGAGAAATAAGATGGCTTAGCGGGCTAATGGCCACGATAGGCCCTCACCCGGGTGCTGCTGCTTTTTATAGTAACTCAGTGGTCTCTTGGGAGACATTTTCTTCTGGTGGGATGAAAATAACTCATGGGGTTATGGAAAAACAAACTCCACCTGTTGGGTTGACTTCCTTTGTCTTGGTCCTGTTTGCTAAGCAGAGTCCATGAGAGGTCAGGACCAAGCAGATCAGGTTAGAGAACTCCAAGTTCCCTTCATGCTAAGAAGCTATGATTGGGCAGGAGGAGACTTAACCTCTTCCTTAGATCCCAAGGAACCCGTAAGTATCAAGTAAACAGAAGAACAAAGAGTTGGGTTTTTTGGTTGTTGTTTGTTTGATTGATTGATTGTTTGTTTGTTTTTGAGAGACTGAGTCTCTCTGTTGCCCAGGCTGGAGCACAAGGGTGCAGTCATAGCTCACTGCAGCCTCAAACTCTTGAGCTCGAGTGATCCTCCCATCTCAGCCTCCTGAGTAGCTAGGACTACTTAGGTATGAGCCACCAAGCCCAGCTGAGCAAAGAGTATTAACTCGGAAAAAACAAGACACAAATTGAAGCCTAAATGCTATTATAATCTTCATGACAAAAGTTTATTTTTTAATTAATAGTCTATCGACTGCCTCCTAGATATTTCCTCAAATTAATAGTCTATTGAGTGTCTGTTAGATACTTTATGGACATTATATCATTTAGTATTTACTAGAATTCCACAAGACAGGTATTGTTATGCTCCATTTACAGGTGAGAAAACTAAGGCTGGAGGAATTTGAATACCCTGTCCCAGTTCTTACAGTTCGCAACGGGTTGAGCCGGGTCTGTCTGACTTCCAGCCTATGACTGCCACACTGCCTGTCTTGAAGAAGATCCACATAGCCTGACTGAGCCTGTCACCTAGGTCCCAGGGCGTCTCCCCCACTGCCCCGTACAGCTGCACACACTTCTGACGCTCACTGGGGGAGTTTTTCCCAGTCTGGTGTGCACCACCTGGCAAAATGAGACAGGATTGGGAGTAATTGTGACATGACATGGTCTGGAATGAGGAGCAGATGGGGCTTGAGTGCTCCGAAACCCTTTGGGTTCCGATTTCCGGAGAAGGTGACATGGCCATCTGAATGATTTCCAGTGTGCATTGGCAGAGAAGGCAGGGAGGCAGGGTGACAGCCATGGCTGATGTGGTTGGCAACAGCTGAAGCTGAAAATCACCCCTGCCTACAGTTTTAAGTTACATTCTCAACATGATGGGCCCTGATGCCTGGAATCAAGAGGAGTTACAAGGAAAGGGTAGAAAGACATGGTCACAGAGGCCGTCTCTAAGGAAAAAGAGTCCTAACCATGACGAACACAGGACCAACAGCATTCCAGACCTTTCAGTAGTGGTTGGACTGGAGGCAAACAAAGAGAGAGATTGAAGAACTGGGAGGTCTTCAGAAGGCCTGGCTCCTGGTCCAAATTCTACCCCTAACTAAATGTGTGACCCTAGGAAAAACACTGACTCTCTCAGAGCCTTGAGCAAGGGAGTTTAGTCCCTTGTAATCCTGAAATATTCTGATTCTAATCTGAGCTGTTAAATACTCTATCTCAAGATATTCTCTCTATAGAAATAAAAAGCAAAGATACTCCTTGTAAGAAACAGAATACAGAGAGTACAACTCAAAGACAGGCACAGATTGATGTCTAGCTTGCCATCCCAAGGGCATTGATTTGGTTTGAGTTTGTGTCGCCATTCAAATCTCATGTTGAATTGTAATCCCCAGTGTTGGAGGAGGGCCCTAGTGGGAGGTGACTGGATCATGGGGGCAGATCTCCCCCTTGCTGTTCTCGTGATAGTGAATGAGTTCTCACGAGATCTGGTTGTTTAAAAGTGTGTAGCACTTCCCCCTGCTCTCTCTTCCTCTTTCTCCAGCCATGTAAGATGTGGCTGCTTCCCCTTCACCTTCTGCCATGGTTGTAAGTTTCCTGAGGCCTCCCCAGCCATGCTTCTTGTGCAGCCTGCAGAACTGTGAGTCAATTAAACCTCTTTTCTTTATAAATGACCCAGTCTCTGGTAGTTCTTTATAGCAATGTGAGAACAGACTCATACAAGCATAAAGAAATGGGTAATGGGTCACTTTTCTCTTTCTCCTGCTCATCAGTCAGGATTCCTTTAGCTGCAAGTTAAACAACACCCTGATTCGACTGGCTTAAACAATATGGAAAAGCACTTCATAAGAAGTCCAGAGTTGGTGAGTTCATCCCAGGTTCTTTCTGACTTTCCCCTCTGCCATCCTCCAGGTACAGCTTTGTCCTCAGATGCAGGTTCTCTATATGATTACAAAGATGGCTACTAGATTTCCAGGTGTTATTGCCAGACAATACAATGTCTAGTTGAAGAAGAAAGTCAGTCTCTTCCCAAGTATCTCTTTGTTAAAAGCAAAGAAGCCTCTCCCAGTAGCCCTTTCATATCTCATTATCCAAAACTAGTTTACATGCTAATCACCACCAAATCCCAGGTATGATGAGTGATACCACTGTGACTGACTTTGACTATTCAGGATTACCTGAGAGGCTAAGGAGAGGTAGAAATTTGATCAAAGCCAGGCTCCATCAGCAGAAAAGAGCTGAGGGTAGCTGTGGAATTGATTACTGTGGCAAAGACTGAGATTTGCTTCCCAATACCCACTCTCTCTTCTTCCTTAATAACATAAACCCTAGTGTTTAGCTGTAAAGTTTGCCACCCAGAATAAAGATTCCATTTCTCTGCTTTACATTTCACCACTATGTTGTGGCCATGTGACTAAAACTGACCAATGAGATATAAGCAGAAGAGCTGTGTGGAACTTCTGAAATGCTGCTTCGAGGGAGATAACCCAGCTTGGAGTCCCTGCCTACTGTATTCTTCTGCTTTCCTCCTGCAACCTAAATGTGATGGCTGCATCTCCATCAGCCATCTTGGACCATGAATCAGTCTTAAGAATGGAAATCACATCCAAGGACAGTGAAGCAGAAAGACGGAAGGAGACAGAGGCCCTAGTGGCTCCAGTGCCACCTCACCTGTCCTAGACTGCCGATCTCCATACTTTCATGTGAGAGAATAAGCTCATGTGTGCTTAAGCCTTTATTTATTTGGCCTGTTCCTTACCACTTGTGCAATTCCAAACTGATACAGCTACACCCCAGGAGCTAAATTCCTTAGGTTAGTTAACTTCACTCTCTCATTTGGGGAATGCATGAAAGACAGGATCAGGCAATGAGAAGTTTTAGAATCAAACTGATCTGAGTGTGAAACCTGACTTTGCCCCCTCCAAGTTGTGTGACCATTGGCAAGTGACTTAACTTCCTTGAGCTTTGTTTCAGCATCTGAAAAATGGAGCTGTCTATTCCTACCCCAAAGCGTTAGATGAGGGTTAAGAAGACCTTTGCAATGCACCTTGTGTTGCAATTGCATATAACATATGCACAATAAGTGGTTGTAAATATTTTAGAAAACTGTCTTAGAATTGTAAAGACAGAAATCGCATAGCCCAAAATACGCCCTCTTCTTTTTTGTCAAAGAAGAAACTGAGGCCCAGAGAGGTGAAATCAATTTCCCAAGGGATCTCTGAGGTGCCCTGTTGGAAGACACATTTGTCATGATTGCTCACCACAAAGGGTACTTTCATGATTCTGTGCCCTGCATCACATCTACATTGCTCACTGTCCTAGTGCTCCTGGACTTCTCTTCTTGACGCCCCATTCAGTCCCTGATGAGAGACAGATGCTCAGCCCTGAGCACCATGCACCGAGATGGTGTTCTTTTTCTGTACTGATATCATCAGTCACATCATGTGGTACTACTTTAATTGCTGTCCTATTTTTGGAAAAATAGATGGCTAAACATAAGCAATTTTTTTCTTAGCATTTTTTTGGTTACTGAAGCAAAGTACTCAGTAAATAAGAACTGATTTGCATGACATTTTGCATGAATAGCGATGTTGAATGAACAAGGTAACAGACTTTGAACTTTTGCAGACATTCTATTCAATTTTAAAATAATTTTTTGTTAATTCCCAGTAGATTTCCACTGACAGTAAAATCAACCACAATTTGGGAGGCCTCTGGTGGCTACAATGGTAAAAGATAAAAGCAATTATAAGCCTGTGTGTGTTTGCTTAGCTAAATGAAATGTGCTTTTATTCATGCATGTGGGGCTATACAGATTTTCCAAGAAATGGGGACCCTCGTTACGCTGTGAACCCCAGCAAGTGTCAGAGTTTGGGGCCTTATCAAGGTCTTGCTGGGAGCCACAGAGAACTCATGGTGTGCTTTTCTGGGTTGGAAGTGGTCAAAACAACACCCACAGAAATCCAAGGGCGAGAAAATCTCTGCAAAGGCCAAATAACTACAAGTCTTATATTCTAGAGGTAGTAATTGTCAGGCCTCTGAGCCCAAGCTAAGCCATCATATCCCCTGTGACCTGCATGTACACACCCAGATGGCTGGTTCCTGCCTTAACTGATGACATTCCACCACAAAAGAAGTGAAAATGGCCTGTTCCTGCCTTAACTGATGACATTATCTTGTGAAATTCCTCTCCTGGCTCATCCTGGCTCAAAAGCTCCCCTACTGAGCACCTTGTGACCCCCAATCCTGCCCACCAGAGAACAACCCCCCTTTTTCCTTTACCTACCCAAATTCTATAAAATGGCCCCACCCCTATCTCCCTTCGCTGACTCTCTTTTTGGACTCAGCCCGCCTGCACCCAGGTGATTAAAAGCTTTATTGCTTACACAAAGCCTGTTTGGTGGTCTCTTTACACAGACGCGCATGAAATTTGGTGCCGTGACTCAGATCGGGGGGCCTCCCTTGGGAGATCAATCCCCTGTCCTCCTGCTCTTTGCTCTGTGAGAAAGATCCACCTACGACCTCAGGTCCTCAGACTGACCAGCCCAAGAAACATCTCACCAATTTCAAATCTGGTAAGCGGCCTCTTTTTACTCTCTTCTCCAACCTCCCTCACTATCCCTCAACCTCTTTCTCCTTTCAATCTTGGTGCCACACTTCAATCTCTCCCTTCTCTTAATTTCAAGTCCTTTCATTTTCTGGTAGAGACAAAGGAGACATGTTTTATCCGTGGACCCAAAACTCTGGCGCGGGTCACGGACTGGGAAGGCAGCCTTCCCTTGGTGTTTAGTCATTCCAGGGATGCCTCTCTGATTATTCATCCATGTTTCAGAGGTGTCAGACCACGCAGGGATGCCTGCCTTGGTCCTTCACCCTTAGCGGCAAGTCCCACTTTTCTAGGGGGCAAGAACCCCCAATCCCTTATTTCCACACCCCAACCTTTTATCTCTGCACCCTGATCCCTTATTTCCATGGCCCGACCTCTTATCTCTGCACCCCAACCCCTTATTTCCATGCCCCAACCCGTTTCCTGCTTTTCTGGAGGGTAAGAACTCCCGAACCCCTTCCCTCCATGTCTCTACCCTTCTCTTTAAACCTGCCTCCTTCACTATAGGCAACCTTCCACCTTCCATTCCTCCTTCTTCTCCCTTAGCCTGTGTTCTTAAGAACTTAAAACCTCTTCAACTCTCACCTTGACCTAAAATCTAAGCTTCTTACTTTCTTCTGAAATGCTGTTTGACCCCAATACAAACTCGACAGTAGTTCCAAATAGCCAGAAAACGGCACTTTCTATTTTTCCATCCTACAAGATCTAAATAATTCTTGTTGTAAAATGGGCAAATGGTCTGAGGTGCCTGACGTCCAGGCATTCTTTTACACATCGGGCCCTCCCTAGTCTCTGTTCCCAATGCAACTCATCCCAAATCTTCCTTCTTTCCCTCCCACCTGTCCCCTCAGTCCCAACCCCAAGTGTTGCTGAGTCTTTCTAATCTTCCTTTTCTACAGACCTATCTGACCTCTCCCCTCCTTGCCAGGCCAAGCTAAGTCCCATTTCTTCCTCAGCCTCCACTCCGCCACCCTATAATCCTTTTATCACCTCCCCTCCTCACACCCAGTCCGGCTTACAGTTTCATTCCGTGACTAGCCCTCCCCCACCTGCCCAGCAATTTCCTCTTAAAAACGTGGCTGGAGCTAAAGGCATAGTCAACATTAATGCTCCTTTTTCTTTATCTCAAATCAGATAGCATTTAGGCTCTTTTTCATCAAATATAAAAACCCAGCCCAGTTCATGGCTCGTTTGGCAGCAACCCTGAGATGCTTTACAGCCCTAGACCCTAAGAGGTCAAAAGGCCGTCTTATTCTCAATATACATTTTATTACCCAATCTGCTCCCAACATTAAATAAAACTCCAAAAATTAAATTCCAGCCCTCAAACTCCACAACAGGACTTAATTAACCTCACCTTCAAGGTGTACAATAATAGAAAAAAGTTGCAATTCCTTGCCTCCACTGTGAGACAAACCCCAGTCATATCTCCAGCACACAAGAACTTCCAAACACCTAAACTGCAGCGGCCAGGCATTCCTCCAGAACCTCCTCCCCCAGGAGCTTGCTACAAGTGCCAAAAATCTGGCCACCAAGCCAAGGAATGCCCGCAGCCTGGGATTCCTCCTAAATGTCCTATCTGTGTGGGACCCTACTGGAAATCGGACTGTTCAACTCACCTGGCAGCCACTCCCAGAGCCCCTGGAACTCTGGCCCAAGGCTCTCTGGCTGACTACTTCCCAGATCTTCTTGGCTTAGCGGCTGAAGACTGACACTGCCCGATTGCCTCGGAAGCCCCCTAGACCATCACGGATGCCCAGCTTCGGTTAACTCTCACAGTGGAGGGTAAGTCCGTCCCCTTCTTAATCAATACAGAGGCTACCCACTCCGCATTACCTTCTTTTCAAGGGCCTGTTTCCCTTGCTTCCATAACTGTTGTGTGTATTGACAGCCAGGCTTCTAAACCTCTTAAAACTCCCCAACTCTGGTGCCAACTTAGACAATACTCCTTTAAGCACTCCTTTTTAGTTATCCCCACCTGCCCAGTTCCCTTATTAGGCCGAGACACCTTAGCTAAATTATGTGCTTCCCTGACTATTCCTGGACTACAGCTACATCTCATTGCCGCCCTTCTTCCCAATCCAAAGCCTCCTTTGCGTCCTCCTCTTATATCCCCCCACCTTAACCCACAAGTATAAGACACCTCTACTCCCTCCCTGGTGACCGATCATGCACCCCTTACCATCTCATTAAAATCTAATCACCCTTACCCCACTCAATGCCAATATCCCATCCCACACCATGCTTTGAAAGGATTAAAGCCTGTTATCACTTGCCTGCTACACCATGGCCTTTTAAAGCCTATAAACTCAACTCTCCTTACAATTCCCCCATTTTACCTGTCCTAAAACCAGATAAGCCTTACAAGTTAGTTCAGGATCTATGCCTTATCGACCAAATTGTTTTGCCTATCCACCCTGCAGTGCCCAACCCGAACACTCTTTTGTCCTCAATAGCTTCCTCCACAACTCACTATTCTGTTCTTGATCTTAAAGATGCTTTTTTCACTATTCCCCTGCACCCCTAGTCCCAGCCTCTCTTTGCTTTCACCTGGACTGACCCTGACACCCATCGGTCCCAGCAGCTTACCTGGGCTGTGCTGCCATAAGGCTTCAGGGACGGCCCTCATTACTTCAGCCAAGCTCTTTCTCATGATTTACTTTCTTTCCACCCCTCCGCTTCTCACCTTATTCAATATATTGATGACCTTCTTCTTTGTAGCCCCTCCTTTGAATCTTCTGAACAAGACACACTTCTGCTCCTTCAGCATCTATTCTCCAAAGGATATCGGGTATCTCCCTCCAAAGCTCAAATTTCTTCTCCATCCATTACCTACCTCAGCATAATTCTGCATAAAAACACACATGCCCTCCCTGCTGATCGTGTCCCACTAATCTCTCAAACCCCAACCCCTTCTACAAAACAACAACTCCTTTCCTTCCTGGGCATGGTTGGATACTTTCGTCTTTGGATACCTGGTTTTGCCACCCTAAAAAAACCATTATGTAAACTCACAAAAGGAAACCTAGCTGACCCCATAGATCCTAAATCCTTTCCTCACTCCTCTTTCCATTCCTTGAAGACAACTTTAGAGACTGCCCCCATCCTAGCTCTCCCTGACTCATCCCAACCCTCTTCATTACACACAGCCGAAGTGCAGGGCTGTGCAGTTGGAATTCTTACACAAGGACCAGGATCACATCCTGTAGCCTTTTTGTCCAAACAACTTGACCTTACTGTTTTAGGCTGGCTGTCATGTCTCCGTGCAGTGGCTGCTACCGCCCTAATACTTTTAGAGGCCCTTAAAATCACAAACTATCCTCAACTCACTCTCTACGGCTCTCATAATTTCCAAAATCTATTTTCTTCCTCACACCTGACACATATACTTTCTGCTCTCCGGCTCCTTCAGCTGTACTCACTCTTTGTTAAATCCCATAATTACCATTGTTCCTGGCCTGGACTTCAATCCAGCCTCCCACATTATTCCTGATACCACACCTGACCCTCATGACTGCATCTCTCTGATCCAACTGACGTTCACCCCATTTCCCCACATTTCCTTCTTCCCTGTTCCTCACCCTTATCACGCTTAGTTTATTGATGGCAGTTCCACCAGGCCTAATCGCCACACACCAGCAAAGGCAGGCTATGCTATACTACAAGCCACTAGCCCGCCTCTTAGAATCTCTCATTTCCTTTCCATCGTGGAAATCTATCCTAAAAGAAATAACTTCTCAGTGTTTCATCTGCTATTCTACTACTTCTCAGGGATTATTCAGGACCCCTCCCTTCCCTACACATCAAGCTCAGGGATTTGCCCCCACCCAGGACTGGCAAATTAGCTTTACTTAACATGCCCCAAGTCAGGAAACTAAAATACCCCTTGGTCTAGGTAGACATTTTCACTGGATAGGTAGAGGCCTTTCCCACAGGGTCTAAGAAGGCCAACATGGCCATTTCTTCCCTTCTGTCAGACATAATTCCTCGGTTTGGCCTTCCCACCTCTATACAGTCCGATAGCAGACCAGCCTTTATTAGTCAAATCAGCCAAGCATTTTTCAGGTTCTTAGTATTCAGTGAAACCTTTATATCCCTTACAGTCCTCAGTCTTCAGGAAAGGTAGAACAGACTAATGGTCTTTTAAAAACACACCTCACCAAGCTCAGCCACCAACTTAAAAAGGACTGGACAATACTTTTACCACTTTCGCTTCTCAGAATTCAGACCTGTCCTCAGAATGCTACAAGGTACAGCCCATTTGAGCTCCTGTATAGACGCTCCTTTTTATTAGGCCCTGCTCTCATTCCAGACGGCAGACCAACTTGGACTGTGCCCCAAAAAACTTGTCATCCCTACTGTCTTCTGTCTAGTCATACTCCTGTTCACCGTTCTCCACTACTCATACATGCCCTGCTCTTGTTTACACTGCTGGTTTACACTGTTTCTCTAAGCCATCACAGCTGATATCTCCTGGTGCTATCCCCAAACCGCCACTCTTAACTCTTAAAGTAAATAAATAATCTTTGCTGGCAGGACTATGCTGAACCTCCTTAGGCACTCTCTAATTAAATGTCCTGGGTCCTCCCAATTCTTAGACCTTTAATACCTGTTTTTCTCCTTCTCTTACTCGGTTTTTCAATTCATACAAAACCGTATCCAGGCCATCACCAATAATTCTAAATGACAAATGTTTCTTCTAACAGCCCCACAATATCACCCCTTACCACAAAATCTTCCTTCAGCTTAATCTCTCCCACTCTAGGTTCCCACGCCGCCCCTAATCCCACTCGAAGCAGCCCTGAGAAACATCGCCCATTATCTCTCCATACCACCCCCAAAAACTTTTCACTGTCCCAACACTTTACCACTATTTTGTTTTTTTTTTTTATTAATATAAGAAGACAGGAATGTCAGGCCTCTGAGCCCAAGCTAAGCCATCATATCCCCGTGATCTGCACGTACACATCCAGATGGCGGTTCCTGCCTTAACTGATGACATTCCACCACAAAAGAAGTGAAAATGGCCTGTTCCTACCTTAACTGATGACATTGTCTTGTGAAATTCCTTCTCCTGGCTCATCCTGGCTCAAAAGTTCCCCTACTGAGCACCTTGTGACCTCCACTCCTGCCCACCAAAGAACAACCCCCCTTTTTCCTTTACCTACGCAAATCCTATAAAATAGCCCCACCCCATCTCCCTTCGCTGACTCTCTTTTTGGACTCAGCCCGCCTGCATCCAGGTGATTAAAAGCTTTATTGCTCACACAAAGCTTGTTTGGTGGTCTCTTCACACGGACGCGCATGAAAGTAATGTATTCCAGTTCTAGCTTATATACTAAATAGATAGCAAGTTGCACACTAAAATAACTAAATAAAAGACTTTTGGTGTCTTTCCCCCCAGCACGATCAGAATGCTCAGCCTCCCAAGAAACTTGCCAGGTGTGACTGTTTATTCACATAACTCACCCCAGGGCATAATTGTAGAGCAGAGCAATGATGAATGACTAGGAGAGAACAAATAGAATATAATAATAATTCTACCCTGGATTTAAATAATGCTTTTTCCTTCCCAGAGCGCTAAGTGCTTTCACATAGATTAGAAGGTAAGGGTGGATATTATTATCCCCGTTTGTAGATAAGGAAATAGAGTCAGAGAGGTAAGCTGTTTGTCCAAAGACTTACAATAAAAGCCTATTAGAGGTGAATGATCACCTTTGACACTATGTATGCAACCCTCTCATTTTTCAGATGAAGAAGCTCAAGTCGGGATGGTGATGTGGCTTTCCCAAGACCGCATCATTAGTGGCCAAATAATAACATGCCTAGCCCTTCCTGGAGTGGAAGACAAACCCCAAAGGCCCTGACAACTTGGGATATAAGCCGTTCCCATCTGCGAGTCCTGCTTTTCCAGGAACACAGCACCACTACGAGACTTCCCACCCTGCGATTCAAAAGTCTTGCCTCCTCAGGGCCAGCAGGGTCATGGCCAGAGATAACATCTGCTTATAGAATCCCAGGGAGTTCTATTGACTTCACACGGAAGATAAGCAGCACAATAGCTCATACACTCACAGGAGAATAAGCTTTCTCACAATTCATAGAAATCCCCTCTCTATATTATAACAGTGCTCAAATTTCCTACCCAACTCCCCCTCCTCATCTTCATCATAGTTGCCCACATCCCATAATAGTAAGAGGGGGTTTTACCAACAGTATGGAAATAGCATTTGTGGGTGCTTGCCCTCAAGAATTCTCTCCCCTGAGGGTGTCACCCTCTTTCCTCGGCTTTGATATACGGTGATATGTAGCCCCAGGCAACCGGCCCCAGCAGGCTCTGGGACTCCCCATTTGGTTAGGCTCCAAGGGCGTGTCTGGTGAGGCACCATGCAGCAGTGGTCAGGGCACTGCTCCTGGGCTCTTGGGCTGTAAGAGGCCAGAGCAACAGCTTTCAGAGGTGAGAAAGTCATAGGCCAAGGAAGAACAGGCGATGTGCTACAAGAGGAAGGAGGGAGGCTGTGGCACCTTCTCTCTGGGCAGCTGCTGTCTGAACAGCAGACAGACAGCTATATATATAGGCTATAACCACACAGAGCCCATCCCTCCCCCTGCCTCTCATTCTCCTGGCCAGGCAGTCTTGGCTTCACTCTCTTTCTTAATCTCCCCCAGCTGCAGACTGCCTCTTCCTGCCCTGGAGCAACTGCCTCCATCTCTGGCAAGCCCCTACCATCAAGAAAGGTGGGAAACACTTGCCCTCCCTGTCCCCAGCCCCTTGCCCAGTCACCCTCACTTACAACCCCTTTATTTAGCCAAAACCCATTTCCCCTGCTTATAAGAAAAGGGAGGGGTGTTTCTGAGATTACACACCAGGCCCTTCCTCTCAGATATAAATGTTCTTCCCAAGATCCCAAATCTTTACATCAAGAATAGATCCAGCTTAGCAGAAATGGGGACGATAAAGGATTTCAGTTCTAAATCACAGTATGTTCTAAAACACAAGGGCATGCATGACATCACCAATAATTCAGATATTAGATAAATATTTGCCAGACAAGAGCCACTGTCCTGAGGAACAAAGGGGAAGAGGAATGATATGAGGCATGGAGTTTGTCACTGAATTTCTTTCCCTCTTTCACTGGTGCTCAGTTCAGCCCACCCCAGTTGTATACCTATGTTCCCCCTTAAGCCCCCTCAATAGGCTGTTTTTCACACCTCCGAAGATATTCGGTTTTATGGGGTGCCCTTAAGGCTGTGAGGTTCAGTGACAGCTGCAACTGTTGTGCCCAGATCTCCCCCTCATATCCTGGTCCTCAGCTCTGGGTTTCTTAGGAAATTCACTTCCAGGCAGGGAGTTCCCCAGACCTCTGCTTTTCCTTCCTCTCCCTCCTGCGTCCACACTGAGGCTATTTCACTGCTTATTAGCACTTCAGATGGGGGATATGAAGGAGTCAGTGTGAAAATCTGATTAGTCATTTTGGCTATTTTTTCTGGAAGCTGTAGTAAAAGATGGGTTGCAAAAGAAAGAAAAGCTATTAGCTATTGAAATCTGTGTGTTTCAATTAACCTTATCCCTCACAGATAATTGAGAATTGACAATAATGTTAGTTTCTTTGCAACCTTCTTTAAAAATTATTTTTCATTTCTGATACCATCTTCACGTGGCATTGACCAAGGCCCATAAACAATTTGTGCCTTCTTGGTCAGCACCAAGAGCTCAAAGCTTGGCAAGTGAGCCCATGACAGAAGAACTCAAAGGCCTCAGGGGCCCCGGGGCAGTGAAGGTCACCTTCTCCTCCCTCCACTGTGTTCTCTTTGTGCCCAAGTGTGCCAACATGGGTGCCAGGTTATTCCAGCCTGCCAGTTCCCACTCCTCCTGCCCAGGTTCATGCTGCGCCCCCTCCACCAGGTCAGACTGGCCTCTCCTGCCTCTGAGCACACCTTACCCTCCACAGCTCTTACTGCTTTCTTCCTTCTGGGCCCCTGCCTGATACCTGATGCGTTTCCAAAACCCACATCTCCAAGGTTTATCTCAAGTCCAGGAGCACCTCAAAGACCTCATGGTAAAGCCAGATAGAATTGCTCAGCACCCTCCACCACAACCTCACCCAGTCCTCTGGGTGAATAATATGGGCACGCCTGGTTGCTCCCAGAGCCTAAATAGGCACGGAAGGCAAGGAGGGCAGCAGCCATGTGTCCTGGGACCAGGCCCACTTGGCTTCCAACAACTGCTTAGCTCTGTCCACAAGTTAAGTCAGCCTCAGTTTCCTCTTCTGTAAAATTTTGAGACTGAAAATAGAATCTACTTCCTAGATTTATTTTGAAACCTAAATGAGTTGATGAAGGTAAAGCACTTGGCACAGGGCCAGGCAGGAAATCAGTTCTGGGTGTGCAATGATGACCACCACCATTAGCAATGTCCCCACAGTCCCAGGCAGCCTGGGCCAGCTCTAGGAGGGCCTCTGGTGCTACACTCCGCTGGAAGAGCCCCAAGGCTGAGAGGCTTCTACCTAGGTGCTTTCTGGGATTTTTAGTAAAACATCGCTTACAGTTTTTATACAGATTCCCCTCTCTCCCCTGCAAGATGCAGAGCTGTGTTCCAGGGGGTCATGAGCCACTTCCTGGCTATTCGCACAATGAGCACTCAGTGATCCAGGCCCCAGCTGCTCCTGGTCTAGCTCGGTAGCAGCTCCATCTTCCCATGGGATGAATTCCTCCCTGGAGGATCCTCCATTCTTATGCAAATAGCTACTAGGAGCTCTGGCTCATCGAGTTTTTTGACGTTCCCAAACAAGTCTGAAGGCACTTAAGACAGAAAGCGGGTGTCTCCTCCCACCTTAATTACAATTAGAATGAAATTATGTTCACTTCAAAATTAACAATTCACACTTTTGCAACCATCAGAACTCCGACCACTGCCACCGCTCGGGTCCTCCCTCCACTTCTCCTCCCTGCCGCCTCCTCTCCCTTTGTCCCGTGACTCAGCATCCTGCTTCCCTGCCCTGACTTCCCCCACCCTTCCAGGTTTTGCAGGCAGCGCCATCTGCTGGACGCAGGCTCAGCTGCACCTTCCGCCTCCCGGCGGGGCAAGGGGGTGCCAGCAGCTGGCCTAGGATAGATGGCTCCTCCCCAACTGGTAACACTGCACTTGCTGGGTAATTCTGCCGCAGTTCTGCAGTGGTTAATATTTTATATTCAAAAAAAAAAAAAAACAACAAGGCGAACATTGTAAGAGAAGAGTGAAGGGCCGAAGATAAACAAGACCTATAAATTAGGGAAAATAAATTCAATCTTAGACAGTTTTTTGCCTTAGAAATGTGAAGTGTTAGCAGTGATGACTGCACGTTTACACTTCCTTTTTCATCTTTTTTTTTCTTTTAAGTAACCTTTCGTGAGAAAGTGTCAGCTTTATAATTTTATATAATAGTAAACCTTTTGCCTTGGTATAAAAATAATTAGAGGCCCTTCCTAAGTAAAAGACACAAAAAGACAAAAACCCTGCTAGTGATGTCTAGAAGTAGACTTGGGTTCCTCTCCCAGTGAGAAGGTCTTGTTATTATAGAAAAGACATGTTATAGACAATGGATTCCTTTTTCACTGGCTCCCAGGAAAAAAAAAAAAATCAAGACTGGTATCCCAGCTACCCTGTTAACTTAAAATCCCTATTTAAGAGTAAATCACCTAAGGGAAGTGCTTTTTTTCTGAAAAGACATTTCTAGTGGCAGTTTTTCTCTTAGTGGTGTTGAATTTATTATTTGTAGAATGCTGTCCTTTGTATCTAACTAATTATAGTACAAGTGATTTTAAGTCATCAAAATAAAATGCAAGCTAACAGTTACTGAACGCTTACTAAAATACATGATTTTATAATCTGTATATGTCTTAGTTTATTTAATCCTTACAGCTCAAGATGGTGGAACTACTGTTATCCCCATTTTAAAGTTAGGGAAACTGAGATACAGACAGAATTAATAGTCCAGTCCAAGCTTGCACAAAATATGTGAAGCTGTCTAAATGGCCCCAGGCGGTGAGTTTACCCATTACTATACTCTGACTTATAATAGATTAACATCTCCAAGGTGACATATCTGTGAAAATAAACGAACCATTCTAACTCCACAGCTCTGTTAAATTAAGTTTGGCCTAAAGCTGTCTCTGTACATATTTTAAGTTTGGACTAAATTTGCCTTTGACTTGTGTGGCAGCCCCTTGCTAATTGCCTGAACTTGGGCATGATTCTTACATTCTGAAAGCTTGTTTTCTTTTAAAATCAATCATGTGAAAACAACAATAATAATTACAAAAGGAGCCATTCTTTGTACATAATGAACTGTAACCTAACTTGATGTGCATACGTAAACACACTGTAACCTACTCTTGTAAGAGGTAACTAAGTCTCAGCCAACCACAGGCAGCCAACTGTTCAAAGCAGGTTCAAACAAGGCAAATGCCCAGCTGTAGCCAATCCAGCTGTTTCTGTCCTCACTTCCGTTGTATGGCACTTTCCTTTTTCTGTGAATACCGGGAGTCGCTCTGAACCTATTCTGGTTCTGAGAGCTGCCCAATTCACGAATCTTTCTTTGCCCAATTAAACTCTGTTAAATTTGTCTAAAGTGTTTCTTTCCACAGCTCCTTCTGGTCCTCGACTTTTCTATCCATCCACCTAGCTATCCATAAGCTTTATCCTAATCCTAAACATGTGAGTTAAGCAGATGAATGAATATATAGATGTGGAAGAGAAACAGAAATAGAGAGAGAGAGAGAAACATTGTGCGCATACAGAGAGAGAAACAGAGAGCATGTGTGTGTATCTATATAGAGAGAGAGACAGAACATGTGAAGCAAGGGACAGGCAGTAAATGAGGAGATTTTGATTCAGGATTCTTAACCTTGAGTGTGTGGGGTCCATGAACATCTTAGGATTATATGCAAAGTGTCACATTTATATGCATTTTTCTGGGGAAAGAGTCCTTAGCTATCTTCAGATCCTCAAAAGTGCCTGTGTTCCTGACAAGATTAAGAATCACTGATTTCAATAAAGTATAAAATAGTGCACACACCAGTTATCTTCTCCTTCTTTCGTGTGGGACCACTGCCTACACAATCTATGTTCTTCCTTTTGGTCAAAAAGTGAAAGAAGACAAATAAGAAGGCCAGGTCATCAAGAGACATTAAGAGTATCTTTGGAACTCACTGACACGTTCTTTGTTACTTTCAATAGTTAATGCACGATATACTAGATGTTAACTCAAACATGGTCAAGGGGGCCAGGCACGGTGGCTCATGCCTGTAATCTCAGCACTTCAGGAGTCCAAGGCGGGAGGATCACTTGAGGTCAGGAGTTCCAGAACAGCCTGACCAACATGGTGAAACCCTGTTTCTATTAAAAATACAAAAATTAGCCAGGTGTCATGGTGGGCACCTGTAATCCCAGCTGCTCAGGAGGCTGAGGCATGAGAATCATTTGAACCCGGTAGGTGGAGGTTGCAGTGAGATAAGATCACACCACTGCACTCCAGCCTTGGCAACAGAGCAAGACCCTGTCTCAAAAATAAAAACAAACATGGTTAAAGGAAGAGGATCAACTTTTACTAAGGACCCACTATATGATAGGCACTTAATTTTTCTGACAACACTGTGCTATAGGTATTATTATTGTTGTTCTCATATGATTGATTTTAAAAGAAAACAAGCTTTTGGAATGTAAGCATCATGCCCAAGTTCAGGTATTTAGCAAGAGGCTGACTTGGCAAATCATCTCATGGTCTGTCATAATGAATATGGGTATGTGTGTACATGTGTTCTTGGGACAGAGTGACCAGGTAGATCCGCTAGCTCTGTTGCATCTCCGAAGCAACAAATATTTGTCGGGGGTGGGGAGAAGAAGCTCATTATTTGGAGATCAAATAACTCAATGCTGCTATTATTTCTAGCTCCTGATTCCCCTCCATTAATTTATCACCTTCTTCTATGAATTGCATTGAGCAACTCTGTATGCTAGGCATTGGGTAGAGTCTAGAATATCATCTTGCAATATTGTCTCCAGTAGACCCATGGTCCATGCCATTGGAAGCTCACTGTCTAGGAGAGACCACAGGCATGTGAGTAAATCATTACAGTACTGTGGGACAGGGATTCAAATATAAGAATGTCCTGAGTCCGAGCGGTGGAATGAAGAAGCAGCTTGATGTTGCCAAGATGTTTCAACTGAACCTTAAAGAATTAGGAGAAATTCCCAGCAAAAAATAGGTGATGGTTAATTTTATGTGTCAGTGTGGCTGGGCCACAGTGCCCAGATATTTGGTCAAACAATCTTCTGGATGTTTCTGTAAGGGTGTTTTCAGATGAGATTGACATTTAAATAGATGGACTTTGAGTAAAGCAAATTGCCCTCCTTAATGTGGGTGGGCCTCACTCAATTATCTGAATAGAGCAAAAGACTGATCTCCCTGAGCCGGAAGGAATCCTGCCAGCAGATGGCCTTCAGAAATGAACTGCAACATGGGCTCTGCCCTGGGTGTCCAGCCTGCTGGCCCATCCTGCAGATTTTGGACTTGACATAATTGCATGAACCTATTCCTTAAAATAAATCTATTTCTGGATATATACATATCCCATTGGTCTGTTTTTCTGGAGAACCCTGACTAATACACAGTGAAAGTAGGACTCTTCTAGGCAGAGGGAACAGCATGTACAAAGGCACAGAGACTCCAGAAACAATGATTCAATTGAATCATAGTCCAGTCAGTTTATTGAATCTTGCTCTGGTGCCTGGTCTTATTGCCTGGCCTGATCACTCTATGCTTGCTCCCATAAATAGATTCTAGGAATATGATCTTTCTAGTCTGTTTGACCACCCCAGTGGTTTTGAAAATGCATAAACTGCTTATAGTTCCCTAAAGTAATGAGTCTCCAGGACCAGTAGTAACAGTTATCAGTTGGAAGATGCACAAGTTTTATCTGTCACCATGGCCGAGGTGTGCACAACTGCTACTGTTAGAAAACAACATAGGCTCCTGGACAACATATTGTTTTTTGCCACAATTTTATCATCAGTACCCCAGGGGATAATCTGTGTCAGTTAAGGTTCTCCAGAAAAATAGAACCAACAGGATACGTGTGGGGAGATAGAGAGAGAGAGAGATTTTAAGAAATTGGCTCACGTGATTGTGGAAGCTTGGAAAGTCCAAAGTCTGCAGAGTAGGCCAGCAGACTGGAAACCAGGAAGAGTTGGAGTTCAAGTCCAAAGGCAATCTGCTGGCTGGGCGCAGTGGCTCATGCTTGTAATCCCAGCACTTTGGGAGGCGGGCAGATCACTTGAGGCCAGGAGTTCAAGACCAGCCTGGCCAACATAGTGAAACCCCATATCTACTAAAAATACAAAAATCCAGGCTGGCACGGTGGTGCATGCCCGTAACCCCAGCTACTCAGGTGTTCTGCATCATGCCCGTTCCCATTTGGTGTGCAGTCCATTTGTACAGAATTTTAACCATTGGTTTGTTCATTCATTTTTTTCATCCCATTCAAAGCAACTGTGTGACAGTGTATCCTTTTTATTTATTTTACAGAATAACAAACTGTATGTTTTAGACCAAAGGATTTAGCTGGAAGAAGGAGGGAGGAGCGAGGCTTGGGGAGGTATGTATTCTGTCCCTGACTTTGTATGGTGACCACTTATCATGTGCAAGTTGGAACGCAATGCCCAGTTTGAAGCTAACTATTTCTGATAGACCGCCTCTGAACTCTTGTAGTGGGAAATGGAGTTGTCTCTCAACATCCATTCCAACCTGTCCGCTATTCCTGCTGTGTAACAGCCCAGGTGTTTAGGTTGAACAGACCCCACTCCTAGTCTAAGGGTAAACCTTAATTGGAACCATTCACAGTGAATGATTCAGTGCCTGGCAACAAATTGAGGCATTAAGTTCATCAGTACATGTTAATCCTTTGGCCATGTGGGTGGGCACAAGATGCTAAAAAAAAAAAGTGATTGTGGGGAGCCTTCTTCTCCCTAGCCCTAGAAGAAGCATTAGTCTCTATTGCTGCTGGTAATCATTCCTTCCTTCATTCTCTCTAGCCATGTTTTATTGGTGGCCTCTGTTCCAAGCAAAGTTTAGTTCTAAGTGCTGGGGGTACCAAGTCATTGTTATCCTGGATCTTACAATTTAGTGGAAGAGGCAGAAAATAAACAAACATCTAAACACATTATACACTGTGATGGTTACTTTTAGATGTCAACTTGGCTAGATTAAGGAATGCCTGGAGAACTGGTCAAGCATTCCTTCTGGGTGTGTCTGTGAGGGTGTTTCCAGAGATTAGCAGGTGAGTCAGTGGACTGAGGAGGGAAGACCTGCTCAGTGTGGGCAGACACCATCCAGTCAGCTGGAGGCCAGGATAGGACAAAGAATGAGAGAAAGGATTTCCTCTCTGTCTCTCCTGGAGCTGGGACACTCTCTTCCTCCTGCCTGAAGACAGCAGAGTGCCAGACTCTTCAGCACTGGGACTCCATGACTTACACTAGCAGTCACCCAGGTTCTCAGGCCTTCAGCCTCAGACTGAGAGTGACATCACTGGCTTCCCTGGTTCTGAAGCTTTGGGACTTGGATTGAACCGTGCTACTGGCACCCCAGGGTCTCCAGCTTGCAGATAGCCTGTTATGAGACTTCTAGGCTTCCATAATCACATAAGCCAATTCCCCTCATAAATAACCTCTCATACCTATCTATCTATCTCCTATAGGTTCTGTGAATGGAAGAATCATGAGGTTCATGAATTTAGAGAGGAGAGCTTTATCTCTCATAAAAGGTGCGGCCTGCAGTTTACAATAGCAAAGACTTGGAACCAACCCAAATGCCCATCAATGATAGACTGGATAAAGAAAATGTGGCACATATACACCATGGAATACTACGCAGTCATAAAAAAGAATGAGTTCATGTCCTTTGCAGGGACATGGATGTAGCAGGAAGCCATCATTCTCAGCAAACTAACACAGGAACAGAAAACCAAACACTGCATGTTCTCACTCATAAGTGGGAGTTGAACAATAAGAACACATGAACACAGGGAGCGGAACAACACACACCAGCACCTGTTGGGGTGGTGGTGGGGGCAAGTGGAGGGAGAGCATTAGGACAAATACCTAATGCATGTGGGGCTTAAAACCTAGATGATGGGTTGATAGATGCAGCAAACCACCATGGCACATGTATACCTATGTAACAAACCTGCATGTTCTGCACATGTATCCCAGAACTTAAAGTAAAATTAAAAAAAAAAAAAAAAAAGGGACAGCCTAGCCATCCTGCAGTCTGGGAAGTATAGACTTCAGCAGAAGCCCAGAGCAAATGCTCCAAGGGAGGGAAGGATAAGAAGGAATTTGTGCTAAATGAATTGGCTAAGTATACATATTCAATAAGCTATAGGAGTCACAAATATTGATGAAAGGAGAAACATGCACATGTGCAATTGAGCTTCATGCCTCTTCATGGGTTGCACATTCAAAAAATGTTAGCAATAGCATGATCCAAGAGTGGAGTTTTCAGGCCTCTGATATCAAAAGGTGAAGCAGAGAACACGAAAAAACCCCACTGTACATCCTCTTCAAATCAGCCAAAACCAGTCTGGAGCTGGTGGTCAGTTTTTAGGAAGGGACACATTGTGAAACTGGTCAGCTGTCACCTCAAAACTGCAAAGACGGAAGGGGAGTCCAGTCACAGCCTCAGACAATAGACTAAAGGAGATAAGAGAATCAGTTGTCTGTTTCTTATTTTTCATAGCTGGTTTCTTCTTACTCCTTAGGAAGCAATTCTGGCTAAAGATTAATAAGGGTCAGTGCAGTTGCTCACACCTATAATTACAGCAGTTTAGGAGGCTGAGGCAGGAGAATTGCTTGAGGCCAGGAGTTTGAGACCTGCCTGAGCAACATAGGGAGACCCCATCTCTATAAAAAAAAAAAAAAATGTTAATTAGCTGGGCATGATGATGCATGCCTGTAGTCCCAGCTACTCAGGAGGCTAAGGCAGTAAAGATTGCTTGAGCTCAGGAGTTTGAGACTGCAGTGAGCTATGATCATGACACTGGACTCCAGCCTGGGTGACAGAGTGAGGTGAAAAAAAAGTTAATAAAGAAGGAGTATACTGAGACATGTCCGACCTCCCATCCTGTCCTGGCCAGAACTCAGTTTTGAAGGTTTCTCTGGGTACTCTTGGCCAAAAGGGGGTCTGTTAGGTCAGTTGGGAGGCTTAGGATATTATTTGTCTGCCGTACTCTGATTAGTACAGATTTTGGTACCAGGAGTGGTTCTAGAGGAACAGAATTTTAAAAATGAGTTCCCCTAATTGGTTTTGGGGTTTCTGAAATTGTCTCTTTAATGTGACCACACCTAAAAATGCTCGGAACTCTACTTCTAACAGTACAGAGAGCACTGCTAATTCATGTCCTAAACTGTTTATAGAGATACACAAAATATCTGCATTTGATGCTCCAAATCTAAATCCAAATTAATGCAAGGAACTTGATGACTCTGTACATGACACCTTTAAACATTTGTGGAAAACTAAGGAAAATAATAACATTGATGTGCTGCTTCTAATGTCACTGGTCAAAGTGATGAAAAAATATAACAGAGATTCAAATTTCCAGCTCCAGTTCTGCATAAATAACCTACAAGCTTCTAAGTGTGCCCCGAGCCAGAATCTTCTCTTCTGTAACTGCACGGCTGAAATTGCTGAAAATCAAACACAAGCCCTTATCATCTGATTGGCTGATTTACAACAAAAGTTGGACTCAGCCTCTCAAGAGTGTCTGGTGTGAAATTAAGGGCAGTGATTGGGAGAGAATGGGATTCTGTAAATTGGGATGAGGATGTGTGGAAAGACTCTGATGAAACTGGGGACATTGAGCCCCTAAATTCTGATGAGACTTGTTTGCCAAGCAGAGGTGGTCTTACAACGCTCACCCCCAGGCAGCAGCCTTCCCACCCACAACAGTATCAATATCAGCCTTTCCACCTGTGTCTGAAGGGGTTAGCCCTTCCTTGCCCGAGGAAACAGTAATGGCATCCCAAGGCAGTTTCCAAGACAAGGCTGATTCTCCTCAGGACCCACCCTCACCTCCCCTCTTTGTTTCTAGCCCTATAACCAGACTCAAGTCCCAGCAGGCCCCTAAAGGTGAGGTAGAAAACGTGACTCATGAGGAGGTATGCTACATTCCAAAAGAACTACTTGAGTTTTCTAATTTATACAAGCAGAAATCTGGGAAACATGTGTGAGATGGATATTAAGGGTGTGAGATAATGGTGGAAGGAACACAAAGTTGGATCAGGTTGAATTTATTCATATGGGACCACTAAGCAGAGATTCTGTGCTTAATGTTGCAGCTCCAGGAGTTAGGAAAGGTGCTAGCCATCTGTTTGGTTGGTTGGCTGAAACATGGATCCACTGTGAGGGAGCTGGAGATGCCTGCTCTCCCTTGGTTTATTGTAGAGGAAGGGATTAAAATGCCTAGAGAGAATGGAAGCCTGTACTGGATTTATCACTTAAAATCTGCTCACCTATAAAGGGAGGGTCTGAAGACATACCTTTCACCAATACTGTGAGAAACAGATTTGTGAGCAGAGCCCCAGCATGCCTGAAGAACTCTGTGATTGTTCTTCTCCAGAGGATGGACCTTGCAGTGGGAGGCACAGTTACTCAATTGGAAAACATAAATGCAATGGGAATCATTGGATCCTGGGTGGCTGGGGCCAAGCTGCAGCTGTCAATCACTAAAGCAAGGTGGATGTGTTTACCATAATAAACAGCAGAGGCAAAGCAACAATCAGAATAGTCTGACTTACGTAGATCTGTGGCATTGGCTAGTTAATCATGGTGTTCCTAGAAGTGAAATAGATAGGAAGCCTACTACATTCTTACTTGATTTATATAAGCAGAACATTTCCAGGTCAAGTGAACAAAATTCTAACTTGAATCATAAAAACAGAAAATCATGGCCTCTCAATCAGTTCCCAGACTTGAGCCAGTTTACAGACCCAAAACCCCTCGAATGAAGGGGGGGCCAGGGCCCCTCCAGGAAGGAGCCTGGTATACTACCAAAAATATATACTGTCAATCTTTCTCTGATCTTTCCCCAAAGAGACCTCCGGCCTTTTACCAGGGTAACTGTGCACTTGGGAAAGGAAAATAATCAGACATTTTGGGGACTACTGGACATTGGCTCTGAACTGACATCGATTCCAGGAGACCCAAAACATCACTGTGGTTCACCAGTCAGAGTAGGAGCTTATGGAAGTTAGGGGATCAATAGAGTTTTAGCTCAGGTCCAACTCACCGCAGGCTCAGTGGGTCTCCAGACCCATCTTGTGGTCATTTCCCCTGTTCCAGATGCATGATTGGAATAGACATATTCAGCAGCTAGCAGAATCCCATGTTGGTTCCCTGACCAGTAGGGTGAGGGTTATTATGGTGGGAAAGTCTAAATGGAAGTCCATTAGAGCTGCCCCTACCTAGGAAAACAGTAACTCAAAACCAGCATCACATCCCTGGAGGGATTACCAAGATGAGTGCCACCATCATGGCCTTGAAGGATGCAGGGGTGGTGAGTACCACCATCAAGGACTTGAAGGATGCAGGGGTGATGAGTCCCACCGTATCCCCATTCAACTCTCCTTTATGGCCTGTGCGGAAGATAGATGGATCCTGGAGGATAACAGTAAATTATTAAGCTTAACCAAGTGGCAACTCCAATTGCTGCTGCCATACCAGATGTGTTTCCATTGCTTGAGCAAATTAACACATATCCTCATACCAGTATGCAGCTATTGATCTGGAAAATACCTTTTTTTCAATACCTGTCCACAAAGCCCACCAGAAGCAGTGTGCTTTCAGCTGATGAGGCCAGCAATACTCCCTCACCGTCCTATCTCAGGGGTAGATCCAGCCCCGTGTCACAATTTAGTTTGAAGGGATCTTGATCACCTTCCCCTTCCACAAGCTATCACACTGGTCCATTACATTGATGACATTATGCTGATTGGACCTAGTAAGCGTGAAGTAGCAATTACCCTGGACTTATTGGTAAGTCATTTGCATGTCAGAGGGTGAAAATCTAACTGAAATTCGGGGACTTCCGCCTCATTGAAATTTCTAGGGGTCCAGTGGGTATGTTACTAGCCTATCTACCAAGTGACTGGAACAGCTGCTAGTTTTGAGTGGGCCCCAGAATGGAAGAAGGCTCTACAGCAGGTACAGACTGCCGTGCAAGCTGCTCTGCCACTTGGGCCATATGATCCAGCAGATGCAATAAGGCTTGAGGTGTCAGCAGCAGACAGGGATTCCGTTTGCAGCCTTTGGCAAGCCCTTATAGGTGAATCACAGCAAAGGCTCTTAGGATTTTGAAGCAAGGCCCTGCCGTCATCTGTAGACAGCTACTCTCCTTTTGAGAGACAGTTTTGGCCTGCTACTGGGCCATAGTAGAAACTGAAGGCCTGACCATGGGCCACAAAGTTACCATGCAATCTGAAATTCCTGCCATAAACTGGGTGTTTTCAGGCTCACCAAGCCGTGAGGTTGGATGTGCACAGCAGCACTCCATCATCAAATGGAAGTGATATATATGTGACCAGGCCCATTGGGTCTTGAAGGCACAGGTAAGTTACATGAAGAACTGGCACAAATGGTTCCTACTCTTGCTACACTGCCTTCTCTCTCCCTGCCTGCACCTATGGCCTTTTGGGTAGTACCCTACAACCAGTTGACAGAAGAAGAGTAAGGTCTGGTTTACAGATATTTCTGCACGATATGCAAGCACCACTTGAAAGTGGGCAATTGCAGCACTACAGCCGTTTTCTTGGACATTCTTGAAGGCAGTGGTGAAGGGAAGTCTTCTCAATGGGCAGAATTTGGGGCAGTGCACCTGGTCGTGCACTTCTCTTGGAAGGAAGTGTGATTGTGTGCCGATTCATGGGCTGTGGCCAGTGGTTTGACCAGAGGGTCAGGGACTTGGAAAGGACATGATTGAAAAAGTGGTGACAAAGAAATGTGGGAAAGAGTCACGTGGATAGACTTCTATGAGTGGGCAGAAGTTGTGAAGATATTTGTGTCCCATGTGAATGCTAACCAAAGGTGACCTCAGAGGAGAAGAAATTTAATAATCAAGTGGATAAGATGACCTGTTCTATGGATACCAGTCATCCTCTTTCCCCAGCCACTCTTGTAATTGCCCAATGGGCTCATGAATGAAGTGGCCATCGTGGTTGGGATGGAGTGATGCAGGGGCTCAGCAACATGGACTTCCACCCACTAATGCCAGCCTGGCTATGGCCACCTCTGAGTGCTCAATCTGCCAGCAGCAGAGACTAACACTGAGTCTCCGACATGGCCCCATTCCCCAGGATGATCAGCCAGCTACCTGGTGTCAGGTTGATTACTTGGACCATTTCCATCATGGAAGGGGTAGCATTTTATCCTTACTGGAATAGACACTCTGCATATGGATTCACCTTCCCTGCACACAGTGCTTCTGCCAAAACTACCATTCATGGTGTCACAGAATGTTTTGTCCACCATCATGGTATTCCACATGTGAAAGTTGTCAGAATAAAAATTGAGTCACTTATGTTTAAATAACCTTGACAAACAGAGGCCGGGTGCGGTGGCTCATGCCTGTAATCCCAGCACTTTGGGAAGCCGAGGCAGGTAGATCGTTTGAGGCCAGGAATTTGAGACCAGCCTGAGCAACATGGCAAAACCCTGTCTCTACAAAAATATAAAAGTTAGCCAGGCATGGTGGTGTGCACCTGTAGTCCCAGCTACTCGGGAGGCTGAGGCAGGAGAATTGCTTGAACCCGGGAGGTAGAGGTTGCAGTGAGCCAAGATTGTGCCACTGCACTCCAACCTGGATGACAGAGACAGACTCTGTCTCAAAAAATAAAAATAAATAGATGGATAGATAATAAATTTTTAAAAAATATAACCTTAACAAATAGAGCTGAGAAAGGCCACAGAAGGAGTGTTCTTGTGCATGAATGCCTGATAACAAGAACTATCACAAAATACTCAGCAAAAACCACAGACTTGCACAAATGCCAGCACAATCTTACACAAAACAATACTTCTGTGAGAACATCTGTACAGAAACTACCTTGCCAACCTCAACTGGCTTGTTATTGATTCTAGTAGCCAAGGATATTTATCCCAAAACAATTATGCAATCCTCCTCATTTTTTCTTTAAAAACATTTATGTTCCTTTACTTCCCTGGAAATGCACATCATTTACTAGGGTATGCATATTCCCATTGCAATGCCCCTTCTCAAATAAACAACATTTTCTTCTAGTGAGTCTCCCTCTCTATTATTTAGGTTGACATACACAGCTCTGCTTCTCATTATGGAACTCACTTCACAGCAGTGGGCTCATGCTCATGAAATTCAGTGGTCTTACCATGTTCTCCACTATCCTGAAGCAGCTAGCTTGACAGAACGGTGGAATGCCCTTTTGAGGATGTAGTTACAGTGCCAGGTAGGTGACAGTACTTTGCAGGGCTGGGGCAAGTCTCCCCAGATGGCTATACATGCTCTAAATCGGGGTCCAATATATAGTGCTGTTCCTCCCATAGCCAAGATTCGTGGGCAGGAATCACGAAGTGGAAACAGGAGTGGCACCACTTAATATTATACCAAGTGACCCACTAGCAAAAGTTTTGTTTCCTGCTCCCATGACTTTATCTTCTGCTGGCCTAGAGATTTTGTTTCCAGAAAGAGGAATGCTACCAGCAGGAGACACAATAATGATCGCATTTAACTGGAAGTCAAGACTGCCACCCAGCCACTTTGGGCTCCACGTGCCTCTGAGTCAACAGGCTAAGGAGAGAGTTACGGTGTTGACTAGGGTGATTGATTCAGACTACCAAGGGGAAATTGGACTACTCCTCCACAATGGGGGTAAGAAAGAGTATCTGGAGAGCTCTTAGAGTATCTCTTAATGTTATCATGCCCTGTGATTAAGGTAAATGGGAAATTACAACAACCCAATTTAGGCAGGACTACAAATGGCCCAGACACTTCAGGCATGAAGTTTTGGATCACCCTACCAAGTAAAGAACCACAGCTAGCCAAGTATTTGCTGAATGGTGGTTATAAATACCCGCTATGGCCATGTGAACAGTTACAGAAACAAGGACTGTAATTGTCATGAATATTTCCTCCCTATTTTGTTATGTGTTTTTGCGTATATTTACATAGGTTAAGCAAATATCTTTGTTTTCATTTCTCTCTTATTCCTTTATCATGTAACATAAGATACATTGACTTTATATCATAATATTTAAGCATTGTTAATTTTTACATCACAGTATTTAATTATAGGATATCAGAGAAGAGTAAACATCACCCAGGGACTTTACTTCCTCTTCTGAGGACAGGATTAGTCCATTTTCAGTGTATGCAGGATAATTATACCACATTAAGTGGAACTAATACCTTGTTAGTGTCCTTATTTGGAGGTCAGGTATGGCTTAAGGAGATGTATATGAGTGCCAAGTTGGCAAGGGGTAGATTTAATGTTGGCTAATTTTAGGTGTCAACTTGACTGAATTAGGGAATGCCTAGAGAACCGGTAAGGCATTACTTCTGGGTGTGTCTGTGAGGGTGTTTCCCAGATGAGATTGGTGTATGAGCCTGTGGACTAAGTGGGAAAGATCTGCTGTCAATGTGGACAGGCACCATCCAGTCAGCTGGGGTGAGTTTAGAACAAGAAAAAAAAAAAAAAAAAAAACAGAGAGAAAAGAACTTCCTCACTCTCCCTCCTGAAGCTGGGACACACTCTTTCTCCTGCCCTTAGACGTGAGAACTCCAGGCTCTCCAGCCTTGGGACTCCAGGACATAAACCAGCAATCACCCAGGTTCTCAAACCTACAGTCTCAGAATGAGAGTTACACCCGGGCTTTCCTAGTTCTGAGACCTTCGGACTTGGACTGAGTCATGCTACTGGTGTTTCAGGTCTCTGGTTTATAGATGTCTGGTCATGGGACTTCTCAGCCTCCAAAATCATGTGAGCCAATTCCCCTAATAAATCGCCTCTCATCTATCTACATCTATATCCACATCCACATATAAATATAGAAATATTTCATTTGTTCTGTCTCTCTGGAGAATCCTGACTAATATAATTGTCAAGTGACAAGACCTAAGAAGAAAAAATAAAGTAAGATAAGAAAACAGATTTATGGGGTGTGATATTTTCAGTGATTAAGTAATTTAAGAGAGATACAATCCGATAAATAGAGTTACTTAGAGGGGAGTAAAATTGCCTCTAGCTGAAGAAAGTGGAGAAGGCCTCCCAATAAAAGTAAACTTTTGAAAGCATCGGAGAGAAAATTTTAGAAAAAGATTGAATATACAAGACATTTTGAAAGTAAACTCACTACTGATTAGATTTGGGAGTTAAAAGAGAAAGATGAATGAAAAAGTATTTAAAAGCAGTATTTTTGGAACAGCAATTTGTATCTTTAGTGGGTCATGAAATTAATTTAATGGTTTACAACCAAATTCTTTAATGGAATGAAATAGATTGGAATAAAACAGATTACAGTATATCAAACATAATAAGGGTAAGTACTCTTGGGGGAAATTTTGTTTCACTTACATGTGTGTTTGCACATGTATATATATGTGTGTGTGGGTGTGTGTATGATGTAAAATGCATTTCTTATAGTGCATCATGATTTTTAAAAAAAATTGGCTTAGAGATTTTAAATCTGTGTCAGTGAAAGACTGTGGTATTGTTAGTAAGAAAAAAAGACATTAACAAATGCCATTGATTTTAAAGATAAAGATTTTGAGATTAAAGTCTCAGCTGAATATCCAAAAACAAAGATGAGGCCAAGGCAGGTGGATCACGAGGTCAGGAGATCGAGACCATCCTGGCTAACACGGTGAAACCCCGTCTCTACTAAAACACAAAAAATTAGCCGGGCATGGTGGCGGGCGCCTGTAGTCCCAGCTACTCGGGAGGCTGAGGCAGGAAAATGGCATGAACCTGGGAGGCGGAGGTCGCAGTGAGCCGAGATCATGCCACTGCACTCCAGCCTGGGCGACAGAGCGAGACTCCATCTCAAAAAAAAAAAAAAAAAGATGAAATGGACAGGGGAAATGTCAAAGCTAGAGATATAAATTTGGGATTCATTTACAGAGAAATTATATGTGAAGCTATAGCAATGAATCAGGTTACTAAAGGAGAAAATGTAAGAAACAGAAAAAAAGTCCAGGACAAAACCTTGGCCATAATAACACTTGAAGGAAAGGGGAAAGAAGAGAAGGCAAATATATATATATATATATATTAAGAAGGAGCAACAGAGGTTCAAGGAAAATCAGGAGACTGAAGGACCAGGAGATCCAATAAAAACTGAATTTCAGTAATCCCAAACATCCTAAAGAGTCAAGAAGGGAGATGTGGGTTAAGAAAAGCCACATGACACAGCATCTTGGAGAACACTGACAGTTTTCAAAAAAAACTATTTCTGCAAAGTGGTGGAAACACAAGCCAGGATGATTATGGCAGTATATTTTGTAGCAAGGGGAAGCATATATATATATAATCATTTACCTTATTTTCCAGCCTCATCAGATGTTTTCAAGGAACAGTTGCAGACTCATTGCCACAAAGTGTATGTCTTCACTAATTTAGTGCCTAGAACATTTTTGGAAGCACCTCAGGTTTTTCTTCAAGATGATGGCCATCAAGAACACCAAACATGCTTCAAGGGCTCAGAACAAGCCTGCCTTAGTCAAAGCATATGTTTTTAGTATGTTCAATGCTAATGACAAATCCTGAGCCTCTGGAGGGGTTCCCACCCCCCTACAACCCTATCCTTATCCTAGGAATGCCAGGAGAATTCATCTTTGGGGCGAAGACTGTCATTTTATTTGTGAAACTCTTGAGTGGGACTTGTGGTTATGCAGATGTAAGACTCAGTGTCCAATCTAGGGAGAGGGATTAATACCACAAAGACCTCTGACTTCTAAACAGCAAAGGTGAAAGAGTTGTAGGCCTTGGGGGCAGAGACTGTCATGCTATTTACTTGTTTTTGGCTTCCTTGAGACTCTAGGAGTTGTGATTCAAGACGTGGGGAATAATGGGAGACAAGAATGCATGGACTATGGAAGAGTATGGCTCCAGCAAGATGGCAGAGACTAAGGAGGGAGACAACCCTGGGAGACTGCATTAGGGACTGGCCAATGGATTCTAGCAGCAGCAGAATCTGTTTTCCAATTTCACATTGTTTCTCCTCAAAGCTATACTTTTTTATAACCTAAGAAATGCATGTGTTCAGTAAAAAATTTCCTAACCCTTACAACCTGTCACTAATAACGAACTTTATTAAGTACTTACAACACAGCAAGCATTCTTCAAAGTGCTCTATGTATTTTAATGAATTAACTTCTCTGCTTTCTATTGCTTTTCCTTTATCTCTACCTCCCATTATTCATTCTCATTTATCTTTTCCATTGTCTTTCCCACTTTCTCCTCTCTCACTTCCTCCATTTTTTTCCCTCTACCTCTCTGTCACTCATTCTCACGGGCTCAATCTCACATAAAAATTAACTCGCAGAATGAGTTAACTTATTTAATCTTCATGGCAACCCAGGGAAAAAAGTATTATTATCAGCCTCATTTCACTGAGGTAAAAAACTGAGTAAAAAACTGAGGTACAGGAGGTTAAGTAACGTAAGGTCATACAACTAGTAAGATTCAGAGCCTGGATTTGAACTCAAGAAGTTTGACTGCAAAGCTTATAATCTTAACCATTGCTACTCTCCATATCTTTGTGATTGCATTGGCTTTGGAAATAAAGGGAAGATCTACAATGACGTCTTAAGATGGAGCGGACCAGAAATTGTGGTGCACTGTGGAGAGGCAAGGTGAGCCCAGCAGGAGAAACCTGGGATAATCTGCAGTAAGCCCTTGGCAATGATTTCAGGAGAATATACGCACTTCCTGGGGATGCCTAGAAGCCATCGAGAAGTAGCCTAGAGTTCCCACAGTATCATAGGACAGAGACTTTTAAGGAGAAATTTGCATATGAAAAAGAATGGGTTCTGCTTCTGTGAAATGTGATAATATATGCACGGTGATTTTCACTATGCTTGGATGCTCAGTAATTGGTCACTATATATGTTAAGTCTTCCTGCCCTTTTCTGATACTCTTTCTAACATCCCTTGAAGGGCAGTCCAAATTTTCACTCAATTACCATCATTCAGCTAACATTCACTGTCTGTTACTTGCAGGTCAGCAAGTTGACTCTATGGCACAAGCTTCCCCTTTTCTGGCAATGTTACTTCTGAGCCATGTTTGCAGCCTCCTAAGATGCTTTGCATACTGGAAAATAATTAAACTTACCCACAGATAAATAAACCAGAGTGAATCCATTTTTCTCCATTAATAAAGATTTATGTGAATATTTTTAATGAAGGTAACTGAAAGCAGGTGGAGGAATACGAAGTGTGTACGAAGCAGTTAGTAGTCAATTCGGCAGAGATCGAAGTGTGTCAGACTAAAACAAATATTAGTAAGAACAACATGTGGTCATTTTGTGCCTTTGTAGGAGGAAAGCCAATGGAAACTTCAGTGTGGAAACATAACTGCTCTCCCACCAAACCCAAAAAGAAGCTAAACTGCTTATCAGGCATGGTGAGTATATGGTATGCGGTCAGCCTTATTAGCATATCTTAATTGAGAATTAGACCGTCATGGCAGAACACATTGTAAGTTTAAAACTTGGGAGACAAAATAATTCATTGAAATTCCCAAGGCACATCTTGTTTCCTACCTATTCCTTGAAATGTTTTCCTTTTTTTTCTCTCTTTGTTTTCCTGTTATTCATTTCTTCCTTCTTTCTTCTACCTTCAGCCATGCTCTCAATTTTCCTGTTCACTATCTAAATCCCTCCTTTTATACAATTATGTTTGTGATATATTTCCGCAATTATCAGAAGTTATTACTTCTTTTCTCTCCCCTCTCTGCTTTATATTGCTTTTCCTTTATCTTTGCCTCCCATTATTCATTCTCATTCATCTTTTTCATTGTCTTTCTCCCCTCTCATTCCCTCTGTCTTTTCCCCTCTACCTCTCTGTCACTCACTCTCACAAGCTCAATCTCACATACAAATTAAATTATTATAAAGAATTTCTTTGCTGGTTACAAATTCCATTCGTGCCCACGGACTTAGGATTGCATAAGATTGGATGCATCTCACGCCCTGTTGCTCTAAACTGAAAATGTTTTCTTGACCCCCTCTCACTTCGCACTACTGGAGGAATAGCATTATCCGTTATCTCCCCAGAGCAGCGATGGGAGGAACATACTGCTGAATATACATTTGGCCATGACGGCATCCATATTATGGAAGACATCATTTGCTCTTAGAACAGAGGACATCAGCACTGGCATTCACAGCCTCATCTGTTAAGTGTGTTTCCCTCACTCTGCAGTTGCTTAGCTCAGACCGGTGAGTACCTGGTGGGCAACCCGTCCTCTGAACTTGGTGGGGAATCATACAACCTGTTGAACTTGGCTCACATATAGCCTAGGAATGGGTACCCCAAATATTCCAGCACTGGTAGTAGTACTGGTGGGTGGTGTGTTTGAAACACAATCTCAAATAAAACAAAGCAACCATATCCCATGGAACTGGCTGTTTATCTCACATACTTGATCTGGTTGGGAGATGAATCAATGAGATCTGAAGTATTTTCCAGGGTACATACGCAATGCTGTTGGTCTAGGCCTTGGTGATATTCTCATGAGTGGTAGTCTAAATTGCAGAGCCATACAGAGGGACTTATATTTGCCAGGAACGTATTAACTATATACTGCTTTCTGGGTAGTGGCTGGGACTTTGGAATAATTATTCCACAAGTTCACATGAGCATGAAAGATCTGACCCTGGGTGGGTCTTGGGGGCATTTTCTCTTCATGGCAAGCCTTGATAATGCCAAGCTCTAGCTGGCCCCTTAAGAAGCCTCTGAGCCTCGGCCAGGGATGATTTTCAAGGTCTCTGACAGATCAGTAGTAAACAAAAAGTATCCCTGGACAGTCAAGAAGAAACCCCAGTTAATTGGTCTTCAAAATACCTAAGATCAGGCCAGGCACAGTGGCTCACACATGTAATCCCAGCACTCTGGGAGGCCTAGGCAGGTGGATTGCTTGAGCCCAGGAGTTCAAGACAAGCCTGAGCAACATGGCAAAACCCATCTCTACAAAAAATACAACAAATTAGCTGGGCATGGTGGTGTACACCGGTAGTCCCAGCTACCCGGGAGGCTGAGGTGGGAGGATCGATAGAGCCAAGAAGGTCAAGGCTGCAGTGAGCCGTGATGGTGTCACTGAATTCCAGCCTGGGTGACACAGTGAGCTGCTGTCTCAAAAAAAAAAAAAAAAAGTAAAAAAAGTACTTAAGATCCAAGCTTGGCCTAGGATTATTCAGAAACCCTAGGGAATGTGGAAACCTGTCCCAATCCCACCAGACTCTAATTACTCTAGAAACTACACTCAGGTATTTAGTTTACACTGCTATAAGCCATAGAACTAACTGTTAACTTTGTGACATGTCTTGCTTATTAAGCCACATGGTGCAAGTCAGGGATGTAATATGGTTAATCTCCTTTTTTTAAGTAGGATGTGCCCAAGAGAATATATATATATATTCCTTCACTCAGAAATAGAGACACAGACCCAGAGACAGGTTCATGCTTAATGCCTACCATGAAACTCCTACCAGTCTCTATGGTGGTAGGATCTCTGACGGAGGTTGGGTCTCTGATGGAGATTGGATCTCTGATGGAGGTTGGGTCTCTGATGGAGGTTGGGTCTCTGATGAAGGTTGGGTTGTTGGGACCTGGTCTGATGTAGCTCTCTACATGGAATTGACAGTAGATATTCCAAGCTTAGCCACCTGCTGCTATCTTCTGAGCAAGAAGGGGCTCTAATGTATAAAATCTATCAAAGAACATAGGAAGGTTTCCTCTCTGAGCCAGGCAAGTAATTTCCCCAATAGCCAAGAAGAGTAACAGAAGATGTGCACCCTATAATGCTGGTCTTGGGGTGTCGGTGTATGAGACAGAAAAACAGGCCACAAATATGTAACTTCAAATTTAACTTCTTCTGAGGCATTTTTCTGGAAAACCTTCAGCTCTATGGGTATGACTCAATTAGTGTTCACTGAACATTTAACTTATTGGAAATATTGGAAATCAAATAATATTTCCAAATTTCAGGTGAAAAAACTGAGTCAAAAGATCACTAAGAGACACAACAAAGTGACTCAGAAAAAAAGATGAATTTATGTATCTGGTTTCTGAATCTCTAGGACTATTGTGTTCACTACAGAATACTAAATGCTTTGTCTCAAAATCCATTGAAAGATTGTATAGTTGCATAAGCTCCATTCATCTCAGCTACTAGTAACACACAGTTATCTTGGGATACAAACCAAAGAAATATGAAATGCAACTAAATTTCAAAAAAGAAATAGTGTTGCAGGAATACAATTTCCCAAACACATGTTAGTTAATATTCCAGTATTAACTTTTACACTTTGCCTTTTATCTTGGCATGTCAAAGTACATAAACCATTATTCTAAGATCTTCACCTTCATTCTCTCAAGATAAAAAAGGAGATTCAGAAATAATTGTGCCCAGCAATCCCCTAAGGAAACTAAAGCTCATAGAATTTCAGTGGAAGCTCTGCTTCCAGTTTAAAGTAACTCTGCACCCCAGGTTGCCCAAGGCCATGCCAATTTCAAAGATTCTGTCCCAATATCACCATATGTGGCCTCTCACTTCTCAGACTAGCCTAACTGGGCTCCGGGAAACATGGACTCTAGCTTCCAATATTCATTGACCCATTTAACAGATGTTAATGACCTACTGTGCACATGACAGTGTTAAAGTAAATAAAACTCCATCATGTTTTGGTGGAAATATGAACAATTATGCCCATTAGCATTGTTCGAGAGGCTAGTAGGCATAATTGCTATATTTCCACCAAGACATAATGGTGCAGGGGAGGGCGGGGCAGGAGGCAGTTCATGGAAGATGGAGCCTTGGAGCTGGCTCTGAGTGGGACAGGATTCAACTGTCAGGTAAAAGTGGGAGCAGAGCACTTCAGGTAGAGAGAACAGCACGAAGGCCGACAGGGCTTTGATGATGTAGAGGCGTAGTTTTGATGAATGGTCCAGATGCCTTAGGCATGAGCATGCGATGATTGAGGAGGCGGAGTGTAGAAGAGAGTGAAACTAGCAAGCCAGGTAGAACCCAGGCTTTGAAGCGTCCCGGATGCCAGGCTGAGGAGCTGGGACTTTATTCTTCATACAGTAGGGAGCCATTGCTTGTTTTTAAGCAGAGTAGTGGCCTGAGAAAATATGAACATCAGGAAAATGTATATGCGGAGAAGGAGAATGTGTGGAGGGGAGATCAAGTACAAGCTGATATTTTTAGATGGGAGGAGGCAATAAGCCAGATAAGACGCTGGGGTTTGAACGAGGCCAGGCAGTAAGGTCACAGAGGGGGATGCAGATTTCAGGAAAGGCTGGATATGGAGACCGTAATTTCTGTGGCCTAGACTTTTTATCTGAACTTGAGGCTGGTGTTTCTCCTCCTGAAACGACTTGAGAATGACCCACAAACAGGTTTCCAATAATGTCCTCCCAACTCCACAATGTGTCATATCAGAAGTGGCCACCAGGAGATGCAGTTACATTAACAACTGTAGTAGAAGCCAGAAAAGGAAAAGGTCCTGTGGGGGTGCAGACGCAGAGAATTAGAGCAGAACATGGATGGGAAGGGTGAGGGGCAGTAGGGCTGTCCAGGTGGGGGAGACTTGGCCCAATGCATGGAATTTTTACAGTTTCAGGAAACGGGCCAGAGACGATGGAAAACTGCATTAATGTTGTTACTACTACACAGCATACCATGCACATGTGCTATGAGCATTTCTATTGTTTCTAATCTATATGTGAATTGTAAACAAGGACTAGGCATAATCTCATCTTATAGCCAACAAAACCAAGTCTGAGTTACACACATATTGCATCTCAGTGAATAAATTTCTCAGATACTATATATATGCCAAGCACTTGACATGCGGTGTGTGACCAAGACAATCCTGCCATCATGAAGCATATGTGACACAAGGGAGTGGGAGATAAACAAAGACCAAGTGAGCAAACCAATGAATAGGACAATTCACTAATGGTAACTGCTATGAAGGTAACAGCATGGTAGTATTGTAAAGTATAGCAGGAATAGTGGGCCTGGGAGGCCTTCATTTATTTAATAAACGAAAGCCTCTCTGAGCAGGTGCCACTGAGTTGACATCTGAATGATGAGAATAAACCAATCAAGTGAAGACCTGCAGAAAGAGGACTGCAGGCAGGGAGAACAGCAGGTACAAAAACCCAGTGGAGAGAATAACCTTGACATTCTCCTGGGACAGTAAGGGCTGAGTGGGCTGGGCACTGTAGCTCATGCCAGTAATCCCAGCACTTTGGGAGGCCGAGGTGGGCAGATCGCTTGAGCTCAGGAGTTCAAGACCAGCCTGGGCAACATGGCAAAACCCCATCTCTACTAAAAATACAGAAATCAACTGGGCATAATGACGTGTGCCCATAGTCCCTGCTACTCAGGAGGCTGAGGTGGAAGGATCAGTTGAGCCCAGGAGATTGAGGCTGCAGTGAACCATGATTGCACCACTGCACTCCAACCTGGGAGACAGAGTGAGACCCTGTCAGAAAGAAAGGGAAAGAAGGCGAGGGGAGGGGACGGGAGAGGAGAGGAGGGGAGGGGAGAAGGGAAGGCCAGGGTGGGCTGGGCACAGTGAGTGAGGAATGACTGGTAAAAGACGAATTGGAGGGGTGGGGCGGCCAGAGCCCAATTGGCCATGAAGGTGATTACAAGGAATTTAGATTTTTTTACAGGGAGTTATTCCAACTTAGGTCCAGACCCATACCTAACATGTTTGAGGCCCAAAACAAGAGTTTAAAGGGAAACCCTAGGCTATCTTATAAAGGTTCTTCATCCTCTGTGTCCACTATTCCAGTGTAAATGTCCCCAGAAAGAGACACGAGAGCTCATGCCCATGTACACCTAGTGGGCTGCTGAATGCCAGTGAAGATTGGTTGAGCATACGAGGAGGCCAAGATATTTTCAGCTGGCAGCAGAAAGGTCAAGTGAAATGGATTGCAAGAGGGTATGTCCCCAGGACAAACTTCACCCACTGCACTTATGTCTGGAGCAGAATGTGCTGTGAGAGGTGGAGACAAGATAAGAGTCTAGCTTGACCTACTGGTGAAAGAATAGATGAGGGAAAGTATATTAGTTATCTATTGCTGTGTTACAAACTTCTCCAGACTTAGCGGTGTAAAGCAACAGTAAGTATTTCTTATCTCATACAGTTTCTATGGGTCAGGAATCCACAAGTGGCTTGGCTGAGCAGTTCATGTTTAGTATCTCTTATGAGGCTCCAGTCAAGATCTTGGCCAGGGCTGCCGTCATCTGAAGGCTTGACTGGGGCTAGAGGATCTGCTTCTAAAATGGTCCACTCACCTGGCTGGCAAGATGAATGAAGCAGGAGGCCTCTGTTACCAGAGCTCTCCACTGGGCTGCCTAGGAGTCCCCATGTGTATTAGCCTGTTTTCACACTGCTGATAAATACATACCTGAGACTGGGAAGAAAAAGAGGTTTAATTCAACTTATAGTGCCACATGGCTGGGGAGGCCTCAGAATCATGGCAGGAGGTGAAAGGCACTTCTTACATGGAGGTGGCAAGAGAAAAATGAGAAAGAAGCACAAGCAGAAACCCCTGATAACACCATCAGATTTCGTGAGACTTATTCACTATCACAAGAATAACACGGGAAAGACCAGCCCCCATGATTCAGTTACCTCGCCCTGGGTCCCTCCCACAACAAGTGGGAATCCTGGGAGCTACAATTCAAGTTGAGATTTGGGCAAGGACACAGCCAAATCATATCACCATGGCATGGCAGCTGGCTTTCCCCAGATCAATGAGGGCACAAGGCTGCTGTGTGTTTTATGCTCTAACCTCAGAAGTCCCTCTACAATATTCTACTGGTTACATAGGTCAGCCTTATCCAAGTGGGAAGAACTACACAAGGGCCTGATCACCAGGAAATGAGAATCCGTGTGGGTGATCGTAGAGCCTGGCTTCCACAGGAAGTAAGAACATTTATCAAGAGTATGTAATCTTACTACAATATCTCCTTTTATTCTTCCAACAACTATAGGAATTAGTTACCACCTTTCCTTATAAGAAAGACTAGGCTCAGAGAACTTCAGTAAAAGTTGCCCCAACGTCAGTTATTACGTGGCAGAGCTAACTGTCAAACATAGATCTGACTGACTCCAAAATCACAAACTGTTAAACTACATAACGCTCTCTTCCTAGGTGAAAAGAAAAAGCATGTTGTTAGGTGAGCATTCAGGTTGAGCAGAAGAAAAGATAAGTGAAATGACCCCCAGGATTCTAGCTCTATCTGTGAATACTTGGGCAAGTTACTTAACCGTTTTGTGCTTCAATTTACTTATCTCCAACATGGGACTAATATTGGTACCTACTTAGAGAGTTGTAAGGATGAAAGGAGCTTACAGTTGCAAAGTGTTTAAAATGATGCCTGGCACATAGTATGTGTCATATGGGTATTTTTATAAATAAACCAGTCAAAATCTTGATCAATAAATCAGTAGTACTGACATCTCTCCATATTTTCATTCCCGCTCAAGTAATTCTCTAATCTGCCTTACACTTTGAAACTCTTTGTCCACATTAATCTTGATTTTTTTGTAAAGATGAGGCCTCACCACATTGCCTACGCTGGTCTTGAACTCCTGGACCCAAAGTGATCCTCCTGCCTCAGCCTCCCAAAGTGCTGGGATTACAGGCGTGAGCCACCATACCCCACATCAATCTTTATCTGAAAGTTCCAAGAAGATGGAGTTGTCTGGATTGCAGTAGGTAACAATGACCAACCATTGTAAATATCTATCATAAGCATTAGAATGGTTTTCCAGCATGTCTCTCTCCTGCCTCCGTTGTGAGCCAGCAAAAAACTTGTCTTTTTCTTTTCAAGTCCCCTGTGACTTGCACAACATCCAGTTCACAAATAAATGAAGGACACACCCATACGGTAGTAATAATACTATTTTTGGTGATGATATAATGGCTCCCAGATGCACCAAGGGGGCTCCTGGAACATCTTTCCATAGGTGGGGCTGCTCCCCAGCATCTGGATGGGCCCTCCTCCCACTGTGGGCTCCTCCTACCAAGGAAGGGCTATTTTTAAATTTGGGTGGGTAGATGACTAGTTATTTCCAAAGGGTGGCTGAGAATACGACGGCCATGACCTTTTGGACTAGAGCAAAAATATATGCATGACAAGGGAAATCCTGTACCCTTTTCTGGCTTTGTCCTTTACCACCATCCTTCCTGGTTCCAGTTTGTTCACATTGCCTTCTTGCAAGCTAAAAAAAAAAAGGAAGAGAAGGAAGGAAGGAAGGAAGGAAAAAAGGAGGGAGGGAGGGAGGGAGGAAAGAAGGAAGGTAGGAAAGAAGGAAGGAAGGAAGGAAGAAGGAAAATTTTTGAATGTGTTATCCATACTTTTTATAAAAGCCCATCGTTTTTTGTTACATCAGGAAGCCTGTGAAGGGGCTGAGAGCCTTGGGAATCATAATAGCAACATAATGAAAGCAAGTCAGGATTTAGTTATTCTGCAGTAAAAACACATTTTTGCTTAATATCATTTAAAACAAAATGTCATTTTTGCAAAATGTAAGGAAGTACTACAGAGCGTCAGAACAATCTTATGAGATTCCCATATAATTTTTAACTAGTTTACCTCCTTCCTAATTTACTAATGAAAAGGATTATAAAACACGACCATGTTATACCTTCTGTCCTTTTTTGAAAAGTAAAATTGAATCTCTTTTATAATAAAATCGAAAGGGTAAATTAATGACTTTCATTCCCCCTCCCCCCGCTCAAAAAAAAAAAAAAAACTTTTTTGATGAAATGACCTTGATCTAACCTGTTCTGTCTATGGGCTTTAACAGCATCAAGAGTATGTCTAACAGGGCGTGAGCAGGATAGTGATCTTTTGGCATAAGAGCCCTGGTGTCCCCAGTGGCTCACAGTGGGAAATCTGCCAGTCTTCAATACCTGATTTCTGTCTCAGGCAGCCTTCCTTCCTGCTGAAGAGATCTGAGACCTGCAAAGTAGAACGCTAAGTCTTTCCCTGACATCTAGTGTCAACGTGTGAAACGACAGACTGGAAATCAGACACCCACTAGGACAAGGATTTTAATTTATTTGTTAACTGGGTTAACGAGTAGCATTCCTCAAGGTTGCCTCTTGGTCTAGTAACCCTGAGAGGTCCATCAGGGAATAGCCAGCAGATTCCCTACCTCACAGCCCCCAGACAGAAGGGGTGGAGAGGCACCTGGGAGATGAAAATGCATCACTTTTCTCATTGTACAAGATCCCTTATTGATCCAAGACTGATATCACATCCTCCGTGCTTATGTATCTCCTGGCTGAAAAAAGTCAGAAATCATTGCTTATATCTTAATAAACTGTCTTATCCCAGGTTCTCTTATTCAGAGTCGTCTCCAACCCACTCTTCTGCCTTCTCATGACCTTTTTACTCTTGATTTTTCTGGCATATGAAATTTACACAGAATGCACAATATAGGTCAACAGACGCCAATGCAAAAAAAAAAAAGTAGGAGACGCTTTTAACTTCTGTTTCTCAACACTTGCTAGCACCAAGACACAATGATGCACTTCCATTTTTTGGCAGAGGGGTCGTTGGGTCCTTCTCACATTTTAGTTTTTTAAGCATCTCAGCAGATGGCACCATTAATGTACAGACAGTGCTTGAATAACGTCATCGTTTTGTTATAACATTGATGAGAAAAATAAAATATCTTCCCAGGTGGAGCCACTGTCTGTGTGGAGTTCGCACACTTTCCCCATGTCTGTGTGGGTTTCCTCTGGGTACTCCACTTTCCTCCCCCATCCCAAAGCTGTGCACATTAGGTGAACTGGCTTGTCTACGTGGTGCCAGTGTGAGTGTGGGTGTGGGTGTGGGTGTGAGCGCATCCTGTGGTGGGATGGTGTCTTGTCCGAGTTCACCTTGTGTCCTGAGCTGCTGCAGGAGGCTCCAGCCATCCAAAACCTGAACTGAAATAATTGGGTAATCAATTATCTTATTTTTATTAATCTTTCTTAATTGTCTGTATAGCTTATATTTATTTCAACGTTTAAGAAGTGTTTTGGTCTTTATTTAGAAGTTTGGTAGTGCTTTTGTGGCTCGAAATAGGCCACAGGACCTTAACTCTTATTTATCTCAATTAGCGTGTGATCAAATTGGCTTTGTTGTATGTGGTTACACTTGAAGTTGCAGTTTCCAAGAACCTATTGGTGACTGGGCACGGTGGGAACTCCAGGTACTCTGGAGGCTGAGGCAGAAGGATCCCTTGAGCCCAGGAGTTCAAGACCAGCCTGGGTAACATAGTGAGACTCTTTCTTAAATTAAAAAAGAGAAAAACCTCGATTACATTAAGTGAGGACTTCATGTAATCAATATTTAATAGTATTTGATAAAGTGTCTTTGCTCTGAAAAAGCATTGGTTTTTTCAGAGCATACCAATACCATACCAATACCATACTGTCAAAAATGTCCAGAATCAGTGGCTTCTGTACTGCAGGGACTGTAGGAAATTAGAATTTTCCAAGAAAATTGGGGGTGGGGTGGGTGTAGGGCACCTTCCTGAGAATGAGAATCATCAACATCAAGGGAAGGATGAAAGCCTACGGTGGTCAGTTCATGCCTTTCTCCAGGCAGCCCACTGAAATCATTCCAGAATGGTTGAAATTCTGCTGTGATGATGCGTCTCCTTAGATTACATGGCACTTCATCAATAACCCATAACAGACCTATAATAATACAACAACGTTCCTTGCCAATAAATTCCTGCTCTATACCCTCTCTTCCCAATATTTCAGTGTAAGCCCATTTCTCCTTCAGTAGAACCTAGGATTCTTTCATCCTTTCATTGGTCTAATGTAATGTTACTCAGTGTCTATGAACCAGGCAACGTGTCTGGTTCTGGGAAAACAGAGGAGACAAAAGTCCTAGAACAAGCACTCAAGTTACTTACAGTCAAAGGAGGTGTGCTTGGTGTTGACTGGATTATGTCTCAGGAGTCTGTGTGATCTGGCTCTAAGTCACAGCCCCTCAAACCATCAAACCATCATTTATTTGCCTGAAAGCCCTGAAGTCTTATAAGGTTCTCCTGGTTGCCCTCTTCCTCCCCTCTGCCTTTCAAAATAATCGTTATTACATCTGGCAGGAGGTTCTCCCCCCATCTGAGTGCTCCTCACAGGTTAGTCTGTAGGTTGGCCAGGTGAACCTGCAGTTAGCGAGCAGGGAGTAGAGAAGGGGCAGGAAGAGCCAGCTCCTCCCTCTGTGATTGCAATGCCCCTAGACCACTGGAGCAGTGTGGTGTGTATATTCTCTCTGCCATCATGACTCCAGATTCGCATCTGAACTTGTCCTAGAAAGTATCACATAGCTGTCTCAGGTAAGCAGCAACAGAAGTGCTGTCTATGTGTGTGTGATGGACAGGCTGCAAGAAGTCTCCTCCAATGCGTTTGTACATTTCTCCCCATTGCCAGCCTAATCAGCAGCTATAAAACAGGAGCACCATCTAAGAGCAGACTTCTTAGCTCAAGTTTTGGGAAATTAGTCTATTTTTTGTAACAGGGAGGGGTGGATATAAATAAGGAAAAGACTAAAAAATTAATAAACACTAAAGATCAACAACTGCCATAAAACAGCAAAAATATCCCAGAAGACTTTTTCCTTTATTATTTTTTCAGGAGTGAAATTTCAAATTAGTATATGTAAATATCTTACTTGGTGGAACATGATGAATTTGTTTAAAAAAGAAATGACGAGAATTGTTGCTGACCTCATTGGAAGAAATGGCTTTTGTAAAATCTTTTTTATTTTTGTATTTCAAATTTGGTTGCTCTGGAATACATGTCTGTGAGCCAAATGGCACTGAGAAAGACTCTGCCCTTGAAACTTAGTATTAAGAGATTCTTAACGGTTTTTAAAGGCAGTTTAGCTCTTTTTTTTTTAATTTTATTTTCATCCATTTTGTGGTCCAAAGGCTGTCCTTTGACAAAACAAACTATGCTAATCATCATTAGAAAAGTTAGAGAAAGTCAATGGTAGAGAAGAAAATTCAGACACTAATGGTGAATTACCTACCACCTTTTTAAGTGGCCTGATATTTATCACCATACATTTAGGGTATATATGGCAAAGACAGAAACTTAGACCCACAGGGAGAAAGAAAATTTATAAACAACTAAAGTTCAAACCATGCAATTGGAAAAACAGCATCTGTCCCTCTCATTGAAGGCTTCTCATAATTTACTGCAGAGTAACAGCAAGTATTGATTTCTGCCCTTCAGCTTCTTGAACTGCCATTTATCACTGTTTACCTCCCACAAACTTCGTGTCAGAAAACCACTGTTCATCAGGCTTTTTCATAACAACACATAAAGAGCTACAGAAAAAGCGGAGACTTCAACTAGCTTCATTCTGGCATCTCAATGCCTTCCTCGGCCAATCAGTGCTCAGGTTCCTCCTAGAGCCCAGTTTTCCTCTCCAGGGCCAAATAGTAGATTCTACACAGGAGATCCTGGTAGAAATTCTTTCCTTACTTCTGGCTCCATCCAAATATTTCTTTTTTTCCAGCGTTATGAGGCTTTCTAGGCTGTCTGTGAAGAGCTTCTTTGAGAAGACAATTAAACTTTCTGTGTTAAGAGAGTAGCCAAGTCTCCAATCCCTTCACTAAAAGCATTCCAGAGATGTCCCAGTTTCGTCAAAGGGCCTAGATCCATTATCATCTACAGATTAAGTCCATTCCTTGTGAAACTCATTTAATCAAACTATTTGGTAGAATCATGGTGCTAGAAAGATCTTTGAGAAATCCATTGGTAAAGCCTCAAGCTCTCAAAACATTCGATGCCCAAAATAGAGGAGAAAACAGCTATCTTTCTAAGGAAAAATTTCAAAGAACTGGGAGAGGCTGCCTGGAGTTCCATTTGGGGGATTTTATATGGCTGGCCCAAGCCCTGCAGGAAAAAATGTTGTGATTAATTAGTAACGATATAGGAAAGGGTAAAAGGTTGATTCTGGCCTGACTTATCCAAAACGAGGCATTTTCTCTTCTTTTAGCTTTGCTCGCAATCTTTCTCCATCATATGTTGTTTCTGTTAACCATGTCTTATAAAAACCTTGCAGAATCACGCTCTACTTTAGTCTTCTCTTCTGGAAACAGCAACAAACCTTTTTATCTTTCATCCTGGAACCTATTATCCAACCCTTTAATCATCTTGGTTGCTTGTTTCTGCAATCACTCTAATTTCTTCACATCTCTTTGAACAGTGGTGACCAACACTGAACATAGTACTCTATAACTCAGACCATAATCTGACTAATGCAGAATCTAAAGGAATGATTGCCTCTCATCTTCATATTTCTTCATATGTCCTGGTATTACATGGGGTTTTTCATAATATTCTTTGATTTACATCCATGCCAGGTCACTGTTACCTGTGTTCAGACATCATTCCAGATCTCTTGCCAATGAGATTGTTCAGAGATTTCACATCAAAATAATTTGCCCAACGGAAGCCTCTGTTTTGAGGGATAGGGAAGTTTGGACAAACGTAAAAGATGTTTTTAAAAAAAGAAAAAAGACAGCCATTTTAAAACTAAAGCAGATGTTTAAAATGTTGAAAAGGGAAATTTAGTAAAAGGCCAACATTTTTGAAAAGCAAATTTTAGCAAATCGGATATTTTAAACAAGAAGTTTCATGGGATACTAAATTAAAACTCCAAGTGTGTCCCAGATCCATGCCCTGTCCTCCCATCACCCTCCCATGTCCACCCCTACAGGATCCAGGTTGGAACTAACACAAGGAGAAAGTGTGATGCTAATTTGGGGGAGCTAAAATTGGTAATAAAACAATTTAAAAGTAAAATTTAAAACAAAAGACAGCTGAATTCAAACAGATATAAGGTCAGTCCCAAGTGAGTTGACCCAGGCTGATGGAAGTGCTATGAAAAGCTTACCTAGCTAGAGTCTAAATGTGGGAAATGTGCAGCCTCCTAGAGACTTACATTTGTGGGTGCTCTGGGGAACCCCCAGGATCCCTCTGGAAAGTAACCCTTCACAAGTAACCTAAGACATCTTTAGACTTTAAGGAGCAAGATACTTAAATGTCCAGCCAGCTCCTTGTACTTAACATGTCTAGATCTGAGTTTATAATCTTCCCCCTCAAATTCTTCCTCCAGCTTCCCTCTTTTGTTCATGGCGTGGCCAGTTCCCCCAACTCCAGTCTGGTAAATCAGAGTAATCTTTGTTGCCTTCTCCCTGAAATCTTGCTGAATCACATGACATCTAAATCATACCTTTTGTATTATATTCATCTCTTCCATTCCCATCCCACCCACTTTGTCCAGTTCTTATTACCTCTTCCCTCAAGTACTACAGTAGCCTCCCAACTATTTCTCCACCTTCTTCACTTCCCCTGCAACCCCCTGTATAATCTGCCAAATTCATCCTTTCAGAGCACATTCCAGTTATATCATTGCTCAAAAACGTTTTAGGAATTCCCATTATCCTTCCAAATCATTGTGAAATTCCTAACCCTGAGAGTCAAGACCTTCTGCAGTAAAGCCCCCAGTCTACCTTTCCAAATGGGTCACTTGCTCCAGCCAGCTTTTCCATCGCTATGATTTTGTTGGCTGATCTTTCAACTTCCAACTTCTTTACAACTTCCAACATTTTATTCACCCTTAAAGTTCATCTTAAATGTATGCACAGCTGGATGAGGACCAGAGCCTATTCAGCTACTTTAAATAAATGCAATGCTCTAAAGCAGAGGTCATTCTGCCCAGGCCTAAGGGCTGTACTACTTAGGAAACCCAAGGATGTTTTAGGAGAATTTTATGAAAAAAAAATATATGTGTACACTTTTACAGAGAGGGCTTTATCACTTTTAATGACCCTAAAAATAGTAACAGACAACCCCCAGAGGCACATTTCCTCCCTTCTCTCTCAGCATCAATGGCACTCCGCCTGCATTGGAACCACCTGTCCAATTCCCCGAAACAGTGAGTGCCACAGGGAACCGGTTCGGTCGCCCGTGATGATGTGTCCCAGCACCTTCCCCAGCCCTTCTCACACAATTATATTGAACATCTGCTAATTGCCAGGCATCCTGCTAAATGCTGAAGGAAAGGAAATGAAATATGAGTTCCCTGCCCTCTTGGAGCTCATGGTCCAGTGAGAGAAGCATGCAGTTTAACCCACTATTCAAATATTCTGTGACAAGTGCTCTGATGAAATACACATATGGTATTATGTAAACATTGACAAAGCTCATTTCAGTAGGGCCTGGGGCATCAGGCCACCCTTTCGGAGATGAGGAATGTGCTCTGATCCTGTGAAATCAGGATGAGGTAGCCGGATACCAGGGGAAGGACCTTCAGAAAAACAAATGACATGTGGGGAAAAACCCCACAACATGGTATAAGTGTGTGTTTTAGCCCTGGGATAGAGTGGCCATGGGTGAAAAGGCAGCAATAGACAAGTTCTGAATTTTATCCTGCACAACCTGAAGGAGAAAATGAAGGATTAAAAGCAGGGGAATGGCACGCTCATATTTGCACTGCAAGAAAATCAGTTTTTGCAACAGAGTGGAAAATTAGTTGGAGCAGTGAATTCTTATGAGCCTATTCAGCTACTTTAAATAAATGCAATTAAAGGTCTAAACTAAGATCACACTGAAGGGAATGGAAAGAAAGGGAAAGAATCTAGAAATATTTGGGTATTAGAATCACCAAGATACAGTTATTAATTAAATGTGAAGAATGGGGGAGAAGGAGGAATGGTGAGTGACACTTGGATATCTGGCCTGTAATTCTAAGTGATAGGTGGCTATTTCCTGAGATGGGGAAGTCAAAGAAAGGGAGGAGAACTTCAGGGGTTCAGTTGAATTTGTAGTTCTTACAGCCCTGGCTTCAGAAAACTGATCTGAGTCTAGATGCAGTTTTTGGATTCATTCCAATATAGGTGATCATTCATTATAGGAAACTTAATTAAAACCCATGCAAAATACAAAGATACAATAAGCAGCAGGCAAAGAAAAAAACAAAAAGGTACAGGCTAAGAGTGCCCATTGGATTGGAGAATATAAAGTGAATCTTGATCCTCAGCAGAGCTATCACTTTGGAGTGCTGAGGGCAGAAGCTGATTGGCTCCAGGGAGGCCCGAGGTGAGGGAGTGGGAAGAGAGGCCAGAGCCTTGCACCCTTAGATCAGGCAGGAGGCCTTCTCTAGGCCTGTGCCTTCCTGGCTTTGCTCCAACCCTCCTCCAGCCACACCCTCCCGGGAGCAAGAAGTCCTTGGGCTCAGGACCAAAGGAGCACACCCACCTGGAGGCCACACCCTGCTGCCAGACTGCATTTTGATTGCTCGTGCTGCCAAAGTCCCTGGCAAAATGTCCTCATGCTCATGACTAAGCCCCTCTCCCTGGGCCTGTCAAATAGAGAGTGGACTGTGTTATGGGATGGCCTATGAGATGGCCCAGGGGCAGCTGTCTGCAGGATGGGGCAGGGGTGAGGGCTGTTCTCGGATGTGTGGGCCGGAGTACCCACTCATATGCACTCCGTGTCTCTCATGGTGGGAGATGGGGCAGAGGAGGGAGGGAGAAGAAAGTCAAGCTATGAGCAGAGAGCCTGACACCCACTCCCCCAGTAAGCTGACTTCTACCCCAGGACTCCAAGGAGTCTGAGCTTTTTCAATTTAACCTGACCTTCTAGGTAGGACAATAGAACACCTTTTATTTAATGGCTTGTTAACTTGATATACAACTTTCAAATATGCAGATATACGGTGTGCCTCTATGTGAGCTCTTACCCTTGACCCCAGAGACAGGGCCTGGTGGAGACAGATAATAAGAGACCAAGAGGCAAAGTATTAGTATAGAGAGGAGTGATTTTTTTGTTGTTGTTTGTGTGTTTTCTTTTGCTTAAGATATGGTAAACTTAAGCATATTTTACCCACAAGAGAAAATCTCCAGTAGAGATATAGGGAGAAGGAGAATAACAATAGAGCATCCTTGAAGAGCTAAGAGAACACAGCCTTCTGGCCAGGCACGGTGGCTCACTCCTGTAATCCCAGCACTTTGGGAGGGCCGAGGTGGGTGGATCACTTGAGGTCAGGAGTTGGAGACCAGCCTGGCCAACATCTCTACTAAAAATACAAAATACAAAATTGAGCCAGGTGTGGTAGCACACGCTTATAATCCCAACTACTTGGGGGGCTGAGGTAAGAGAATTGCTTGAACCCAGGAGGAGGAGGTTTCAGTGAGCAGAGATGGCGCCACTGTCCTCCAGCATGGGTGACAGAGCAAGACTCCATCTGGAAAATAAAAAAGAGCATGGAGTTCAAAACTGGTGGTAGTGGGTGTTAGCTCCAGAAATTAGGAGCCATGCACATTCCTCTGAATTAGGAAGAGTGGTTCTGGGGAATAAGGACGTCCAGGGTAAGGTCAAGAGAATGACCGGCTGAAATGAACCTAAGCTGAGCAATGAATAATTGTCTGCATTTATCTTTTATCTGTCCTTCCAGGAGCTCTGACAAGTACTAAATACAATGAGACGTAAAGAATTTAAATTATTCTGGGGAAAGAAATTAGTAGTCAGTTCTGGTATGCCATGTTGAAGTAAATTTCATAAGTGAGTATATGGAAAGAAATCTGGAGTTCAATATCACTGCCAGAATACTGCCTTGCTTTTTTAAAGCAAGGTGACTAAATGTCAGACTAATTAGTGTAATCCATTTCACCCATAAATCTAGCATTATAATTCTCAAACTTGATTTTGCCACCCTAGTAACCTCAAGAGCTATTGCAAAACTATATCCAAATACTCAGAACAGGTTTACTTTTGATTCACCTTAAAAATTATAAGTACATATGTGCTCGATGTCAGCTTTTTATAAGACAGAGGAGAAGTGGTGAAATCAAATTAAAAATAGTACGATTTCATAATGCCCAAAAGCCTGTAAATGTCTATACTAAGGAGTTGGAATCATTCAAAATTCCCAGATAAACTGAATTTAAGCATGGTTTGGCTGTTCCCCCACCCAAATCTCATCTTGAATTGTAATCCCCCAAATCCTCATGTGTTGAGGGAGGGACCCCGTGGAAGGTGATTGGATCATGAGGGTGGTTCCCTCATGCTGTTCTTGGGATAGTGGGTTCTATAAAATTTATGGTTTTATAACGCAGTTTTCCCTTCTCTTGCACGCTGTCTCTCCCGTCACCACATAAGACATACCTCTTCCCCTTTTGCCATGATTATAAGTTTCCTGAGGCCTCCCCAGCCATGCAGAACTGTGAGTCAATTAAACCTCTTTTCTTTATAAATTACCCAGTCTCAGGTATGTCTTTCTAGCAGTGTGAAGACGGACTAATACAACATGCTAATGCAAGTGGGAAAACTAAGATTGATTTTGGAATGAAACATGCAGTCTCAACTTAAGAACACCCAATTTACAAAACTATATATATCCAGACAGAGTCATACTGAATGCCATGTTCTCCCACATCAATGTCAAATGCTTAGCATGGCCAGCGAAAAGCTGTTCCTTTGCTGTAATGCAACCGTGTCTTCTGAATATGGATCCATATTCACTTTCCATCTTATCCTCCATCAGACACACTCTTCTTTTCCTAAAGCATTTGCAGGGCAACAGAGGGTTCCAGGTTTCAGAATTTAAACAGTCATATCTCATTGAAAATAAGTTTAATGATTATTAAGTTTCCAAGCTAGATTACAGAAGTCTTTTTAGCCCATATCATAAATAAAATAGTTCTGAATTTTTCGCATGGAAAAATATACTCTGAGTTCCAAGCAAACAACTTAAGAAAATTTTTAGAACTAACACATTACTATATTGGGAAGAGCTCAAAAGTCTGTTCTTCCTCCCCATCCACTGTTGTTTAATTAATCTCTTAATATCATAAAGTCCCTCATGTGCCACGTGTAGACAGTTATTTTTGAATCAGGGCTCACTTTGTTAGCTTTTTTGTCAATTAAACCTCTATTCTATATAAATTACCAAGTCTCAAGTATGTCTTCATAGCAGTGTGAAAACAGACTAATACAGGAATTTGGTACCAGGAGTGGGGCATTGCTATAAAGATACTTGAAAGTGTGGAAGCACCTTTGGAACTGGGTAATGGGTAGAGGTTGGAAGAGTTTGGAGGGCTCAGAAGAAGACAGGAAGATGAAGGAAAGTTTGGAGCTTCCTGGAGACTTGTTGAATGGTTTTAACCAAAATGCTGACAGTGATGTGGACGATTAAGTCCACGCTGAGGTGGTTTCAGAAGGAGATGAGGAACTTATTGGGAACTGGAGTTGCCAATAGATCAGCAGTTAACCAGAAGCTTGAATTGAGTATGGACCTGACATATGGATAGACATATTGACATCTTATGCTAGTGTTCTGGCCCTCCCTGCCCCGACAGTGATAGAAGCATCCATCAATGCCCATCCTGACATCAGCATAAAGCACAGGTTGGAGAGATTGTAGATAAAGGCAGAGAGGCTATTATAATGCTTCTCACCTCCAGTTCCCCAGATGGAAGACAAGGAGGCCCTGGAACAAAGGAATGGCATTTGGGACAAAGTGATGTTGGCAAGTAAGAAATGCAGCAGTGGTCCAACCCACAGGAGATGCCAGACAATTGCTCATGGCATGAGATAGGGTCATGAGGAAGAGCTGAAGAACTGAAAATCTTTCTTCTTCCCTCCCTAGGCATTCATGCTCCCACCTCATCTACATCCCACAGATCCTCCATTTTCTCTAGGTATGAGATTTATTTCCAAGCTAGACTGAAAGGTGGAAGAAGATGGGACACATGTCTGCTTCATTTTCTATTTCCCCAGCATGTAGGTGCAGCACCCAGCCCCTAGTTGTTTATCAATTATAGGTCTTGATGGTCATGTCCCCAGCCTCCCGCCTCAGGAGTAGGCTTCACATGTCTCCCTTTCAGAAACAAAGCCACGTAAGACTCCAAGAACCCTCCTTCCCTTGGGCTCCACACAATCAGCATGCATCTTTCCTTATCTGTTTTGTGCTCTGAAAATCGTGTCTACCTCCAAATGATACATCTTTAAAGTGAGTCACCCCTCCTCACAATCTACTCCAAAATTTCCAACAAGTTTTCTTCTTTTCATTCTTCCTCCCACCAGCCTATCCTATTCCCTTCTCTCCCCCCACAAAATCTAGCTCTTCTTTAAATACATTTAAACATTTTCGCTAGGACATTTCATCTATACAGGATATGCTATATTCTAACTATTTCTTAGTAAACATTGAAGGGAGTTTCTTCCTTTATTCAAGTATGGAACCCTGCTCAATATCCTTTTGGTCTTCATATGCCTTCTTTCAAGGCCTTTGTGAAATTTTTTTCCATGCCTGAAAGCCGGTGGGGTTTTACACAGGGACTGCGATGGCTAAATCCAAGGCAGAGTGGGATCTTTATCTATTAACCATTTGATAACTCAAGTTTATCCCTTGATGAATGAATAAGTTATCATTTGCCTTTGGGTCCCATTCTTGAGTGGTCATGGAGAGTTCTGTATCTCACCCTCTTTATATTCATAATTTGCACAAATTTCATCTAAGAGTATTTACTTAACCACTTTAATTTGTCTCTACCTAAGACATTTAATTCAACAAATACTTTTTAAGCTTCTCTATAAAAGGGACTCTGGCAACTTTCAGACCTGCACTGTAGCACCAGCTCTCTGCTGGCCCACCACTTGCAGACTTTGGGCTTGCCTGCCTTCAAAATCATGTGAGTCAATTCCTTAAAATAAATATATTTTTATTTATTTATAGATATGTTTGCACACACACGCAAATCTTATTTTTTCTATTTCTCTGGAGAATTCTGACTAATGCACCCCCATTCACCATCCAGGCTTTTGAGGAGAAAGACACCAATCTTAGCAGCAGAGGACACTCTGGATAGAGCTAGGAGTTTGTTGCAGAGTCTGACAAAAGTTCCCTCTGCAGAAGGGATGGAAGGATAGCCTTGGGGGTTGATTTAGACTGGGTGTATGACATGGGGGAAAAGAAATCCCTGGGGGAGCTAAATGAGGGGAAGTGGACCCCTTATGATAGTTTATCAGAGCAATCTAAGAAATCACGTAGGCCTCTGAGAAAGCATCAAGAATCAATGCAATTTGATTAATTGACTTAAAATATGTTGAACTTTTCAGCCTCCATTGTGTATTTTTGGTGCAATACTCTGTGCAACTATTTCATCCAAGACCAGAAGGGGCTGGAAGATTGCCTGCTTCACATTAAAACCCTCCTTATTGTATTGGTGCTGACACGACACAAGGATATGCAGTCTTTATCCAGTCCTTATTGCTCACAGAAAGATACCAGTCCTTACTGCTCACAGAAAGTAGTGAAGCCTCCCTTCACTCACAGAGCCCACACAGGTATGCCCTGGTTTATGTAATGAATGGGCTGCTACAAATAGGTGTGATGCATGCCTTTGTGAATCACTTTATATTTTGAAGACACATTAGAGAAGCTGGCTATTTCAAAGAAATTTCACAAATGCCTCATTTCTTAATGTCACAAGCATTTCTGATTTATAATCATAACCCCTTTCTAATGTATTAGCTTATGAAGTTCCATTTTTTGCCTAAGAGGTTTAATCAAAGCAAGATAAAACTATGCTTATAATATTCATTACCTGAAAGAGCTATTGCAGAAATGCCTAGTATATTACCAGAAAGTAGCTTAATGTCTCAAATAAATGTCAAGTTGTCCAAATCAAACTGATAGGCAGCATAATGAGGGATAAATGTCATAATTATCCATATTTCTCCACATTTTTTTTAGAAAAAAAACATTCACACAGTGAAGGGAATCAGAATCTGTTTTTATATCCCTAGAGTTATAAACATTTGTATCAAAATATTTACAATTATAGTATATGAAATAATCTATTAACGAAGAAGCCCAATACAGTACTAGAACAATCCACCAGAGTAATGCAAATTACATGAGACATAAATGTCACAGAAGAAAAGTAAAAGATAAGGGAATACATGGTTTACTCCAGTCATAGTTCAGCTTCTTAACAAAATGTGAGTATTCCCTTTGGATATGTCTGATATGTAAGTATGTTTCTGCACTAAGACAGCCTTCTATAATCATGTGATAATGAAATCATAATGACAAAGTTCATCTTCCCACAGTTTTTGCTGGCCAATCTCTCTAACCTCAGCCTAGGTAATTTGGTGGCTTGCCCTCAACATTTCCTTAACTAGAATAAACATAGAGAAATAGAATTAGTAATAATCCTTTTACATAAATACCAGAAATCATGGCATAACAACTCCCCAAAAAGGAAAGGTATAAAAGAAATGGATGAGGAGAAAGCTAATAAAGAAAAGTAGGCAAGATGTCTCAGATTCTCCCTGGGGTAGATCTTCTCAGGGCGATAAAGAAAACGTCTTCCCAAAAAACCCCTTTAGACAGAATCTGAGATGGCTTAAAATAGCTGCTCCAGGGCAAAGCAATGCCTGCTTAACCAGGAATGACATACTACTTCTAAGTCCTGTATAGAGGTGCTCCTGCGGCAGCAGACAGCTCGTCTACCATCTGACTAGGTACCACAAGAGTTTTTGCTTTTTTATTTTAAAGAAAAGATCTTCCCATCACCTATATTTTTATTTATCTCATGGGATTTTCTTATTTTCCTGGGAATGCAGGCACTCTGTTCTTATCATGGCTGAAATATGGTATGCTTAATACTTCACAATTATATAGCACCTTTCACCCAAGGGCCTGTTGTTTGGTTTTGGTTTATGTGTGTTTTAATCAGCTTCCAGAATTGCCATGCCTCACCTGTGAAGTGGGATAGGCAGGGTCCCCAAGAGGTGATCACTCCAGATGGTGTCTAAGCCAGAGCTACCACTGAGCCTAGGAGCCCTGATCCTCAATATTGATAATTAGACAAAACTTCCTCAAAAATGTTAGAGGAAGAGTAATAGGATTGTGCTACAATGAGCCATGTCCATCTCTCTCCTGTTATATACTTAAAAGAAACACTGACTGCATTGAGGGGAATCCTAAAAACATAACCCTAACATGGCACTGTTGCAAGACTGCCCCTTGGATCCCATAGTTTGTGTGGTACTTTTACCACCGAATTGTTCACTAGTGACTTTAGAGAAACTCCAGAAGAGCTGCCTTGGCTTTCAGCGAGAGGCCTAGCAAAGACCATGGCATGAGGTCTCCATGAGGAACAGCCGTGTGTGAGGTCTGGACTGGGCTCTGACCATCCCCCAGGTTTTCCATTGTGAAAAGGTCTCCTTCTTGGTTTAGCTAACCCACCAGCATGACCTTACAAACTCTCTCTCCTCCTCCCATTTTGTCACTGAATTCCACAGAGCTAAATATCTGTTCCAAAGAGGGACAATGGCTCACAGGCCAAAGCCCCCCAGTAGGCACTTCAGACTGGAATGTGATGTTTTGCTTTGGGTCAGAAGGGCAGGATGGCTTCCAGGCTTAGCGTATTCAGCACAAAGACAGTATCTGCTCTTGCCAGAACTTGTACCGCTATTTTAACTCAGTGCAGTAGGTCTGTGGACCTCAGTGCATGACCCAGAAGTGGGGCTGGTGTTGTGGCAGCTGATGGGGCCCCAGACAGTGTGTGTCACTGAGAACAGCTGGAGGCCAAGTCTGGTGGCTGCAGGGAGGCTCTCTGGACCCCATCAAGGGAGCATCAAAGTACTAGCCAACTACTTTCTCCCCAGGGCAGGGGCTTGGCAGTAGAGAATCCCCTCAGTAATGGTTTGGGATTTGACCTCCCCCCTTTGCTTCCCCCTCCCCCCTCCCCTATCTCGGTTTTTCCTGTACAGCAACCTCCACTTCCCTCCCAGATTCAACGGCTTCCTCCTCCCCACCCCCCAGATCCCCATGAACTCGTCCGGCCTTATTTCTTTCTCAGGACCAGATAGAGAACGCCGATGATGAAGCTGAAGCAGAAGCAGATCCAGCCCAGGATGTAGGAATAGCCGTGGTGATACTGCGTTCCATCACGATTCGCATAACGACTAGTGTAGATGGACATCCCCACAAGAATGCACAGCCCTGCAGGGGAAAAGGAGATTTGGCGGTGTGTTTTCTTACATTAAAGTCGAGAAAAAGTTTTACTAATTTTAAGAAGATCCTATTTCCCTCATTAGCAATAGGAAAATGAACTCTGCTTGTTTGTCCCTAAACAGGAGTTCTGATGGATGTCCCCTGGGCCAAGCTCGACGGTATGTTGATAAATTAGAGGTGTCTGGGCTCTCATGTCTGCACTGGTTTGTGTGGCCACAGTGTGATGTAAAACACAGAACCTCATGCCTACCACCCAGCTGTCCTGTCTGGCCCTTGTGGGTCTAGGAAAGCTACTCAGGGATGCAAAAGAGCATGTCCTTCCACCAAACCGAGTATATTGGGAAAGAACAACAATTAAATGAGAATCACAATAATGGTGTGCATTGTGGCAGTGGTTTCATCTTTCTGAGAACTCCTACCTTTCTGCCTTCTTGAAGTGTCTTGTACACACGTGCTACTAACAGATATGCACTGCCACTTGGTAGCTACCCAGGAGCACTGGTTTTGAACAATGAAGCAGATGAGGGTTCTCAACCCAAGCAGCAATTCAAGGTTCTCCACAAGAGAACAAATAACCAGAGGAGAAAATTGCACAAGGAAGTTTCACTGAACCATGTGCTAATCTGTTCAAGTTGCCAGAAACACCCATGGTAAGATGGACTTAAAAGTGTAAACTGGAGTCTACCCATGAGATACTCACAGCACACCAGTGTGGTGGCCCCTGAGAGGAAGAACCGGTTTCCCTTCTCCATGGTGAAGAGCTGGAACACGAAGACCAGGAGGGCAATGACACAGAAGATGATAGAGAGAATCATGAAGGCCTGCACTGTCTTGAGGGCATCTGTAGACACAGGACGAGGAGAACAAGGGCATGAGGTCACTCCAGGGGCTGAACATTCCCTGACCACACCTATTGTCAGCACTGGGTCAATATCTTTATATATACCTTCACTGGCATATGACAGGCTGTCACTGCAGCTAACGTTGGTACAGTTTTTCCAAAGACCTACTGATGCATCTGCCGTATTGGAAACCAACCAGACCTGAAACCAGAAGGAAAGAAAATGTTGATTGAAAGCTGGCCCTCTGATTTAAAAAGAAAATAACAAATCAGCTTGCATCGGGATCAGATTTTAATAAAGACATTCTATTTAGCTATAACTATGGCTATGCAGCTTATCTGTGGGTGGAAATAAGGTCCGATTAAAACTGAAGTTCACAAAGTTGCCAAGAGAAGAGACACAGAAGAATGTGAAACCCAGAAAGAAATCACCTAGCCCTCTTTGGGCTCCACATTCTTCATGACTTAAAAAAAATGGAAGTAACTCAACCACAGTGGTTTAAAATTCTAAGGTTCTGAGAAACAGAAGTCCAGGATGAAGAAACTGACTTAGGTATGTGCAGTTCATATACTCTAACAAGATTGTTTCATTTAAGTCCCTGGTTAACCAGGAAAAAAGTGAAATGTCCAACTGGAAACAATTAAGAAACATAAGACCTACTGGGAAAATAACAATGAATCTAGTGGTTAATAAGCCACTTTCAACTAAACAGAAGGATCAAACTTGACTGTCACAACATGCAAAGTAATTTGATAGTAAAATACTACAGCAACTGCTTTCCTGTAGGGGCTACTAAAAGCTGAAGGGTGACCTGAATGGATTCCCCCAGACTGATCATGGTGCCGCCATCCCTTCCTGCCTGGCCCAAGAAAAGGAATTATCCTTCTGGAAGAGAAAACAAGTGCAGTGTCCTGTCTACACACACACAAATGCACACACTGGAAAGGTGGGGCCGGGAACATGCATCACCTACGCCAATCTCTGCTCTTCATTCAATAAACAACTGTGTGCCTAGCCTTATATTAGGGGCTGGCAATTCACAGATACGCAGCGCTTTGGCGCTCATTAATACACTTTGAAGAAGCTTATCAGATTTATCTGGATAGATATAGGAGTTGACATATAGAATGGCTAAATTACAAAATGAGGAGGTCGCATGGGCGGGGGTTGTCTTATCACAGTTATTCTTAATTAGCCTTGCTTATGATCACACCCACTAATGTTTGCAAAGCTCTTCTATCTGAACTTTAAAACTCACTTATACTTTAACTGTGATAGGGACCTAAACAGATTCTGAAACCATGGTTTGCCTGCCTAGTGATTGGTGGCCTTGGTTTTTAGGTCCAAGGAGCTGGCTTTTTTCTGAGAAAAGCACAAGTAAGAGCAAATTGGGCGCTGTAAGCCACCACTAGAGGTCAGAGTAGCCCAGGGTTCAGAGAGAAAAGACACTACCTCCATTTTTTTTTCTTGTTTTGTCTGAGTTAGTTAATTCAGTGGCACTGGGTTAATCTTGCAAAACTCCACTTTCACATGCTACTCTTTGCTCAAAATTTGAATTCGTCAGTCTGGCATCCTCTTCCTCCCATCTATCCTTCTAATCAAGCTTCTCAGAAGGAGGGGAAGTTCGGCTCCAGCCACATAGGTGTGTGTCCTCCTTATCCTCTGACCAAAGCTTGTCCTTCCTACATGTGCTCCTTTGCTAGCACTCCCACCTGAATGCATCCCTATGATCCTTCCACCTTCCCTCTTTCACTAAGAGAAACTTCAGCCATCTACCACTCCTCCAGGTTCACCTCAAGCTCCACTCACCCCTGCTGCTGGGAAGGCTCTTCTAGAGACCGAAGAAGCTGCACTAGATCCTCCAAGCCCTTAACCACCTACAGCTCTGGCAGGAACACTCCTGTGGACATTCACTTTTATGCTCCTGTTATTTAATTGTTTGAAGAGCAAGCGTGTGTTTATTTTGTTTTCCCACAACTGAGCTGTAAGTTCATGAAGGGCAAGGGCTGTGGCTTAAACTTCTTTTGTGCACTTGATGTAAATATTCGAATGATTTCTCAATGAATGAATGAACAAAAGAACATTACTCACATTGGCAATGGTGCTAACAAATAGCATAATAACAGTAGCGATGTGGACCACAAAGATACCAGCCAGCAATACCAACATCTTGGCTCTTTTTTTTTGGTAACTCGTGAGCAAAGAGAGTTCTGAAAAGAAAAAGAAAGGGACAAAAACGGTTACTGTCAGATTCAATAAGACGACTCAGCTTTCCCACACGTGTGGGCTCTCTGCTAACATGGGGAAGAGCTGCACTAAAAACCATCACAATCTAATCATAAATTCCTGAAAACACCCCTGTAACCTAGTTCTGATTTGCCTAAGTGCCTATTCATCCAGTTATACATACCTACATGGAAACAGAATTTGGTTTCTTCTTGGGGATTTACATACTCATTTCTCTAATACATTCTATTTCAAAAAAGGAACAAGAACATTTTATGATAACTGTTCGTATTTTATTTTGTTTGTGTTTCAGAGGTTAAAAATAGGACTTTGATTTTCAAAGAAGTAGGCCTTTATAATTTCCAGGTCTCTGAACAATGTCATATAAATGTCCATTTTCCACTAGGAAAATGTCCATGCTTTCACCAAATTGCTCACCCAGCACTTTTAATAGAAGTAAATGCCTTCTGAAGAATAGCAGCTATTACTCAATGCCCATATACTGAATAGGCTACTAATATGATCCTGGGCGAGATATAAAATGTGAGAGGCACAGTTCTATTATTATAATGCTGTTTGGTTTTCAATAATTATAACAACCTAATTACAGTTTAATGGTCTGGTCACCCTCTGACTGAGCATTTCAGACTAGTATTACTACACCTGAGCCTTTGGGCTCTGTGTGCCTCATGGCAGGAAGCCTGCCATTGGTCTGGGCAGAGAGTCATATTTTCCACAGCTCAGTGTGACGGTTCTGGGGGCTTTAAAAGTAATGCAACTTGAAATACCACCAAATGTGCCTTCTCCTTGTACATGACATTTACACAAATTCCAATCCTTCAGGACTCAATACAGAAGACAGGCAAATGCATAAATCACAGGGTGGGAGGATTGGGAACTAATATCGATTAAGAATGTGCATGGATAAACAAAAGCTTTCAGCCATAATCACAGCAGAGAAGGGAGCCCACTGATCATAAAGCCTAGGAAATAAAGGAAGTGTGAAGGATACACATGGGGGAGGCTATTCTGATTTATGTCAGCTACAGAAGGAGAGCTTTGTCATGCCTAAGACTGTCACAAAGCAGTGCAGGCTCAGAGAGACATCAAAAGGAAAGGGCTTGAGGTTATTCACACCCTAGACAGAATGGATGTGTGGATGCCCCAACCAAGGGAGGAGATGGCCAGGCACATCCTGCAATTGTTCCACTGCCCTCTCTCACTCCACCTAATTTAATTGATGCTTTGAATGTGCTTGAGGCACTTTGATGCCACATCAGGTATTTATTAGAGAGCACTGATACTATAATTCCAACACTTCACATGCCTTTTATCTCCTCTCACTTTCTTTATCAGGCAACCAAAAATCTAGAGTGATCTAATATACATCAGGGTGCCTTGCTCTCTGCAAGCAAGGAATGAGAGGCAGACAATGGCTTCCACCATTCTCCCTGACCGTCTCCAACAGCCCCTTCCCAATCTGGCCACTTCCTTCCAACCCAGGCTGTTTTTTAGGAATGTGTCCAACTTAACTGTGAATGCAAAAATTATGAGGTTTATCCTGCCTCTTCAGGGGAGAGGTTGGAGCTTTCATGTCTGCTCTTAGTAATCCCCCCACATATTCAAATTCATTTTTGCTTTTCTCAGGTTCTAGCACACCTCCCCAATTTTCTGCTTGACTTAAATGCACAGTAAAAAGAGTTTTTTGAATCAGACAGAGGTTGAATTAGAATCATATCCAGTTATTTGACGCTCATCTGTTTCCTCATTTAGAAAGTGGAAGTCGCAATGTCAATTGCAAAGGGAAATGTGAGGATGAATTCAGATTGTTTATGTAAAACACCTAGTGTCTGACACATGGCAGCTACTAATAATGGGGTTGCTTTAGCTGCGGTTATTATTATTACTATTATTCATAAGTGAAGCCGGGTAGCTGTTGCCAACCCAACCCAGTTACTCAATCGCTAGGCTGCCCCATGTTAAGTGCAAGTAATAAGATACCTGCTGTCTAGTTCATGAGGCAGGGTGTATAAAATCCTTTCGGTCCTCTTAGAAATTGTCATTTGTCTAACCCTTGCCCCTTAAGGGGGGAGACCTCTAAGAGCACACCCTCAGGAAAGACCAGGAGAAAGTTCACTTTCTCAGCCCAACTTCCTCATACCCCTCAAGATTCACACCTCACCAGATCCTGATCTCCTTGCCCCCTATGGGGAAAGGAACACACTGATTGCAGGGAATTACAAATATTACATAACGAATACTTATGTTTAATCCTCCTCGGGCTCTTCAAATGACTTTCTTGCTCCTGTTGCTTCTAATTTACAAACATCCTCTTCTTAAAAGGGGGAAGGGCTGGAGGGGCCAATAACAAAATATAATCCACCAAGTGAGGCCACTTAAATAAGTCACAGAAAACATTCCCTCCCTGATAGGCTGTTGGGAATTCAGCAGCATTTTGTCTCCTTGGGTTGCTCTGTAACCCCTAAAGTCAAGTCTGATTTCCTCTGCCCAGCTCACACTCTCTGTCTCAATGACCCCTCCCACGGCACCTCTACCTGGGCCCATGCATCACAGCCCTGGTGGTGTGTGCGCGTGCCTGGCCCCTGGATCCACCTGACCATATGCCCTGCCCATTGCAGGCTGGAAGAATGGATGTGAGAATCAAGCAAAAGAGCAACTCTCTTTCATCTTAGATTTTTGTGATGGTGCCCTCCCTGTCTTTTCACCACGGAAAGAAGCAAAATATCTTGAGTTAGCAAGCGATCTTGTGCAAAACACACAGTTCTCTCTGTTTTTAGCTGCTGTATCCAGCCAGAAGGAGGGGCTGTTTAGCTTAAGCTACAACTTCTCCATCTTTTCACCGGCCCATTATTTGTCAGGTTTTACTAATATCATTCACTGTCAGTTTAGAGGGGCTTCCATTATTTTCAATGGCCTTCCCCCCAACACAGGTGAAAACAGAATGAATTATCTTCTTGAGTTTGTGGGCTGAATCATCCCTAGTTACCGAGTCTTTACACTGTGCTAGATACCTCCTGCCCCCAGGGAAACCCTCAGTCTGGGAGGAGGCGATCACTGAGGTCTTTATGAAAAAGCCATTAGCGGTAACTAATGGGTAAATGTCTGGGCATTTATCAAATAGCAGAGTATAATAAACAGAAGAACCCCTGCTCCTGAAACTTCCACCCACCCATTACTTGCAAGGTAGCTTGTGGGGAGATTCATTCTCTGCCCCATTGTGAATCTTGCTTCATACAAAGGCACTGAAAAAAATACCGTTTATGAGAATTTATACCATTGGAAGTATTGGTGGCTACTACTTATTTCTTAGCAGTGTGTTTCACTAAAACAATAGTAGACTTCTCCCTCAGCCCTCTCTAAAATGATATGGGTGGCACTCTCCAGTGGAAAGCATACCCCTAGTCCTAGTGAGGCAGCGCAAACCAAGATGCAGAGAATCACAGCATTGCAATTCTGAATACTTTGAAGCAAGACCCGCTTTTTGCAGAGCATTTGGTGCACTGAGCAGTTCCAAAGTTGTAGGGGAACGCTCATAACAGCATTCATTTGTGGTGCTTAGACTCCCAGACCTAGGCCAGCAGAGTTTATCAATTCATTGCATTTTTAAAGAACAGGCCATCCACTGACTTCTATGTGGATGCCAGGAACACATTTCTGTACCCATCACTGTGAGTGGAGGGTGATCTCCTTCTTAAGCCTCATCTACCTAACATACATGGCACAGGGGCAGTTAGGGGCTGGGTGGGACACTGAGGAAGGTATAGGACCCATGTATGTTGACTCTGGAGAGAAGTATTATTAAGAGAAATGGAGATCAGCACCTCGGAGCCACACACAGGTCTCTGATATCCCTTTTCTGTTCTTCTTTCTGCCCTAACGGACAGGCTTGCAGTTCCCTACCTCTGACCACCATCTTTTGTTTCTGATCACTGTTCCTCCTTTTCTTTCTGCATTGCCCAGACCACACTACAGCAGAGGTGTCTTTGTGCTCCTAGCTCTAATGCAAACCTCACAAACACTGACCATTCAGTATTCAGATAAAGTTCTTAGCTAACAGAATAGCTAATATAGTTATAGTCAGTAGAAATAACCCTGAGGGAGTTCGAGATCGTCCTGGCTAACGTGGTGAAACCTAGTATCAATTAAAAATACAAGAAATTAGCCGAGCGTGGTGGCGCACACCTGTAGTCCCAGCTACTGGGGAGGCTGAGGCAGGAGAATCACTTGAACCAGGGAGGCGGAGGTTGCAAAAAGCCAAGATCGCTCCATTGCACTCCAGCCTGGGCAACAGAACAAACTCCGTCTCAAAATAAAATAAAATAGAACCTTGAGGATTAAAATTGCTCGTGACTATAGCTCTAAAGGACTAACTAATATGAGACATGAGGGAAGGGAAAGAGGGATAACCAAACCTCTCAAGTTATCTCCATCCATTTAAATCTTTATTGGCTTCTTGCCTCCCTCTTACACACCATACCACACACACACACACACACACACACACACAAATGAAAGAATCAAAGGAACACAGCCCTGAGACTGCCATGCATTGCCTTGTTGCCTTTGTTCAGGCAGCCTAACACTTTTAGGGTTCTCTGACCAGTGAGAAATTACTCAGGCCCCCATGGGAGCCTTTCCTTTTCTGGTGGGTAACTAAATCTGCAGAGACTTTGAGAAGAATTGACTTCTAAGGACCAGAAGGGAAGTTTAGAGGTGCATAATTTGGTTCCCTGATTGCTAACCTAGGAGTCAGATAACTTCTTCCTGTCCAGAAGTCTGTGGGTTCATTGAACTGCCATGGGGCCTGGGGGCAGCAGCAATTCTTTAAGAGTGGCCTAAAACACAATAACTGGGAGCAACACAATAGAATAGAGCAACCCAAAACCCACTTCTCCAGTGAAGGAAGTGGTCAAAATCCTGGGGCTTGAGTCACTGAAGAATTAGCCTTAGCTGAGGGGTGGGAGGGGAGCATGCTCAGAAATCAGGAGCTGAAGATGATGCAAACACTGGGGGAGGCCCTCAGGGCTCAAATTTCCATGATTCATTTGAGAGTGGGTGAGATTCTCCCAGAATGAAAGGCATCATGGAGACCTTCTCTACAAAAGGGCACGAGAGAGCTTTCTGAGAAGCAGGGGATGGATCTGGCTGGCATTTCCCTGGCAGCTTAAGAAAGGCCAGGTTTTTTCTGGGGAGAAAAGAGCAGTAATGACCACTGCCAAATGTCCTATCTTCCCTTCCCCTCATTCCACTTTTGTTGCCCAAAACATCACAGTCCTACCCTGAGTTTCTACCTCCATTACTTATCTCACATCCTTCCTTATGTTCTATTCCCATTGCTACTGTCCAGTTCAGGTCCTAGCCTGACCATGGCATCAGCCTCACCCATGACCCTGTCTCTGAACGCCTCCCCTCTAACATATCTTCTACCCTGCTACTGGGTTATCTGACCATGGCACTCCCCTGCTCAAGAACCTCCAAACCCCCACCTCTAACCACCACCAATCAGCAGGAAAGAGGCTCCACGCACCTCAAGCCAGCCCTTGCAATCCCAGGACTTGGATTTCCAAAAATAAAAGCTCTGCTTTTGTATTATTCTTTCAGTGACAGTCTATCAAATTCTTTTCAACCAAGCTAAAATCCTACCTCTTCTAAAAAGCCTTCCCAGATCCATAGGTTAGGAGCAGTTTTCTTTTCTCTCTTCTTCTATTGCCCTCACATAGCTTTTTATTAAAACCACTGATGACAGCCCTAAGATTTTAAGTCCCTGAAGGGAGAGTCTTGCCTGTGACAGGTACCAAATAAATATCTGTTCAATGAACAAATAAATGAATTAAGGATGGCCATATTTTCTTCCCCATGGAAAAATAATCAATGTCAAAATGACTGAAGACTTCATAATAAACACAGAATTATAGAGGGAAAATATTTCCTTTTTTTTAACATACATAGACTTTAGTCCTGTATTATTTTTCAGAAATTGTTTAATACTTTACTACAACTATGTATTGAGCATCTTATTGTATGCAAACTTTGTTATATATTTCTATATAAATACCTATGTAAATATGTGACTGTTTCCTGAGTGCATTTGAATATACAAGGGTATATATGTGTGTGTTGCCTTTTGTTCAAGAGGAAATAAGTGAATGCAAAGAAAATGTCTTAAATTTCTAAACACTAGTTTGTCTGCAGATTTAATCTTTCTCTCTACTTCTTTGAATTATAGAATCTCAGGACTGAAGAGGGAGGTCTTTAAAATTCCTTTTCAATTCAAGAAAGTCATCTACAAATCTGACCAAAGAACTATCTGAATCATGCTTAACCTCCTCCAGTCATGGAAAGCTCACTACCTACCAGGATCCCTTCCCCGATTAGAAAGATTTTTCTGACAATACGTCCGAGTGTGCTCTTTGCAACGACCACCATGACTTTTAATTCTGCCGGTGAGATTACCCAACTAGACTAATTCTTCCTCTTTCTAGCATGGTTGTCTTCACAGCAGAACTACCAGGTTATCAGAAGATTCACCAGAGGCCTTCACCTTAGATCTCAAAATCTCAGTCAAGTCATAACACAGTCCTGAGATTACTGCTAGACACTCCCTGTCTTTTTGCTGGCCAATGTTTTTCTGACAGTGAGATTCTGATCTCTTTCTGGATAACTGTAAACTTTGGAGAAAGCTTTCTCACAGCATCTGACCAAAGACGTGGTGCTTCCTCCAAAGCACGAGGAGAGAGAGAGGCGTAGCCGCTTCTGGTCAACTGACCCCCATGAGTCAGACGACCCCACACCACCTTCCTCAGCGTGACACCTGAAACTCCGCAGCTGCCTCTCCTTCCTAAGACACCACGCAGGGTGGCACGAAAGCCTTTCTGTCCTCTGCGCAAGTCGGGAGCATTTTGCTTTTGTTGGTTTGGTTTTGATGTGTTTGTTTCCCATGAAGGATCATTTGGTTGGCAAAATGGATGCGCATGTAACACAAAAGCAGAAAAGGAAGCACTCCCTTCTGGGGGCAGCCGGAGAGGATGTGTCTGGAGGAGGAAAAGACTGGGATTAAAGGCAGGCTGAGTGGATGAGACCTTGGATGAGCCTCTCTGGCCATTGTTACTGTTGTTTTATATCAAGTGTACTTTTCCATTCTCAATATTGTTTTTATGCAGGGGTGGGAAAGCAGGGTATTAATTTCTCCGTGGGAAACATGCGGAGAAAAAGGATTCTCAGGGGCCATTTCCTCTGGCCTCTGCATAGCTCATGTTTGGTGTGGAAGGAAGGAACCTCAGGTAGGACTTGATGTTGGAAAATACAGGGCAGTTTTTACAACCAGGAGAAACATCGTCAATCAAGCAGCAAAAGTAATAGGGACCTACATGCTGCAGGGAAAACAATTATTTTTTTCATCTCCCAAATGCAGGCTATTATAAATGGGGGTTATTATACAGCAAGTCGTGTTGGTCTGGTGCTGTGTAGACTAGCACAGAGTCTCACATAGTCAGGGGTGAGGAGCCAAGGTGTGGGTTGGGAGTGGGGCAAGCACACTGTATGAGAGAGAGAGGACCTATTGGAGAACCAGATTCTTATAATAAATCTGCCTCTGACCAACTTCTGACTTTGGAAAAATCACATAACCTCTCTGGTCAGTGGCTCCTACAGGCACAGAGTTCAAAGTAGCACAGAGCAGGGCTTCTCAGCTCCAATCCTGGCTCCACCACGTCTGAACTGTGACCTGTAGACGTCACAGGATTAGCATGAGGGCTGAAGGCCTGTGCCAGGCACAGAGCGGGGGCCACACAGTTCCTGGTTGGTTGGTCTCTTCCTCTGTGTAAAATGAGAGGCTCGGGCTGGGGAAATGGGCTTTATGCTTCTCTGGCAGAGCCTGAGGGCCAACAATTATGCTAAAGGCAAACAAGCGGCATGAATATTGTTTTTGCAAATGCTCCCAAGGAGAATAACCTCTCTCTCTTATTTCCACTTGTCCTCTTTTGTGTCCAGGGGAGGGGTGGATCTGGGCAACATCTGCAAAGACTGAGGCCAGACCTGGGCTGTGAAGTTGGGGCCCAGCCTACTCCCCCAGACTGCAGCTGGTCAAGGGATCAGGCGATGTTCCCTGGGCGAGGACGGAAGCGTGAGTTGCCTTCTGCTTTTGACAAACGAGTGTTCTGGCAGCCAGAATGTCTTCAAGGGAGAGGTTGCCAAGATAATAACTAGGGGTTTGGGAAGAAAACCTAGGTGTGGCCCGGCCCCAGCGGCGCTTGGGTGGGACCAACAGTAGATGGCGGCAACATGCTTCAACCAGCAAAGCTGCAGCCTCCTGGAAGGCGGCAAGCTGGGAGGGGAGGCCCCTCGCCTAGAGACACCCCAGACCCATCAGGTTGGCTCAGGGCTTCATTTCAATTCGTTCTTTAGAGGTTGAGAGGCATTGAGGTCATTCAGTCCAACCCCTTGATAAGAAGGAAATGCACGTCCCCAAAGGAGAAATGGAATCGAATCAGAACTGAAGCCATTTCGCACCTTCCAGGCAGGGCTCTTCCACCTGGCATGATTTTCTCTCTCCTGTCTCTTGGCTTAGGGTTTGGTGGAAGTTCTAGAACTTCTACCAGATCTACTGTTCTCTCTTTTCCTCCTACCCTCTCTGAGTTAATCAGAGAGTCAGCATATACCCCTTAAAACTGTGCCAATTATAAAAACACAGGGTCTTCAGAGGCCACTGCTTCTCCCTGTCGTTTTGCTGAGAAGTCCCACCCAGCAGAGCCAGACTGCCTGGCCAAAACAGGCCCGAACAATATCCCCCTGCAAACTCCGAGCAACCTTCTAACCCTCAGCACAGGAGTCCCCACCCCACCCAGACATGGAGACTATCTTTCAGTAAAGGGAAGCTCCAGGTCTCAGCTTCAGAGCTTTCTCTGAGATCAATGTGAACACACTGCCTTGCCCCAAACTAGTTGTTTCAGGGTTGCAAACCTCTGTCCAACTCCCCTTCTCCAGCGTCCTGGGGAAGGGTCTTTGATTCTTTGAAATGAGAAGTCTAAGGATCAAGAACCCCATTTTGCTCTCAGCTCTGATCTGACCTGGAAGAGGAGAAACATTGAAGAGGTTCCAGCCTGGTGGGCACACGTAGTGGAAACTAAAATGATACCAAAGAGGTGTCAACCATCCTGAAAAAACAAGAGGTAGCCAATGTGACAAAAGATTCTTCACAGGGGACAAAGAATCGAATTTTGACTGAAGGACTGCCTTGAAACATTGAGGGTGGGTGGTCCCCAAACAAGAGCGGAAGGATGGAAGGGGAAACATCCTCATCACTTCTCCCTTGCTCTTTTGCCCCCTTTCTGTCTTTCTCTATCCACTTAGCTTTTTCTCCCGCTTCTAGGTCTTTCTGCCTGCCTCCTCCCTCAACACACAGGCCTGGAAAACAGCATCCCACTTGCCCTCCCTCCCTCCCTCCTGTCCTAGTTGCACCTTACTCTTCCTCCTCTCAAACTGTTCCTCATTGGCTCCTGTCCACACCTGTACACCACACCTTCATGCTGCAGGGTCTCCCTCCTCAAGAAGAGGGTGGAGTTTCTTTCCCAGAGCCAGCTCAGTTTCTCCCTGAGCCTGATTCTGTTCCTGGTGAATGCTTTGCTGTTGTCAATGTCTTCACAGACTCAGCCTGCCCTCCTCATCTGAGCTGGCACCCTTTACGTTTAATTACTCAAACCTCTTTCTTTTATTCCTAGTGCCGAGTGAATGCTCATGGCTGAGGGTAAGTCCGGGGAACACCATACCTAAAGAATCTGTGAGTGGATGAGGCAGAGGAGGCTCCGTGGGTCGTCAAGGCACCCAGGAGACGAGAATCCTCTGCAAAATGCCCTTTTCAATGCCACGCGTTGCCCTATTTCACTTTTCTATCAATTTTTACAGATTAAACCAGCTGCTAGCATCAGCACAAGGGATTTCTCAAAATAGAAATGGTAGGATCTTAATTTTTTTGTTTTTCGTTTTTTCGGTGTTTTTGTTTGTTGGTTTGTTTTGTTTTTGTTTTTTCTGAGACAGGGTGTTGTTTCATTGCTCAGGCTGGAGTGCAATGGTACAATCATAGCTGACTACAGCCTCAAAGCCCTGGGGCTCAATCAATCCTCCTGCCTCAGCTTCCCAAGTAGCTGGGACTACAAGGCATGCACTACCATGCCCTGCTTTTTAAAATTCTTCTTTTAGAGACAGGGTCTCACTATGTTGCCCAGACTGGTCTCAAACTCCTAGGTTCAAGTGATCCTCCCACCTCAGTCTCCCAAGTAGCTGGGATTACCACGCCTGGGTGAATCTTAGAATCTCAGAGCCATAAGGGGTCTGAAAGAACCACCAAGTTCAACTTCCAAAAGCAAGAAGACAAGTGCCTCGCCTGTGGTTACATGGCAGCGTCAAGATAACACCACTGCCCCTCTGTCTTCCTAGTCAGCTGTCTTACATCTGCTCCAGGATTCTTGCCACGCTTTCAACCTGTGCTGAAAGGGCTCTCTAGTTTAACTACCCGGTTTGAAGAAACAATTCATGAAACAGGCTCAGCAAATAGAAAAACTGTCACAGCCACATAAGGCCAAGCGCACCAACAGCAGAGGATTCCATTGCAGTTCCAGGGAAATGCCATCTCCACAACACAAAAGAAAACCTTGACCCAAACATTTTGTTAAAAAGGAAGAGAGAAGCAGCAATCACCACAGGTGTTTGTGCTTTCATCTTTCTGCTTCAGTATCAGTGAATCTCCCAGGTAAATTGAAGGAAATGGTTTTACCCAGGCAGGACACCAGGGACTGAATTGTTGCAAAGAGCAGTCTCAGGACGTGTGTATGTCGGGGCTGGGTGCTGAAGATTCAAGTAAACCCCTAACTGGAACCATATTTAGGCTTCCTTGATTACTGAATAGCAAGTGCAGTCCAGAAATTCAAGATCACCTGGGCGGATCTGGGAAGAGTATTAGAAAAGGGAAGCTTATGGTGAGACAATTCCCGTTCTACGCTGGTTAAGGGTTAGGAGCTCTTCTCAAGGGGCTGATACCCAGATTGCTGGCCAGCAATTACAAGGAGGCTACATTTGATGGGCAGCCTGTTCCCGTAATTACTATGATGGGTGGTGACAATGTATAGGTGTGGGCTACATGAACTATGGACCAAATTATGGGACAATCCCCAAAAGGCCTAGCTAGAAGCCTGTGTCCTGGTATTGGATTGATCTAACCATGACCTAGTAGGTAGCAACACTGGGTGTGTCCCTCCGAGTATGTACATCTGAGACTCCCAAATAGGCCTGAGCTTTTGTGTTAGGCAGCTATGTACATACATGTAGGAGGTTAAAGAAGGAACCATATTCATGCATTTAGAAAATTAAATACCTCCAAATCAAAAACCCCATGAGTATGATTGACTATGTGCATAATTCCAAACTTCAAAAATGCTCCCTGCCCTTCTGAGCCGTAGGCAAAAAAAAAAAAAAAGAAGAAGAAGAAAAGATAGTGCAATGTAGATCCATCAAGTTGTATTCATTAAATATTAAATAGGCGTTAAGTGTTTAAAGGATGAGAATCATTGGGTGGAGCAACAACAAAACCAGAATAGATATTTTCTGAGTTGTTTCAGGCCAGCAGAATCAGGAAGTTATAAGGAAGTTGATTTTGCTTGATTTAAGGAACTTTAATAAAATTAGAGCTGGCCTGCTAAGGGGAATGAGTGTGGAGGTACACACTGAGGTTCTGAGCTCCCCGCATCTGGAAATTTTAAGATCTGTAGGATGGCCATCTGTTCAAGATGGTGTAAAAATTAGATTTCTGCATACAGTAGGAGAATGAATGAGATCCAAGATCCCTCCCAAATTTAGAATTCTGTGAACGAAATGACTTGCCTCCTGCCCTTTCCCGTGTCCACGTTTCAGTTATGTGCCCCACCAGGCTCCATAGAGTCTACAGAAAACCAGTCTTGCCTCATCCACAAGTTTTCCCCGGTCTTCAACGTGTCTCTCTCCAGTAGTCCCTGTGGGTCTGGCACTACCTGAAATCCCTAGAGCCACCCAGAGCAAGCCAAGAGGGCCTGCATTCCCGGGTGAGGGGTCTCCATGAAGCCCACTGACAAGGCTGGGAACTTGATGGGCCTAATCTGGTCTCTGGAGGAAGCAGGAAGGGCTGAGGAAGGCGCAGTGAGTCCTTTCCACTCTCCACAGAAGGGATGTCTTTCCTTTCCCCAGCGGTCTGCCCAGCAGTCCTGGGAGATAGCCAGATTCTAAGGATGTGATTTGCTCCAAGTTGGTTCTTGATGGCCTTTTGCCAACTCCCAAGACAGTTTAGTACCCACAAACAATGTAAATGTGGGGGGCCCTCTGACCAGGGCGCCAGACAGGATGTCCTGCAGCCCCCGCCCCCGCCCCATTCTTCGGAGTCTGGGTGGAATTGGATCTGCCCCTGAGGGTGGGAGGCAGCGGGCAGAGTGGGGGGGAAAAATAACCCTCACATTTCGGGATTGTCAAAGCTGAAATCCAGAAAAACTCTCACAGCTAAGGGAGTCTTTCACTACTTCTTGGAGGAAGAGCAGAGAGCAGGAATCAGAACGGCATTTTTCTAAATTGTCTTCAAACTCCAGGAAGTAACATGTAGCATATTTTCTCCTTTATAAACCTACAGTATCATGTGAAAGCTTGCCACAAATAATGCAGTTCATGATGGTTTACACTCCCAACATTGTCAGGGCTTTCCGTGTGTTGACTGGTTATTAGTTTTAACCTGCACAGAACTAAAAGATTTGTATAATTTTCACAGGATATTAACACTATTGATTTAATAATGGCTAATCCACATCCATGTAATGTGGAAATAATAAACATGTGAAGCAAATGTAGGCGTTCCCTTCATCTTGAAAAGTTGCCCTGATGCCTACTCAATCATCCCCCCTTGGGGCAGTTTTACAAGGAGCATTGCCTGCTCAACACAGGGTTGATTACATGTAACTTCTCTCCCAACGTACTGCCTTTCTAAAGGAAAAGCCTAACTTTGTCAGACAAGCTGAATCCTGTCATTCTCATCTTGTTTACTTGGGGAAAAAATATACCAGTGTCTATGTTGAAATGGGCCACACCTCGGTAGACACTCACCCAAAATGCCAACCGAAAAAAAGAAAAAAAAGGAAAAGCACCCTTCTTCATTCCTCCAGATTTCATGATTAGCATGAGTGTTTGCATTTATACAATCACATTTCAGGAACGAGAGAAAAGATAAGCATTTCAAAACAATCACTGCCTTCCATGCAAAGAAATTCCACATCCACTTTCTTTTAAAAGTTCTTTTATCGTTTCTGGTATGCCATCTTTTCACTCAGCACTGAAAGGCATCTCTTTCTGGGGTGAAAGCACAAAGCCACTCAACAATTTTTAGCAGGCACAGATGAAGTTCTCCTGCCCCACCCTCTTCTCCAAACCCAGCTTCCCTTTTGCCTCCCCCGCCCTCCACATCTGGCCAAGAGAAGGCATCTGGAATCCTCATCAGCTCCTGCTTCGACCAAGTGAACCCCTCCCACGTTTCATTTAAAACACCATTTGCCTCCCTCTCTTTCTCTCTCTAACAGTTTTCTTTTTTCATTTTTTTTCTTTTTCTTTTTTTTTTTTTTTTTTGAGACAGAGTCTCACTCAGCTGCCCAGGCTGGAGTGTAGTGGCGCAATCTCAGTTCACTGCAACCACCGTCTCCCGGATTCAAGCAATTCTCCCGTCTCAGCCTACCAAGTAGCTAGAATTACAGGCACCTGCCATCATGCCTGGCTACTTTTTGTATTTTAGTAGAGACAGGGTTTCACCATGTTGGCCAGGCTTGTCTTGAACTCCTGACCTCAGGTGATCCGCCCGCCTCAGCCTCCCAAAGTGCTAGGATTACAGGCATGAGCCACCGTGCCCGGCCAACAGTTTTCTTTAAACAAACCAATCCCCCTCTTCCCATCCTGTGAGGAGAAAAAAATACTTAAATTTAAACAGAAGTGAATAGGGAAGCAAACAGGCAGGAAAAGCAATGTCAAGAATAAACTGAAAACCAGTTATCTATCCACCACCACCCAAAAAATCCCAACCAACAACCAGCGAGCAGAGAAACAGTTCAAGTCCTGAAGCAATCGGAATCAAAACGGAGGAGGTGAAAAACATCTGGCCAGTTCCCGATGTCATTTCCAAGGTGTGTGGTGTTTCCTCCATAAACAGGATCCTATCCCAGTTTGTTTCAAAGTCCCTGCTCCCTCCACATCCTAGAACAAGAAGCCGGTCACTGCCAGGCACGATTTTAGCCCCATCCCATTGATTTCCCCAGACTCCGTCCTCAAAATACACTTTTCTGAACTTTCTAGAAAAAGTTGTCTCTGTATCCACTTTGAGCCAAAAGTTTCAAGGACTTGGTTCTTAGAGGATCATAGAAAAATAGCGAAGGAAAAAAAGAAAAAGCAAAGCTAAGATGAGGTCAGAAGAAGCAGAGCCGTGGAAAGGAAGGAGAAGTTTTGCTGAGAGTCCCCACAGCGTTGGGAGCTGTCCTACCTGAAGGGTCCCAGCGACAGAGGCGCTCTGAGTGGCAGGTGCTGGCAGCAGCCCTGGTCCGCTCTTCTGGAAGTATGCAACCGCACTGAGGGGAAGGACCTGCCTCCCAAGGTTATAAGTTTCCTCTGCTGGTGTACTGGGGTGTGTAATGGGCGGTTTCTTTTCACCCTGTTTTAAAGGAGTTTCTATGAATCAGTCTGGCTTTAAAAAAAAAAAAGATTTGTTGGTAAGCTACGCCCTGCTAAGCTGGCAGTCAGTCAAGAGTGGCTGGGAGTGAGCCATCAATTCAAAGAACCCTGTTGTAGGCTCTCTCTGACTCAGACACACAGACCACAGTGGAAAAAAGGAGGGACATTGCTTCAAATGAGTAACAGGATCACACAAATAGATCTGTTTACTGAAGCCCATTCCTCCTCACCAAAAAGGAGACTTGGTTACCATGGACATAAGGCAAAACACAAGGTTTCAGCCTGGGAGGGGGAAGAAAGGGGCCAGTGTCCTGCTGACTGAAGTCCTAGGTCATCATCAAGCGAGATTCCCAGTCTTCCTCCCCCATTAAAAGCATCAGCTGCTGCTCACTGTCAGGAATTATCAGATTCCTTTTTTTTTATTTACTTCCCTGCCTGACCCTGGTGCACTGTCCTGTGGGTGGCTGTACAGGGAGGCCCTGAAGGCGAAGGGGACACACCAGGAGCTCTTGCAGCCCTGCCTCTGAGTGATGGAGCACTGATTGAACAGCAGAGAATTCCTGGTCTTTCATTATGCTCTGCTAGTGCCCGTGTGGACTCTCCACATTCCAGGAGGAAGTCCTCTAGTTAAGAACTTTGCTCTCTGTAATAATCAGCTGGACCTTGTTCCACAATTGACTTTCTTGAACTTGGCCAGTAGCATAATCATCCCGACTACCTCCCTGCACCACTCCTCTCTCTCTCTCTCAACACTGGAGCTGGGAGAGGCCTGTGAAGTCATCTCATCCCACAGCCCAGGCATTCCACTGGAGAGAGTAAAAGCCCAGATGCCTGAGTTCAAGCCCAGCTCTCCACAAATTTGCTGTGTGACTTTAGGCAAACCACTTAACTTCTCCATGCCTATTTTCTCATGCATAAAATGGAGATGGCAGGTATGTAACTCATAGAGCTATGATGAGAAATACACATATAGGGGCTCATGGCAGTGTGCATAGTGAGCGCTCAACAAATCTTAGCTACAAGGATTATTTTACTGAAGAAGCAGCTCAGGCCCAGAGAGGTGAAGTGACTTATTCAAGGAGATACAGTACGTTACCAGTAGCAGCTTGGATCTAGGTCAGCACATCCAAGCAATTCTATTTCTGTTATTCTCTGCTGCACCCTGACAACTTATTTCAATTCAAAATATGCGTGTGTAGTATTTATTCATTCATTCCGCCAATACAGGCTGCACGTCAGTCGTCACTGGGCCTGATTCAGAGCACTGAGTCACAGAAGTGAATGACATCCCTGCCTCTTGGAACTTATATTCCCTAAAAAGATAGAAAACAGACTGGTGGCTATTCACCAAAATGTTGATCAAATTCGATGATAAAATTATGGGTGCAGTTTAGTTTGTTCTGGTCACAATTCTGTATTTTCCAAATCCTCTGCAATGAACCTATATTACTATCTTTAGGATGTTGGCATGTGGATGGATGGATTTTAGGAAAAAATATTTTAACATGGGAATGTAGAGAATATTTTCTAAGGTGGATGATAAGGAAAACACAACACACACACACACACACACACACACACACACACACACAATGATTTGATGATGCTGCATCTTCACAAGTCCCTGAGAACTGAATTCTATCTCTGTAAAAGTAAGAAGGTCTGGATTTTCTCACTGAAAACTGATGACGTGATAAAAGACTGCATGTTTCTCCTAGAGTTCCTCACCTCTCCCCTCTCTCATTGCTCATTTGATAATAAAAATGCCTGTCTGAGAGGGGCCACTCCCAGCAGTGGGTTGAGAGTCCCTGTGATCTCTGAGCATCCCAACCCTCAGGGAGGGGAGGGTGTCTGCAGGTGAGGCCAGGAAATCCCCAGGCATGTGCTGGCCCTCCAGATGGGCCAGTCTCCCCTGCTGGAATCGGCCTGTCTCCCTGGCCTTTTCCTACTCTCAGGGTTGCCTTTCACCCCTGATGCCCTCTGCCAGTTTTAAAGTCTCTCTTCCCTCAGCTGCCTGGAAAGGAGAACTGGACTCCAGAGGAAGTGTTCTCAGATGCTGAGGAGTATGTGGTCTGATTGCATTTCTTAAAGAGAAACCTGGAGGCAAGGAATAGCAGAGGGGAGGCATTCTCCCTCCCACCTCCTTCTCGGGCTTAACAAGGGGAAAAATCAGGAACTCTTCTTAAAGTACTTGAGTAGTGGAATCCTTCAGTCTATCTGGATTTCCACGGATTTCACAAAGAGAGACACTGGACTCAGGGAGGGGCTTCAAAACAGGACCCAGAAAGCAGGAGGCCCAGTTTCCATGCCTACTACCTGGCAGTGGCTGTGAGTGAGGCATCTGCCTGCCTCCATTTCACCTTAAAGTGAGTAGACAGCATCACCTTCCAAATGGGTCTGATAAATCTCACCTTCCTGTGTGCTTTTGGAGATGTCTAGGTTTGGAGAGAAAATATTAAATGCATTGAGCTGTGAAAACACACCCATGCACACATGCAAAAACACATGCACGCACACACACATGCACACATGCACACACAGAGTGGTGCCATAGAAAGCCAAGTTGTGTAAATATTTTTAAAAGATGAATGCAAGTCCAGGATTTCTAAAGACTTATAATTAACCCTTGAAATATCACTGAGCTTATTTTATAAAACAAAGTTATCCAGTCTGGGAAAGAAATTGGATCTGTTCTGGCTGAAGTTCTAGCTTTTTGTGCCTCTGGATGTGATTAACTCGTTAAGCCTGAGTGTTCCTTTGGCTATGAGCAGACAATTTTGAGACTACAGACAGTAAACGGTTCAGGGCCTAAAACCACATGGGGCTGGAGATACAGCTCCCCTGGCGTTTATATGGTCTTTCCAAACAATGTCGAGTAAGCTGCCTTTCTGCTCCCATTTCCCCCATTTGGAAGGTAAATTAGACACATTCATTTTCCGCATGGGCAAAGAACCGGACAAAGTTTCATTTGACCTCACTCAATAAAGCCATGTATTCTTGGGAGGGAATGTCCCTCTCACCCAGTGCAAATGTTACTCCAGCAAAGGGATATTTTCCCCTTTTTCTGAAGCAACAAGAATCAACTTCTGGCACGTTGCCATTTGGGGCAGATTTTCAAGTTTGAACTGGCGTAAACATTTTAATGAATGCATGAAACGAAGGCTTTTAATGACTGATACAAGAAGTCTCCTAAGGCAGGTCTGGCCCCTACAGCCCACAGAAAAGAAAACTAATAATAGCTTGAACTTGTTTTTGTTCAAACTCAGTTAACCGAAAAGAATCCCAAACTATGCAACATGTTGCCCAAAGCTATTATATGAACAGGGATGTCAATATTAATATTAGCACACACTGCTTGGAAGGTAAATAGAATGGGGGAAAAAGTTACACAGTATCTTCCCAAGTCAAAGGAATGTTTGTTCCTCACCACTCCTCTTTGAAATTTGAGAATTTGCCAGAAATGTTGTATTCCTTCCCTTTCCTTTCTTTCTTTCTCCAACACTCCTCTCTCTATTTCTCTCTCAGGCTTTCTTCTGGCTTTCTTTATGGTTTTTGGGGGTGTTTTTGTTGTTTTTTGGGTTTTTTGTTTGTTTTTGTTTGTTTTTTTGAGACGGGGTCTCGCTTTGTCACCCAGGCTGGAGTGCCGTGGTGCAATCGACTTATTGCAATCTCAGCCTCCTGGACCCAAGCGGTCCTCCCACTTCAGCCTCCTGAGTAGCTAGCACTACAGGCGTGTGCCATCACACCTGGCTAATTTTTTGTTTTGCTTTGTTTTTGAGACAGAGTCTCGTTCTGTCTCCAAGGATGGTATGCAGTGGCACAATCCTGGCTCACTGAAGCCTCTGCCTCCCAGGTTCCAGCAATTCTCCCACCTCAACCACCAGAGTAGCTGGGCTCAGATAATCCGCCCAACTCAGTCTCCCAAAGTGCTGGGATTACAGGTGTGAGCCACCACACCCAGCCCATTTTCTTCTGGCTGTTATTGCTTTCTTTCTTTTTCTTTTTCTTTCTTTCTTTCTTTTTTTTTTTCTTTGTGATGGAGTTTTGCCCTTGTTGCCCAGGCTGGAGTGCAATGGTGCGATTTCAGCTCACCACAACCTCTGCCTCCCAGATTCAAGCGATTCTCCTGCCTCAACCTCCCGCGTAGCTGGGATTACAGGCATGCACCACAACGCCCGGCTAATTCTGTATTTTTAGTAGAGATGGTGTTTCTCCATGTTGGTCAGGCTGGTCTCAAACTCCCAACCTCAGGTGATCCACCCGCCTTGGCCTCCCAAAGTGCTGGGATTACAGGCGTGTATTGCTTACTTTCTTAAATTCCTCTCAGTAAGATGTAATTTTAATATAGTTTCACAAAATGAGAAGTCTCTAAAATCCTCCTAGTACCCCACTTTCTGGTCTCTTAGCTAGCTGGCCCTTAAACTGCTTAGGAAAGAGAACACTGATGAAATACCAAGAGCCTTTCTAGAATATGGGCCATGGCCTGACACTTTTGGTGGAACAGAGAGGAAAGTGGCATGTGGCTAGAGAGGAGAAGTGGTGATGTCAACAATGACATCTAAACTTGCAGGAGAAATGAGCCACCCTTGCCACATTAGACAGTTACCAGATTGATACTAATTGCTGAACCCAGTTTTTTCAGGCAGTTGGGATATGCATGACTGATCCAAATGGCTGACAAAGGGAGCTGAGCCATTTCCAGTGTGGATACAGCTTTATGGCGAGAGAAGAATAACAAGAAAATAAGTAAGAAGCAATTGTAGCCAAAATGAAAAATGAAGAGATCCTTTCTCCAACCAATGCCAGCTGTAATACTAGAAGACAGATATTAAAGGTATACTGAATAAATGTTTTTCTTTTGTACCTTAGCTCTCATGTTACTGAGTGCATTGTTCTTACTGCTTAATGGACCATTTCAGGTAAAGAACTGAATATTCATAAGAACTAAAGAGTGACTAGCCCTTCCTTTGCATACAGTGAGCAGCAGGTCCAGTAAGCAGATGCTGGCTACATAGTAGGCATTCAATTAAAATGTAGTACATTCAATCAATGAAGTGTCAAATAACCAAGTAATGGGATCTCGGTTCCTCAAACTCAGATGCCGCATGGTCAGAGCACCCATCTAACTAAGCCACCATAGCTGTGGGGAAAGTAGTTAGTACATGTCTTTAAATTTGCCTGAGAAAAACTGCCATGGAAGGGGCACAAAGCCAAGTGGTCCAGCCTAAGAATCCTAAAGCACATTCCCCATGAGACTGTGTGGTCCACAAAACACACGAGACCCAGAGATGTGCCAGAGTTATCTTTGAGACCAAGTTAGCACTTTCAAAGACACAAATTGGTTCTTGGTGAAAACAAACAAATAAACAAGTACTAAGTAGAGTGACTTGATTATTCAGCCTCACTGGAAAATGGAATATGCATCCTGGTTAAATTTTAGGATAATTGGTCAATTTTTAAAAAAATATTACAGGATGAAACGAGACCTCTTTCCACCCTTTGAGACATGTACATGCACAAAATTTGGCCTTTGCCATTCCAAACACAGATGCCAAGTCCGGCCTCTTCTTGTAGGATGATGTGTAGGGAGGAACTTCAATGCTCTTAACCTGGCAGAGTCCATGGCCACAGGATTTACAGCTATTCTTCCTTGGACAAAGCTAGATAAACTCTGACGAACACACAAAGCTCTCTTTTCTGGACATGTTGCTGATCAGCCCTCTTTGGTTAACACACTATGTCCTCAGCCAAATTACAGCGCTAGCCAATGCAATTGATTCAGTCTCACCTTTTCCAACTATAATTCCACTCTAGTCATGCTTGCCTGTGACTATACCCGGTCATCTTAATTAGAGATAGGGGGTTCCTAAATCTCTCCTGCCACCCATTTGTGACTATTTTAAAGGTAGTCACCTCCACAGAAGCTCAAAGCAACCACTCCATTCATTCCAACTTTTACTCTTCAAAAGAGACTTTATCTTGAAGTTCTGGGGACATCTTAATCTACTTCCTAAACCAGCAACTTTCACTGGAAGATCCAAGGCACCATGCTCTCTGAATGGCCATCCCCTGGATTGTGTGCTGGGCAGCACTTGCCTATTATTGAGGAAAGCAACTATAAACCAACTGGGTGTGGAAATTCACTCCCACCATCCTGGGAAGCTCTGAAACTGCACATGGAGTTCCATGACCAAAAAAAGAGGAAGTCCTTTTACTGTTCGATTTCTGATTATAAAAAATAATATATGATCTTCAAACAAAATTCCAACAATGCATGCAAGTGTAAATAAAAAAGTTAAAATTATCCAAAACCTCACATCTTGGGTAATTATTATAAACATTCTTTCATATATATGTATTCATATATGCATATGAAATTTTACCCAAAACGATGTGCATGCTGCATTGACATCCATTATTATTACATACCAAAATTTATGTGTCCCTCTAGCTAAGCCCCTCAGCACCCCATATCAATAAATGTAGATCGACATCATTATTCGTAATGACTATGTAGTATTCCACTGAGTGCATATACCATAAGGCATTTAAGCAATTCTTTATTAGTGGATAATAGATATTTATGCTGCTTCAATTGTTTGCCACGATAAACAATACCATGGTGGAACTCCTGTACGTAACATAGCTGTACATGTAATGACATATTTGCCACCTTATTAACTATTCTGTTTCCCATCCACTGGACTGGTGTACAGCACTGATCATATCACTCAATGGTGTGCAATCTTAGAAAGCTTACTTAAGCACTCCAGGTCTCAGTTTCTTCCATGGGGTCATTTCTCATGATCTTGAGGGTCCCCTCTAGTATTAATATTATATGGTCACTTTCCCAAATCTAAAAACTTAGGCGAAGCCTGTGTTAATGGATGCCAACCAGCTCTCTCTGGCCTCTTTCCTTCTCTTTTTATGTCATGAGCAATGATTGACAGTTCATATTGCTGTCCTTCTGATCTTTCATCTGAGAACATGAAGCCAAAGGAGGCTGCCTAACTTTAAAGACATAGGGCTGAGTTGTTGCCAGGAATCTGATCTTTTAAAGATCCCTTAGTTCTGGCTAAATCTCCCCAGACTACTCCATTAGCATTTTCAGTTCCAGCACATTCATTTCCCAAAATTTCAGACTCCTGGCATCATTTGAACCTCACTTTACGCCTCAATTCCCACAGCTCAGCATGTGACTCTAGTCAGTTCCACAGGCTGGAGCCCACACAGAGCTCTGCAGGGCAGCAGGAGGTATGCTAGTGAATTGTCCCTAATGAGCTTATAGTTCCCTATATCCTGGTATGGTGGGGTTCCTTCAGCACCCTGGGTGCAGTGAAACAGGCAAGTCTATGCTGGTGGAGCCCCTGCCAAGGAATTTCCAGCCTTGGTGCAGAAGCAAGAAAGTGCAAGGTCCCTCCTAGCTGGTGGCAAGGCCACAGCTGCACAGATTCCTCAGCCCAGTGCTGGCTGATTGATGGGCAGGACAGGGGGTCGCTCACTGGGTAATGGCTGTTGGACTGTCCTTGGCCACAGAGGGACAACCCTTGGAGTAGCCCCAAAGATCCAGGTCCAGATTAATGTAGGCTTTAGGAGGGAAGCCTGCTAAAAGTAAAAATAATAATCACAACAACAGCAAAAAACAACTTCTACTTGCATAGCATCTTATGCACACACACTGCTCCTATTCCAACCTTTTAAAAAAATCTTACTGGGCAGGTAAAATCAAGGCTCAGGGAAGCCTACTTGCTTGATCGAAGCCACAGGTCTATTAAAGAACAGCATCTAAGTTTCTTAGAGTTTTTAACTCTTTATTTGCTGTTAACTTTTCTCTTTCCTTTACAATGCTTGCCTTTTCGTGGCTCCTGGAAGCTATGAACTGTCTGCCATAGATCAAGGATGGTACAAACAGATGAAGAAATTGCAGATATGAGGAGTGGTTTTTTTTTTAACTACTGCTGTTGGTAGCAATCCGAGCCAGAGCTTCCTAGACCTTCACAGAGCAGCTTATGACTCCGAGAGGTCTCTGCACCCCTGTTGTTTGAGCAGGGCACTCACCCAGCCCAAATGACCCCTGCAATGGCCTCTTGGTTTCTCATCCCCAGGTTATCTTTGCATCCCAGGTGACCTGGTGAAAACCAACCTCCCCAGAAAAGTTTTCTTGAGTATCCTGCTCTGCCAAATCCATACCAGTGTACCAGCTCAAGCCTGAGTTCCAGGCCCCTTTTGGGTCTATCTGGACACTTTCCCGTAGGAAGGACTTTTAGCTGAGGACAGAGAACAAAAGACCACAAGGGCTTTATGACAGAAGGTGTGTATCTGGTGAGTAGATCCATGGGAAGGATAAAGGGTCTGGTTTAAGGATACAGTTAAATTATCTTATCAAAAGAACATAAATTGTTTTCAGAGTATATAGAGGAACGGTGATATTTAGAACTTGGGCAAAGTATTTAAGGTTTTGTTTGGTACGGTGGAGATTTCAACAGCCAAGGTAAAGAGCTGCCATGCTGCAGACAATTCATATTAGGGGAACAGAATGGAGAGCCTCAGATGATGGGGAACACAGCCTCACTTGAGAGGGGACTGGTGGGAACATTCTTCTGGCGGGGAGGGGGCCACACATCTGTGCACATCCCAAAAGAGCAACACAGAAATAAACATGAACGAATCATTTAGGCTGCAGGAAAGCAAGGCTGCACGAGGGTAAGAGCCCTTCTTTGTTCACGAATGCAACCCAAACACCTAGAACAGTGCCTGGCACATGGTGGGTGCCCAACAAATGTGTGTTCAATGAATGAAGCAAAACTTTGCCCAGGTTTGAATAAAGAATGTGTGGCACTCTCAGACAGGAGGTGGAGTGATGAACTGCACAGGGTGTCTTCCTCCTAATTAATCCACCATATGATAATCATAATACCTGAAAGAAAGCAGATCATTCTCCACAACAGCAATGAGTAATCTAAACAAACAAGCCCAGGTTCACCTTGCAAATATTGCAACACCTAAGATGGATGACAAGTGGGCAGGGACCCAGGAAAGAAATGGACGTTGACAGTAACGCCAGCATCTGCTACACTCTCAGCAGTATACACATGTATGCCAAGTATCTTAAAAGAGGATACGGGGAATGCATGACCTCAAGAAAGGAATGTGTCATATGAGTGAGCAAGCTGTCTGGACTCTTAACGTGTCACGAAACTAAAAGCATCACAGAGCAGTGGTATCAGATCACAGAACAACCTGAGCTGTAGCTAAAACCCAACTCAACAAATCCAAAATCCAATGTGTGCCCCTCTCTCTCACACATGCACTTCTCCTGCATCAGCAGAGCCTTCCCTAACATCCTGCTGCTTCAGACTAGGGTGGGTGCTCTTCCTACATGCCCCCAAATCTCTCAACAGACCTTATCTTTCAAAAGACCTTCTCAGTAGATTCAGAGCTTCTTCACAGCAAGGTATCGTGTCTTATTCCTTGTGGTAGCTCTGCTCCTCAGGCCATATCTTGGATATAGTAGGTACTCAATAAATAATTGTCCAAAAATTAAATGAATGAATGGCTCCATCATCTACCAGGTCAACCTTTACTCCTCCCTCTCCCACTCTCCACATTCAAAGTCAACTAACATTATTTAATCTACTTAAAATCTATCTCAGGCCTGACCCCTCCACTTCCTCCCTATGCTGTGGCCTATGCTCCAGTCTTCTTCCTCTGTCTAGACTGTTACAATGGGCTCCTGACACTGAGCCCCTTGCCTCTGAGCTCTCTCTATTCCAATCCATCCTCCATGTCAGCAGTAGCAAACTTGCAGCCCACACACATAGTTTGTTTGGTCCTAAAAGTGTTCTAAAAAAGGAATCTGAATTAGTCTCCTATATTTTAAAATCAGGACATTTCAAATAAAATTTTGCTTTGCCAAACATCCCCTCCTTCTCGCTTGGCCTGCTTGCCTCATTTGCCTTATGGGCCTGGCCCCCTGTAGGCACTGAGTTTGTGGCACCAGAGTATCTAGATGAAACACAGACCCAATCAGATCGGATCACATGACTGCTATCTAACTTTGCTGGGAAGATAAACTCACGCAAGGCCCGTGGCACACTGGCCCCATCCCCCTTTCAGGCCTATGCCCTCCTCCCTCCTTGCATCCACCCTGCACCTTGAGTGAGCTAGGCACCTTTACACCTCTGAGGCATTGCTCAAGCTCTGTTCTCTAGCTTGAGTGCTTGCCCTGTGCTGCGGTGGTCGAGAGAATGATCTGGAATCGGACTGCCTAGGTGCAAATCCTCCCTAAGCCTTCATTTCCTCATCTATAAAATGGGCCTAATACCAGTTGATGCCTTATAGAGTTATTGAAAGTAGCAAATGAATAATATCTCTGAAGTTCTTAACACAGGGCCTGGCACATAGCAAGGACTTAACCAGTGATCCTGTTGATGTTGTTGTCTCTGCCCTTCTTTCCCTAAAGAAATGCTGTTCTACCTCCACAGCCAGTCTCAATGTCACCTCCTCTGTGGGGCCATCTCTTCCTTCCACCTCGCCCTAGGCACAATGAGTAACCCCACCCCAGGAGCTGGCTTGTTCTGGCCACACCTCTGGGATGCCACTTACCACCCTGTCGCACCTTCAGCTCCCCTGTGTCCATCCTTCTGTGCACCACTTGCTCCCTAAGGGCTGAGCTGGGCATCTTTGAACTCCCAGTACCTGGACACCTTAGGTACTCCGTGTTTCTTGAATGAGTTGCATTGGACGCCAAGGCAGAAACATTCGGAGAGTTAAATGGCATTTTCCCTCAGTTTTATGCACCAAAGAATGTTCATGTGATACCATTTGCCACCTGAGTGTAGTCAGTGAGAGACAAAAGGCAAAGGATAAATTCATAGCACAGGCTATGCCATTTAATCACATGACGTCTGCTTCTCTGCCTCAGTTTCCTCATCAATCATCTGGAGAACACAATGTCTTTCCAAGCTCAGTGGAACATAGGAGGACCCAGCAAGGGCAACATAGATGAAAACATTTTACAAATTACAAAACCTCCATTTCAGCACCTGGTGCAATCTTTGACCTTTATTTAATTAGGAAAATTTGAAGAAATAAAAATGAATTTCTTAAAGGACCTGGATTGCTAACATACAGCTAAAAAGTGTGGAGGGTGAAAAAGGGAGGAATTCACCCCCTTCAAAACAAATACAAAAACCCACCATGGGACTTCACTGAGAATGCTATGCTGGGTTGGAATCCAAGCTTTGTCACTTTGAAGGACTCTGGGCAAATTCTTTTCTGTTTGTAATTTTTGTAGATTTAGGGAGCACAAATGCAGTTTATTACATGGATGTATTTCACAGCAGTGAAGCTGGGCATTTAGTGAGACCATCACCCAAACAGTGCATATTGTGCCCATTGAGTAATTCCTCATCCCTCACTGCCTTCCCACCCTCCGCCTTCTGAGTCTCCAGTGTCCATTATTCCACTCTCCATGTCCAACTCTGGCCATATTCTTGAACTTTCTGAGCCTCAACTTCTTTATCTGTAAAGTGAAGATAATGAAATCTATCCCAGGAAGTTGATAGGAAGACGAAATGACACGACATATGTAAAGACCTTGAAGAATACCTGCCACTGAGGCTCCCAATACTGTTGTTTGTAGACTGTTTGTTATAACCAATAGGCATTAGATGTAAACAAATAGAGATACTAGTTTGAACTAAATATGACAATGCTATGAGAACAAATGCAGTCTATGTATTTTCTGATTTGAGATGGAGGGCAAGTGAGTGTCGAGAGCTGTCTCTCCCAATCAAGCCCTCTGCAGCCTGCTTCTAGCTCACTGTCCTGGATCCTCTCATTGCTTCCTAGCCTGTCTCTCCTCTCCAGCTGCCCTGTCCTGGTTGATCTCCCCTGCTCTCGGAGTGGTTTTCTAAAACTACTAAGTCTTTCCTCCGTAGAAAGCTATTCAATGGCACCCCATTGCTTTTAGGATATGGACCCACTATTTAGCCAGCACACAAGGCCTTCCCTGGTCTGACTGTCCCTGTCTCTCAGGCCCACCAGCCTGTCACCCTCTTCTCCCTGCCTTATGTCCCAGCCATACTGAACTCTCTCTGTGCCTGAGCCTGAAACCTCCAAGCCTTCCATGTCCTGCCTGATGAAATGCCCTTCCCCCTGGCCTGCTCTCCCTTGCCTGGCCTAGTCTACAAGACTCAGCCTGGCCATCAGCATCCCCAGGAAGACACCCGCAGCCCTAGTGTGAATCTGATGCCCCTCCTGGGAGCTCCCACAGCCTCTAAGTACACCTGAGTTTACCAATATTCACTTTTCTGTCTCCCTGTTTCCAAGAGACAGCAAGATCCTGAAGGCAGGAATGATCTTTTGTCTCTGAACCCTCACCAATGGCCAGCCATGCTTAAACATAGTGTGTGCTTTATTATTTTTATTGAACAAAATCGATTTATACATGAATGAAAGATTGTGAAAATGGATTGGTTGTAACATTAGTGCACTATAAATATGTTTATCTCCTTATCCTACTCGCCCCAAAAGATCACACATCTACCTATCCTTGGTAACCTACTTTGATAGACATAAACAAGTCAAAAATTAAACACTGGTGGATGCTGAGGCAGTATTGCACTGTGTTCAAGCTCACAGCCATTGGTGTGAGCCAGTCTCAATGTCACCTCCTCTGTGGGGCCATTTCATCCTTCCACCTCACCCTAGGCAGAATGAGTAACCCCACCCCAGGAGTCCTCCTTCTTACTAACTGTGAGGCTGAGGCATATCACATAACCTCTCTGAGGCTTCATTTCCTTCCCTGCAAAACAAATATGAGTACATGTATCATAAAGTTTTTATAAGATGAGATAATGTGTGTAAAGCACAGTGCCTAGCATGTAATAAGTGTTCAATAAACCTTAAAAATAGATTGTTAAAAAGTCCTAGTTACTGCCTTGTTGATCAATGAATCAAGTATTTGAATGCCTGCCCATTCAGCCAATGGGAAGTCAAGAGAAACCTTCATCAGCAATGGACACAGAATTGTGCATGTGAGGAGCCTGGCTTGTCCCTTGTGCTCAAAGGGAGACCAGAGCTCAGTGATGAGCATGACATTGCAAAGTGACTTAAACACTCAAGAAGCCGCATGTAAGATTTGCAGCAGGACCTGGTCTTCCTGCCACCCAGAGTGTGAGCCTCTAGCACACGCCATGGACTTTTCATTTGCTTCGAAACACTCGGCTCTCTGCAGCCCCATGCTTCTTTTCTCAATCTTCCGAGGGCCTTCTATCCTTCTTAACTCGCTGACCACAGGATTCCCCCAGGTCTTATCCAGACCAGTTTTAAATGCCTGAAACTTCTTACAGCTTCACCATCAGGTTGATCAGGTTTTTTATCATAAGCTTTTGAGCACTCACATGGTGAACTGTCAAGATCAATAAGAGGGAAAGAGATAGTGCATGGGAAAGCAGAAGTACCAGTGCCAGCTCTCCCCAGGTCCCCTCCTGAGTGACACTCCCCAGGGAAGGATGGATGGACAACCTATGATGCTGGTGAGCTAGCACCTTCTGGTAGGAAGGTTCACAGGAGTTCATGGCCCGGAGGCTGATGCCAGATTCAGACCTACATCTTGATCAGCCCCACCTGCCTCCTCCCCACCTCTTCTCCACTCTTCTTCCCCAGGACTTGCCCCAAACCCTCAAAGTACTCCACCTTGGTGCCCCAGGTCAGAGCATGCATCCAACCACACCTCCCAAGTGTGGTGGACAGGGGTGCATTATTTAGCCTCTCTTTGTGCCTGATTTAGTCATTGACCTGAGGCTGGCAGTTCTACAGTGAAATACAAGTTTGACTGATGTTAGCACCCTTCAGACTTATGACAGATTTCACAATTGTCGGCTCGTCATTTTGTTTCACATAGTTATGTGGTATCATGATAACAGTAATCATGGGTATGACTTGCTGAGCTCTTAATGTGTGCCTAATAACAACCCTGTAAAAAGTAATAATGATAGGGTAATATTCTCAACTAACAGATGAGAAAATTAGCACACCAGGTCACAAGGTTAGAAAGTGGCTGAGCAACTCTCAACCCCATGTCCCCCTGGGTGAGGGCAGAGCCACTGCCCTCCCACCCAGGCTACCTCCCCGGTGGACATTGCTAAGCAATCCTCGTGCTGCCTCCCAGTCCCCAATGCTGTGATGGGGACTGCCGGACATCCCTGGGAAAAGTCCAAGTGCTGATGTATCCACCCAAAGGGTATAAGTAGGCAATAGAATTGTTTTTCTTGAAACTGTGTAATATATAAGACACAGAGCAGAGAAAACATTTATTGGATTATACAAATTTCAAGGTAATCATATCAATTCTGTCCCTCTTATCCCTTCTTCTTACTAGATAAAGCCTTTCCGACTTTCAAGGGTGTGGATATAGCCTCAGCCTCTGCATGAATGTCCTCTGCTTATTTCCCAATTTACCACTCTATGATTGTCCTTTTCCAGCCTGAACCACGCAGTTTCAGTACTTGTATCTTTCGTTTTTCGACTCAAATGTCACTGTCTCAGGAAGAACTTTTCCAGTCACCTATCCTAAAATTGCAACCCTTCCCCAACACTTCCTATCCCCCTTTGCCACTTTATTTTTCTGCTTACCTGTTATCCATTATCCAGCATTAGCCAGCATATGGCATATACCCCACTTATTATTCCACCTGCTCCCCCAACTAGAGCATGAGCTCCTGACAGCAGGCATTTCTTTATGCTATTTCACAGCTGCCCTCCCCGGATCAGTGTCTGGTAGGCACTCAGTACTTCCTGGCTGAATGCTTTGCATGTCTTGTCTCCAGTTTGCTTCAGCTGAGTTCATTCTCTCTCCTTAACTATAAAGTCCTCAAAGATGGCAAACAGCTCTTATATCTCTTCTGTATCCCCACAACACTTCAGGAGGTGCTAGGCACACAGAACTTATTTTTAAAACTCTTGCCCAATGAGTGGCAAGGCTGGGTGCAGTGGCTCATGCCTGTAATTCCAGCACTTTGGGAGGCTTACTTGAGGCCAGGAGTTAAACACCAGCCTCGGCAACATAGCAAGACCCTATCTCTAGAAAAAAAAATTTAATAGCTGGGTGTGCTGACTCATGCCTGTAGTCCCAGCTACTTGGGAGGCTGAGGTGGAAGGATCACTTGAGCCCAAGAGTCCGAGGCTGTAGTGAGCCATGATTATCACTTCCCCAGTCAATACCCTTGTGATTTCCTACACCTGTCTTTACTTTAATCTGTTAATCCTGTCAGCTGAGGAGGAAGTATATCGCCTCAGGACCCTGTAATATTTGCATTAACTGCACAAATTGTACAGCATGTGTGTTTGAGCAATATGAAATGTGGGCACCTTGAAAAAAGAACAGGATAACAGCAATTGTTCAGGGAATAAGAGAGATAACCTTAAACTCTGATCGCCGGTGAGCCAGGCAGAACAGAGCCATATTTCTCTTCTTTCAAAAGCAAATGGGAGAAATATCACTGAATTCTTTTTCTCAGCATGGAACATCCCTGAGAAAGAGAACACGCACCCAGAGGTATAGGCTTATAAACAGCCCCCCTAGGTGTGCCTGTCTCTCATGGTCAAGACTGCAGAGGTGAAATAGACTCCAGTCTCCCATAGCGCTCCCAGGCTTATTAGGAAGAGGAAATTCCCGCCTAATAAATTTTGGTCAGACCGGTTGATCTCAAAACCCTGTCTCCTGATAAGATGTTATCGATGACAATGGTGCCCGAAACTTCATTAGCAATTTTAATTTAGCCCCGGTCCTGTGGTCCTGTGATCTCGCCCTGCCTCCACTTGCCATGTGATATTCTATTACCTTGTAAAGTACTTGATGTCTGTGACCCACACCTATTAGCACACTCCCTCCCCTTTTGAAAATCCGTAATAAAAACTTGCTGATTTTTGTGGCTTGTGGGGCATCACGGAACCTACAGACATGTGATGTCTCCCCCAGACGCCTGGCTTTAAAATTTCTCTCTTTTGTACTCTGTCCCTTTATTTCTCAAGCTGGCCAATGCTTAGGGAAAATAGAAAAGAACCTACATGAATATCAGGGCAGGTTCCCCAATAAAGTACCTTCTCAAACTATCTTTGTCTTGACATAGCCTTAGAAGCCCACTGGGTCCCTTCTGTACCTGTCACTGTGACAGCTCCCTATGCTGAGTGGAACTGAGCATACTCTACAAATTCTTATGCCTGCCAGGGCCAGCTGAGGATGCACACTACCCAGACCACTGCAGGAATGACTAGCTCAGATAGCAGACAGGCTCTGCCCCCAGCCTTGCCTTCCCAAGCCAGGGCGGGTGCGTGCCAGCTGCACTGCTCACAGGCTGGGCCACGGAGAGATCTTGCATTTCCACCAGCTGCCTCACCCACAGTGTGCACGAGTGTGGTAAGCTGGCTCTGCCTAACACGCCGCCCTCCTGAGCTGGGCTGGCTCCTCAGGGATACCCCGTTTTGAAATCCTGGGGGAGGGACCAGCTCGACCCTAAGAGAATTCCCAAGGCGCCAACTCAGAGGATTAGCTCCCTCTCTGCCACCACCCAAATCAGGCCACAAGTTGCAGTGGTTAGACAATGAAATCATCTTTTCTTCTGGTTTTGGTGGTTACTATTTTTAACTGCATTGAATGCCCAGGAAGAACCTGAGGAGAAGGTAACCAGAGCAGCAAAGACCCATTTCCTGACTCAGGAGCCCACAGCCCTGGGAGTGTTTCCTGTTTGCCAGAGGAGAGCTGTGTTTGTGTGTTGTGGGGAAAGCTGTTATTCCCTTACAGTTTTAAGGTTTTGCAACACTTTAAGGAAAAAAAAAAAAGAAATCTTCAGGCTCAGCCCTCATAGCAATTATTTTTTCTGCTGGGGTGAGGGGGTTAGTGAGCAGGAGAGAGCAAAAGGAGGAAGAACAGAATGGAAAAGAAGCAAGTGTTAGTGGAACAGGATGTACTTAAAATTCCCCCTGTCTGTTATCCATCCCAAAACTGGCCTCTCCATGGGTGTAGGAGGCCACTGCGACTTCATACATATTTATAGCATTTGGCAGCTCCGTGGAGCACATCGCTTTAACAATGTATTTTAAATGAAGCTAAATGAAACGCGTTCCCAGTTCCTGGGAAAGGATCTTTTTTTTTTTTTTTTTTTTTTGGATAAACTGTGCTGTGGAGATGCTGCTGGCTGAAGTGTCATGGATAATCACAGTGTGGAGGCTGACGCGAGTCTGGGTAGAAGCCAGATGACCCAGACCAGAATGGGACATCCTGGGAAAGATACAGTCTAGCCTGACCGCTCCCAGATCTCAGAGCCCCAGGGAGCAGGGTGTAGCTCTGAGATCCCGCCAGTCTTCTGCCCCACCATGTTTTCCAGTGGCTTTTGGAGAACCTGATCCTTTCCATCCGTAGTAGCCCCAATGCAAAGTAACTCACTACCTCCCAAAGGTCTCCAGGGATCAAGGGTCAGAGCTTATCAGGGGTCAAGTTTTCTGGAATCAGAATGCAAAAGTCAAAAGCCTGAAACCAGTGCTCTGCTTGACACACCGTATTAGTTAATTAAGCTTCTGTGTCTGAAACCTAAAACATATTTATGTTATTTTCCAAATAAAATATAGACCTAATTGAATTTCACTGGCCCACCTGGAAGTCTATAGATACAACTTCTTCACTGGCCTCTCTGTGCTTTGGTTTTCCCATTTGTAAAATAATGATATTAGACTAAGGGCTCTTCCAGCTCAAAAATTCCAAGAGGCAAAAAACACATGTAATATCTCTCCTCCAATTCCATCACCATTTCTTTGCTGAGCCCTGGCTAATGGTTCCTCTGCCCTATGTCCTGTCTTAGGGTCTTTTTCTCCATTCCAAATGTCTCAACACAGGTTCAGTTTTTATGCTTCTCAATGCTAGATTATTAGAGCTGTCCTCTTGCAGATTTCTTTGGTTTCAATTGTTTTTTATGCTAATTGATACCAAATGCAGCTGCTCAGACCAACTAGGTTCAAAGCCCATTTCACATCTGGCTCAGAACCTGTGCATAGCTCCTGATATCTCCACCCGCACCCTCCCCCACCTCGTCAGCACCTGCTGCAGCACAATACGGCCCTGTGGCTCCAATCATGTTCGTTCTTTATCCAGTCATTAATACACCTGAAGACTCTTGCCCTTTGCCTGGACAATATGTTACCACGTGGCTTCCCCTTCTCTCTGAACCAGGCTTTGTTCATGGCTTCTTCCAATCTCAGCCTGGCTACACTGCCAGGACACTGACACCCTTTCCCTTTAGCACTCCCTTCACATTGCTTTCTTTGCCATTTTGATGACCGTCCATGTCCTTCTTTGGTGGCTTCGTGCCTGATTCTTCTTCCATCCTAGTGAAATGCTGAAACGTCACAACCTCACCTCCTCTTCTGGGTGACAAGTGCAGTACTTGGCATATTGATGTCCAAAGGATGATCATTAATAATTGAGAAACTTAACTGACCTCAAATTTTCAAATAATTAAAGAGCCACTGGACTTGCTCCACCCCACACCTGTTTTCAGCACTAACTACATGTACCCATTGCAGCAAATATGCATATTGAGGGCTGGGAAAGAAGGCCAGGCTCGTGCGCTGAACCCATCACCTGGCTCCAAGCCAGACTGAAGGAGGCTGAGATCATCAGCTTCTGCTGATGACTTATTCTTCAACTAGTGACCTCTCTTGATTTTTATTCTCATCTCTGCAAATTAGAGGGAAGGTGATTTGACCAAGAAATCCTATGATAAAAGATTCTGCAGAGACGTCATTCTATTTTGGTAAATACGATAGTCTCCGTAGAGTTCATCACTAAGGCAACTAATATATAATGATAAAGATTCCAAAATGTTGGCTCATATTTCCTGAGTAAGCATTACATACAACCTAAGGAGCGAGAGGTTTTGATCTCCCTTTCCTAATAGTACCCCCATCATAGGCAAAAAATAAATGAATAAATAAATAAATAAAAATAAAAAAATCCAAGAGAAAGATCCTGGGAAGGGTGTTGTCTTATCTTCTTTATTTGTACTAAACAAAGGTTGGAAGACACTTTTCTAAAAATCTGTTTTGAGGGCTCAGAATTTAAACTCTTCCTCTGCAGTCTTTGCAAATCCAATAGCCTTTTTCATGCCAAATGAAAAGTTTCCTGTGCATCCTCCAGAAACGCCATTTCTTGTGACAACTCTTCAGAGCTATATGCGTGACTTCCAGCATTGGGGTCCATCAGAGGACCCACTGGATCCCTTAGGACTGTCTGCAGAGTTTCAGGAACACAGCAAAGATATCCATGGTCACTGTTGGAAGAAATGGCAGCACAGCTGGTGATCATGCTATTGTCTGAACTGCCTCAAATGCTTTATAGACGGATGTGAAATGAGGGTGCAAACATGCACTCAGCCACGCATCTACTCTACGCCTACACAGGCTTGTCCTCTGGTGGTCAAGAGAGGCTGTTCTTCCAAGGTGTCAGGAAGAGGGGATATGCACAAGAAAACAAACTTGAGGGTAAACGGTCCATGTTTGCTGTTCACTCTCTTGTTACAAGTTCCAGAAGGAACATCAACACTCAATTGTCTGATAAAATGAGGAACAAATCTAGAACCCTCTTGTATCTCACTCTGATTCCTCCAGATCTTCATTCTGTCACTCAGAGTCTTCCGGTTCAAGATCCTGCATCTCCAAGAGCGGGGTCATGAACCAGGAAGGAATCTCCTCAGTCAGGTTCAGATACAGCGTTAAATTAATCCACCAAATTAAAAGGGTGGTGGCAGGTTCACATACCTACAGCAAAAGTCATTCTGAGGGAAACGTGTCATTTGGAACCTGAAATCTTCCCTTCAGCATGGAGGGGGTGATTTCCCACCTTTCCAACTATAACACTCTCTTCTGCTTCCTTTCACTTCATTATACCACCTATGAGACAGACAGGAATTATTATCTTTATTAATAAAGTGAATTAAAATAGATTGCTTCGGACATTTGAGAAATTCTTGAAGTCACAGGGCTCTACTGGGGTAACATGAACCAGAGCTGGAAGTCCATGAAGCACAAACTTTGGAGTCAGACAGATGAGGTTTAATCTGATTTCTAGCTGCAGGGCCTTGGGCAAGGCATTCAGACTCTCTGAGCCTCAGTTTTCTCATCTAAAAAATGGGGACAACACTATATTGGGTTGTTAGTAACAACAAATGTGATACGTGTAAGTTACTTGGCACATAGGCATTCGAGAAATGGTAGATTTAAACTAATATTAGAGGTATAGGTGTCATAGCACACACAAAAATACCTTATCCATAAAAAGTTTATTCCTGAGGCATTTTCTTTAGTTTAGATCACCAAAGGATTAGAATTAACACGTGCAGGAGGGTAGAGCTAAGCATAACAGACAGGTGAAAAGAAAGGTAGAGAACAAGTCAACTGAAAGCAACATTCCAAGCGAAATTACACCCTTGGCAGCCAAAGACAAGGGTTGGGTTTTCAGCGTTAGTCACTGCTGAGGATTAATGAGCTGGAGAACACATGGCTGAGATGCCCTCTTAGGCAAGAATTAATCCAGCAGGGTCCTGAGTTGCAGAAGGAGAAATGCCATTTCCCTTCAGTCTGGATAGCCCTGCTCACTCTAGGGAAGCACATGAAGTAAAACGCCATTTCTCCTGACTCTGGGCTGCAAGCTGTGGGGAAAGCCTAGAAACAGAAGGTGGATAATTTTTATGATCCCAATGCTTGGTCAAAATGCAGTAGCGCAGCATTTAGGGTCAAGGTGGGCTAACTGTAACACCAGGCTTTCTGGAATCTTTTTAAAATAATGATGAATGCAACCAACAAGAACAAAATAATACACCATTGCCACAATACAGGCCAAACATAGAAATCTGTCCAATTCAGAGGCAAGAAATACACCACAGTTTTAGTTGGAAGCCAGAATAAAGTGTACACATTTTCTAAACCACATACTGAACTAAACCTAACTTATTTTCCTAAGCCTTAAATCAATTTGAACTGGGTTTAAGTATAAAAATATGTAAAGATGTTTTTGATGCAGGGTGTGTAATTTTATACATATATAAACTGAATTGGGTACTAACTGGAATATCAAAATATGCCTAGAATCAAAACAAACAGCAGCTTGAGAATTCAGTTCTAAATTGATTAAAAACAAAAGGAAATGGGCTGGGTGCGGTGGCTCATGCCTGTAATTCCAGCACTTTGGGAGGCTGAGGCGGGCAGATCACTTGAGGTCAGGAGTTGGAGTTCAAGACCAGCCTGGCCAATGTGGTGAAATCCTGTCTGTACTAAAAATATAAAAAATTAGTCTGCCATGGTGGCGCACGCCTGTAGTCCCAGCTACTCGGGAGGCTGAGGCAGGAGAATTGCTTGAACCCAGGAGGCAGAGGTTGCAGTAAATCAACATCATGCCACTGCACTCCAGCCTGGGCAACAGACTGAGACCCCGTCTCAGAAAAAAATAAAATTAAAATTAAAAAATAAAAACAAAAGGAAATAAACTCACAGTTAGTCATTGATTGATGATGATGATGATGATGATACTATACTTCCTGATACTTGATTCTCAGTATAATGACATATGTCCTCCCAGGGTGGACTGGTACTGGGTTTACCCCTGCAATGCTCTCGATACCTTCCAACTGGAAAATCTACCTTCTGACCGGTGCGGCCTTTGAGAAATGTGTTGGGCCCAAGATCACAGGGAGGATTAGGCCCCACATACAAAAACAGAAGACAGCTAATTAACTTTTTCAACTTAGTAATCATCAATTTTATTATTAGCATATTAACCAGGGATTATGCCAGTTTAGGTTTGTGTGTGTGTGTGTGTAATCAGTATGTAGACATTATTACATGTGCAAATGTAATAATGTTTTAATAATGTAAATAATTAGCAACTTAAATTAACCTGTTTTGTCAGAATGTATTGTTTAGAGGCTGGGAACTCTTAGGGGAAAATAAAAATATGGATCCTCACCAGCTGAACCAGTACAGAGTGAGTTAATTGTGTTGCTTAAAAATAGAGAAGGTATGGGGAATAAAGATCACTTTCACACTTCCAGAGTGACATGGATATTGGGACTCAGGGACAGCCTCTAAATGGAAAAGGAGGAAGGTTTGGGAAAGGGGGGAAGTGGGTGGACATGCACCTGGAGCAGTCCTTTGGCAGATCTTCCTGGAGAAGGTGAAGATGCTGGCAGAGGGAAATAAAGGGTTTAATTCCCTGCAGCCAGGAGTTTGACAATGGCTCAGATTTTCAGAGATGTGACAAACCAAGAGGACTTGGCCACAAGGCCTCAGTTTTCTGTGGTTTCAAATTTACTCATCTGAGAAACATGGGACCTTCTAGCCATTGTAAAGAAACAAACCCAGCGATCCCCGAGAGAATGAGTTGCTGATTCAGAAGCTGAAGAAAGAAGGGACTGTGTGACTCCTGGCTCCTTCCCCTTCCGCATTCTGGGCTCTGTTCTCAGCTCCGCTGAGTAAGTCTTGCCGCCTGTCCTGCTTGATCTGCCTGTAGTCTCAACAGTTCTCAGTGAGGCTCCTCTAAGGGGCTGAATCAGATTTATGCAGGTCTGAGAAGAGTGAGTTCCTGCAGACACAATACCTTCTGAGTTTCTGCTCAGCAGCACAGTTTGAGGTGTGGCCTCTACACATACTGCATATGTAAAATATCAGCCCACCTGGGAATGATTTCTTCGAGTTAGTCTGGCCCCACCTTGAAGAGTTTAATTTGGATTCCATTTGTCTTCCCCCTGTCCTACTTTCCCCTGTGGCTGAGAGAGGATTTTCCATTTCATGTTGCAGACATGTGAGGCATCTCAGTCCCGCTCCATTCGTCCACACATCTGGAAAAGCAATGCTCACATCTGGAGCCCATTCTCAGCTGGAAGATGTCTTTCGACATTCTTTTCTTTGAAACCCAATCCATGTAACCTCTTGTTCAAAAGGGCCTCTGAACTACTGGAATCATTTGCAGAGGCTCAGGAAAAAGTCCTTAATTTCATCCCTACATGGTGGAATTTATGACTCAAACCAAACCCAACATTCTGTTTCTGATTGCTTTTTTTTCAATAATGACTCTTTGGAGCTACGTGTTTAAAAGGACAGAATTTCTAGCCTAGGACACATACCAAAGGAAGGTGAAAGCAAGCTGTTCAGTAATCACCAGGGCGAGTCCATTGAAGCTCCGTAAGTTTCAACAACCTAGGTCATTTCTTCATCAATAAAATTGGGATTCGTTGTTTAAAAATAGACACAGGAGTGTGTGAGGATAAGGGAGGTAACATATCTGGACATGCCTTGTCTCATACCTGTGTAGGGTAAGGATAGATGGAGAAAGGGGAAGAGGTTTGTGTCAGGCTGAGACAGTCTCTGCATTTGCTCACTCATCTCTCCGTAAACCCAAGAAAGACTCCAACATAGGGCTCCATGACACCCCACTGAGCAGGAGAAAGGAAGAAGTCTCAAGAACACAAGACCGAATCGACAGTATTTGATCAGCATGCATGCAAATTACCCAGTCATTCTGAAAAACTACAGCTTCTGTTTCGGTGGTCTGGGATGGGACTGAGGTCTGCATTCCTAACAAGCTCCCAGAGACTGTCCATGCTGCGAGTCCCCAGATCATGTTTGGTACTAGAGAAATGGGCCCCAACTCAAAAAATTCAACCTCTGCTAACAAGTGAATTTGTCATTTTGCCGGGTCGACTCTAATTCTCAAGCCCAGCCACTGGACAGAGAGGTGTGGAAGGAAATGAAATTCACATTTCTGAAATGCAGAAAGGCCAATTCATCTCCACCTTTACCCTCTTCTGCCGGAAGGTAGGAGTCACGCCAGCCTCTTGGGTGTGAAGGGAAAACTAACTGTCTTACTTTACCCCATTCCCTACCTTCAAGTATTTCCCTGATTGCGTCAGGTTTATACCTAGTGGAGGGAATGACACAACTATGGATGGCTGCCTTTGACCTTCAGCAATTGCCCAATTCCCAGCCAAGCTGCTGGGAGAGGAAGACAGGCAGCCAGTATTTCCATGGGGGCACTGCCTGCCAGCTCCTCCTGCCCCTCAGCTGTGTTGCCTGGCAACCAGAGGGTGGGAGAAAGGGAGGAATGCAAGTAGGTGAGGAGGTAAGGGAGAAATTATGACAGGAGACAACAGCCAAGGACTCCTAGTCACACAGACACACGCCCAGCAGTGTGGAATGTTAGTGAGCCTCAGAGGGAGGGCGCCAGTGGGTGTGAACCTCGAAAGCAAGAGGCCAGAAGTGCAAAAACATTCATTTTTTCCATTTTATTATTTTTTAAATACCAATAATAAAAAAGGAGAAAAAAAATCCTACTTCTTAGATGAGCTGGCAGGCAGGAGGAAAAAACTGGAAACCTACTTATAAAAACCAAGGGAATCATTAAAGGGTGTGGAGGGGGCTAGGGAGAGATTGGTAAAAATCCTGTGCTAAAAACTAAGACATGTCTTGAAATGTGGCCAAAAAATTGTTTGTAGTAAGATTCTAAAAATCTGAAGTGAGATTTGGACCAGGCAGGAGGTTCTAGTGGCCCCTGAATGAGGAGGGGTGGGCAGTTCCCTGTGGCCCACCCACCACCACCCTACCGCCCCATCAGTGTCTTCCTGGGCAGAGGACACCTCAGTCCACAGGAGGGTGAGGAAAGTGGTAGAAGAGTTTTGATTCAAGTTGCAATTATGGAACTTCAGTTTTCTACAGAGGTTGAAAGCCTTAATTCGGACCCTAAAGAGTCCCTTAAGCTTGTAACCATCTCTGATCTGGCCTTCCCGCTTCCTGCCGTTCCCACACTCCAAATCCTACCGCATTTTGCCATAAGGATGATTCCTCTGAAACACAGATGGAATCACATTGCTCAAAACTTTTTTTCATAGTTCCCCATGGTCAACAGAGGAAATTCCAAACTTCTTAGCATGGCATTCAATGCTTTCCACAGCCTTGCCTTAGCCCACTTTTCCAGAGTCACCTCCAGCCACTCCCCCTCTTCCCCCCACCCACTGCCAAAACAACCTCCCTAGAGTCCAGCCACTAGATCACACCATTCCCCATCAGGCCATGAACTTCCAACTCATCTCACCCTTTGAACATTACTATCATTCCCCTTTCGGCTTATCTTCCAAACAAGCCCTATTTACCCTTTTAAAAGATACATAAATGTACAGTTTTGCAAAGTAATTCATGCACATAATTTAATTTTTTTTAAGGTGCAGGGGATTTAAAATGCAAAGCAACAGTCTCTTCCCTTCCTCTTCCCTCTCCGCTTCCCCCTGCCCACTCCCTCTACCTAATCACCTTGCATTCTCTTTGAGTTTTCTCTCCTGGTGATTACTTTTATTTCTCTAAAAACTGTTTCTTGATTTCTATAAAGCTATTTCTTAATTTAGCAATTTTACATAGCGTTTTTTTGCATTCTGACTATAATAAATGAGGGTTTAGCATACATGGAACATATCACTATTTTCATTTTCCTAATGGAAACCGTTAATAACATTAAGGCAGGTTACCAGGAGAAGCACTGTATAGTAAGAGGTAAGAGCTCAGCCTCCAAAGCCTGACAGGCTGAGTCGGATCGCTAACTTACTGCTTACCACTGAGTGATCTTGGCCAACTGATTTAATGTCTCTGTGCTTATATGTCATCAAAAAACATTTGAAGACACAAATTAGTGTTTCCTGAAAGGCTGTAAAATCTATACTGGTGTCACTGGTCTCTCCAGACCTGCAGCAAAACTGTCATTGTGTGTTACTCTTCACTATGATTCCAGGTTGAATACACTGCTTCTGGAATTTTATGTCTTCCTCTGGCTTGTTCTACTTTCTCATTTTGCAAGAGTGTGTTTTCAAATGACTTCCAAAAAAAGGTGTGTAAAGTTAAGCCTTCTGACTTCTTATCTGTCTCAAAATGTCTTTTCCTCTGCCTTCAAGTTTCATAGATATTCTTGAGGAGTATATAATTCTAGTTGATACACAAGCATATTCATCTAATAAGAAGAAGAAAAAATAAAGATTCTAGTTGAAAACCATTTTCCTTCATAATTTAAAGCAGTTAAAAACTGTTTTCTAGCAAACTGTGCTGCTGTTAGAAAACTTTGGAGCTCGTTTATTTGTAGGTTGGCATTATTTTTTCTCCATTTCTCTCTCTCAGAAAACATTTAAGAACTCTCTTTTCAGTATTAGTGTCCTGAATTTTATGCTGTTTCATTTGCCAACTCTTCTTTATTGTAGTGAGCACAAGGTGAATATGTCTTCCTTAAATTTTGTGTCCTTCAACTCTGGGGAATTCTCTTGTGATGTTTTTCTGTAATTCCTTCCCTCATCTGTTTGCCTTCATCTCTTTTTGGAGCCTCTATCAGTTAGATGTTGGTTCCCTGGATTAGTCTATGTGTTACCTTTTTCGTCCTTTTCTTTTTTATTTTTTTTTTAATCTCTGTCTTTTTATTTTACTTTTCCTCTATTTTATCCTCCAACTTTTTAATTATTGTTTTTATAGCATTCTTTTCTTTTAATTGATGTGATATCTTCATAAATGTCTCTGAATATACAAATTTGAGTTTCTTTCAAGTTCCTCATGTATCCTGAATTAACCTGTTTTCCTGTGGAGTCATTTCTCTTTTTCTTAATTGTGTTTCATAGTTTCTTTCAAATGCCTACCAGTTGGTGATGCAAGCAAAACTGGCTGAACTCAAAGTACACTGGAGGTCATGCAGACTAGCCGGCTCCACTACAGGGTCAGTGGGAATGGAGCCTGGATGTGGCATCAGCTCCCACACCAGGAGCAGGTTGTTCAGTTTCTTTACAGAGGAGCAATCCATCCCCCATGATAGTGTAGAGAAGTGGGGAGTTTCAGCCCACATCTCACTCTTGTTCACCATCAAATCTAGAGTTTTTGAGTCCTCCAAATTGAGAATTTTGTAACCTTCCAGCGTTCTGCAGGAAAAATCAGCCCTTGCCAGCCACCTCCTGCCTGCACATCTCCTTCCCTGTGCCTTGCCCTGCCCACCCCACCCTATTAGCTCTTGGTCCTTTTGCCACTCCTGCAATCCACACAGCACACCATCACTAAGCCTCCAAAGATCCTCTCCACATTCTCTTGATTTCCAGAGAGAAGGTTCAGATCCCCTGGGACAGGGTGGGAGGTGTTGGGGGACAACCAGGAATCCTTACTATCAACATTGGATGTGGGGTAATAGAATAATTTTTTCAGTGTTGAAAGACAAACCTTCAACCTAGAATTTTAATTCCAATTAAACTGTCTTTAAATTTGGGGGCAAATTAATGTTATCTCAGGCACACGTAAAACCTCTTTCAATATTCTCTTAGAAGAAGTACTCCAGGAAGAAGTGAAATACATACAAGGGAATACTATGAGACTTATTTTTATTAAGAGTAAATAAATAAATACCATACAATTTTAATTTCTTTCTAAAAAAGAAGCAAAAGTGGAAGTTAGATTTAGAGAAGTAAAAGAATCACTAACCATACAACAGATGCTCTCCAAAAAGACCAAAAAAAATGAAACGGGAAAATACTTAAGGAAATAAATATTATTTCTTAGAATTAAAGAAAATGAGAGACTTCAATTGGGAAGACTTATGGAATGTTGTACAACACAGATGGGGAGAATGGTCCACACCTAGACACATTATAGTGAATTTATAAAGTACCAAAACTGGCAGAAGAAGAAATTGAAGGTTTGCATAGATAACCATTATAGAAATTAAAAAAGTAATCAGTTGACAAGGCTATTAAGTATAATCTCGCTTCCAAAACTGGATAAGAACAATACCCGAAAAATTATAGTATCTACATACGTAGATAATTATATATCTAATATATGCAAAAACTCCTGCAAATCAACATGAAAAAGACTGGAGACCCCAAAGAACAATGGCAAAACATGTAATACACAAATTAAAGAATAGATAACAAGTAAGAGATGAGATATGTAACCCTCCTAGAAATCAGAAAAACACAAATTTAAAAACAATGATATACTATGTTACACACACCCAGTATACAAAGATTAGAAAGCCAGGTAATAGCAAGTTCTGGAGAAGATTCCAGGAAACAGACTCATTCATTCACTGCTGGAGTGCAGCCATTCTGGAGAGCAACCAGGGAGTATTTAGTGAAATGAAGTACTCCTATGCCTTATGGCCCAACGATCCCGCAGGCTGGTATACGCCCAGAGAAGCTCTTGCCAAAGCCATAGGGGCGCATGCATGGGGTTCTTGTTCTGTCATTAGAATGCCATGAGTGAGTCAGGGGTACAGGTAGAGTGTGGAATAGGGAAGGGAGGTACAGAAGGGAAATGGAAGTGAAGATAAGGGATGAAAGGAAAAAAGCAAATGACCAAAATAAAACCAGAATGTGACCTTACACAGCCTACTAACAACAGTGTGGCTGAGGAATGTGTTTAGCTTGGCTGTCTGCATCTGAGGGTCCACAAAACAAAAATCACCACATGCAAGCATTGATTTACCACCTGATATCCTATCCTGGGTCAGGGAACTGGGTCAGGGAATTGGTGGTAGAAAAATAAATGAGGAGCTTCTGCCAGGCTTTGACTGAAGAGATGAGCTGGGGAATAGATGTGGCCTCCCAACAGGCTTCTTTCCTCACCTCTCCATTCATCTGGCCTAGTGGGAAAAAGAGAAGGCCTCACCCTCTATAAATAAACCCCTCCCTGGCCCTCAGTAATCTCTCCAGGTTTAGTTCATCCCAAGGCTGCAAGCCCGTTTCCCACCCAGACATCATTTCCTTCCACAGAGCCTTTGTGGAGCGGGTTCCTCAACCTGTGAGTCATCCCTGCCCATTTCACCCTGGAGTCAAACTGGATCAGTGTTGGGATTTGTCACCTGCACTCACTAGAGCATGGCCACAGCCATCTCCAAGCCTCTGACCTGCGTGTGCAGGAAGGGCTAAGGAACCAGGCAGAGGTGAAAGCCTGCGTTTCCCAGGGAAAAGAAATTACTCTAGCATCAATAACATCTATCTCTCCTAGGTAATCAAACTGAGCACCTGGATAAAGAAACCCCACCTCCCACAGTCCCAATAAGGACCGGAAATTGGCTTGTTGAAGTGACGCAGGAAAATGGAGCCGGCAGTGCAAACGTGAACTCTAAGAGCTGGTGAAGTTACAAGGAATAGGTTTTAGTAGAAACATTGCTGGCCCCTTTTTCTCTGGCACATGCCTGCACCAGACATCTCTTTTAGGACCAAATCCTCTGTTTCCCCTAGATTCCTATTTCATGGATCCTGCCTCTTATCCGGTTCCCTGGCTCAGAGACACACACTGAGCCATCTCCTGTGACCTACTTGGAAGGGGGACCCGCATCCTGGACTTCTCAAGACTTCACCCAGACCGTAAAGTGGCCCTAAGCCCTTTCCAGCTTGCTTGTTCTTAGGTACCAAATAGATAGTCAGTTTGTGGCACTCATTAAGCTTATGCTGTGGACAGAGCAGTGTAGTGAGGCCTTATGGAGAAAAACAATAGAAATAGAAGTTTTGGTCCCTCAGAGTATGTGAGTGAGTGTCAATGGGCCACCTGTTAAATGCAAGCCATTATCCTCAGCACTTTCATATACATTCCTTCATTTATCTTCACAGTGACTCCAGGAGTTAGAGCCTCATTTTCTGATTTCCAGAGGAATAATCTGAACCTCTCCGAGATTGAGGAACCTGCCTCAAGTAACGGCTGGTAAGTGACATATCCAGGATTCCTGACTCCAAGGCCACAGCACTTTTCACAACACCACAGTTGCATTAAAGAGAATCCATCCCACCTGCAAATACAGAGCACTGTGCCCTGAAATAGACTCAAAAGCATTTTCAAAATAGCACATCAATAAGAACAAATGCATTAGAAAATAAACTCTGAGCCTGTGTGTTCTGGTCTCTTCTGTAGAAAGGAGGGGTTCAACAGTGAAAGATTCCTAAAAGAGGTAAATTTGAAACCTAGTTTGAAAGAACAGAGGCTACAGATAGGCAGAGAAGAGAAAATAAAGTTGGAATTAGCATCTTCTCTTAAGGTTATGTAGACATTCCTGCCATTGTGGAACAAATTTTCCACTCTGTCTACCAAAGTAAGAGGAATTATGCTTAAACATGGCAGGGTGGATTCAGGTTAGCATAAAAGACATTTCTGGTGATGAGGTGGTTAAATACCAAACTATTTCATTAAAGGAAGTGGTGAAATGTAGATTGTTTTTTTCCCCTCAGATGACTTTGGCTTACTCCTGGAGACAGGAGATGAACACAGCAACTCTGCAGACATCAACTGAAAACGGCAATTCTGGGGCTATAAGATAACTTTATTATGCTCATATAAAAAGGGTTCAGGGCAACCTATATAATAACAAACTATTGCTCAACCCTAGACCCTCCCAAAGAGCCACTGCAAAGTAGTTTCTCACCTTTCCCATACCCTGACAAGCAGGAACCAGAAAGGGCCTGAGTCACCAGGTCACGTGACTGAAAGTGCAGCTGGGGCCTCTGTCTGCACTTGGCATGGCCGCATGAAACCAAAATTGCCTGTGCCCTGCAAGCTGAGGAGCACCAAGCAGTTACAGGTTATGTCAGGAAACCCAGGGCTGCCATCCAACTGCTGGAGCTGTCCCTGTTTGCAATGGAAGAAAAGGGTATTTGCAATTGCTCCTTCCCCACACTGTGGTTGCTGTTCAGGTGTTAGTTTTAGTTAGTTAGTTAGTTAGTTAGTTAGTTAGTTAGTTAGTTAGTTAGCTAGCTAGCTGGTTGGTTAGGTAGTTAATTGGCTAGTTGGTTAGTTAGGTGGTTAGTTAGCTGGTTGGTTAGTTAGCTAGTTTTGCAAATAGTATAAGGGCATGCTCCATCCCTAAGAAAATGATGCTTTTTCACAGACCTATTAATGATTGAACTGCCCCTTCAAGAAGGCAGGCCTTGAACCAGAAGTCCCCAAGAAGAAACTCTTTCCTTCCTGCTCTAATGATTTCCATTTTCCTAAGAATCCTGGACTCAGAGACTATTCGAGTTAGTAAGACCTTAGGCATTTATTTCAGCCTCGTTGTTTTCCAGGAAAGGAAGCTCAAGCCTAAAGGGATGAAGTGACTTGCCCAAGGTCACACATCTGGTCAGTGCCCTTCACCTGGGGTGAACCTTCACACATCCAAGGTGAAGACGAAGGAAGTCAGCCGTTTCCCTCTTGTGTTTCAAGCAATGAAGTTTGCTTGAGATTGGTGAATGTAGTCTTAGACATTTCTCCTTCCTCTTCATGCCCCACATACCAACACCACCAAACACATAACAATTGCCTGCTCTGCTTCTCTTTTCATGGGAAGATTTTTAATCTATAGGCACCATCAGTTCCTTCTAGCAGAAATGGAAATGGCTTCCTGACCCACGGACAGAGGTGGCTACCTTTGGCAACTCACGCGGGATGGCTAATACAGGTGTTTTTCATCATTCTCATCTCCCAAACCCCAGAGCCCACCTTCTCACCACCAAAGGAGATCAGTCAGATGCAGACCATGTGAGATGGCTGGAAGAGCCCGGGTTTTCAAATCAGCAGCCCTAGATACCATTAACTGCATGGCCTCTCTAGAGGTGCTTAGTGATTGGCATCTCTAAATTGGAGATGAAAATGCCGTGGTGCCATGAGAATGGAATGAGATCATATTTGGGGAAAGCCCTTTGGAAATGGTTATGAGAGGAAATGCCAGGGATTTTCATTACTGGCTTCAGGCTGCCCTAGGCTTGACCATGCAGTCGAGTTCACAGCCCAAAGGAAGGGTGTCTGCAGCTGGGCTGGGCCAGAGGTGGGGCTGGAGATTGGAAATGTGGGTTCCTCCACCTGTGTACATAAGAAAGCGCCTCTTCCAACAGCCCTCAGAGAGGGGCATGGACAGGGCCAGCAGTAGCCCAACTCCCAGAATGCAGCTGCCATGTGTCAGCCCTGAAGCTACCTTTTTTCTCCTTTTTTTTTTTTTTTTTTTTTTTTTTTTTTTTTTTTTTTTTTTTTTTGGTTCTCATAGGTCTGGAGCATTTGAAAGGGGCTGGTTCACTACTGGCCTGGCAGACAGGCAGCTTGCTCCAGGGCAACAACTCATGCTTTTCCCCAGTGTGAGCTTGTGCAAGTGGAGAATGCTGGGAATGTGAAGCCTGTTCCCTATTACTCCACTTCCTTCGCGCACTCAGTTTCCCCTCCCTCCTCAATTTCTTCCGCAGTCTTGATGAGAAATGATAGTCTCAGAGAGAGAGCAAGCTCTTTTACTCAAGTTAGCCACACCACCTATTTCATCTCTTCTGGAAAACTCCTCCCTCAATAAGCACGGCTGGCCCTGTATACTCCCTTTTCCCATTCAACTGCACCTTCAATTTCTCCTGTCCACAGACTTCCTCTGTGTTTATAAGCATGTACAGACTTCTAATAACTCGAGAAATGTTCCTTGATGTCTCCTCCACCATTCACTCTACTTACAATCCTATTTGTATTTGCTTGCCATTGCCACACTTCTTCAATCAGTGGTCTGTACAAGCAGTCTCTTCTTTCCCGAAAATCAGTATTTTGTCCCACTTTGTGTTCTATAGAAACTCTACTCCCAGAGGTCAATGAGGAATTGTCTAAAGGTCAATGCCTAATTTCTGGTCTTCGTTCTTCCTCTGCAATGTTGATGTTCCATTCAGTGGGATCCACTTCTCCTCTGGCTTCTGTGACAGTACTCAACCCTCATGTCATCCCCGTCTGCTGCTCTGTCCCCTTAATCAACTCCTCTTCTCTTTACTGCCTCCTTCAATAGACATGTGTCAATATGCAGTTCCCAGGGCCTCTCCTATTCTGTTTATTCTGTTTCTCTTGTTAATTCCACTTTCTTAAATGGATGGCTTTTCATTTTGAAAGCGTGTCCCAAATCTGTATCTCCGTATATGACTACTCTGACCTGCAAACGCCTATTGGATATGTTCCTCAGGGTCTTCGTAGTTATTTGATATATCTAAAATTAAATTCATCATCTTTCTGGATTCCCTGTTTCTGTTAATAATACTTCTCTCTCAATTAATCATTTGGAAGCTAAGCTTGAAAACCATTCCAAATTCCTTCACCTGTTTCATCCCCATGTTCAGTCAATCACCAAGTAAGTCAGCTCTTCTTTCTAACAAGTAAAAAGGAGAGTTCTAAAGCAATCTCCTTTCCTCCTTACTCATTTTATTTCTACTGACTTCACCCTCCATAGTTCAGATAAATTGTTTTTTTATTCATTCATTTAACAACTATGCATATGTATCAAGTGTCTACTCTGAGCCAGGCTTTGTGCTAGGCATTAGGTAAGCAAAAACAGACTCAGACTTTCCCGATTCCAGCAACAGAATTTATAACCTGGGAGAAGAGACAAGCATCGCTCAGGAAAACTCTAATGAAAATAGAGCTATAAACTGAAATTAGTACTCCTGAAAGAGAAGAACACAATTAAGGATTGAAACATCAAGTATGAGTAGAAATTGACTAGACAAATGGAGGTGTCCTGCTCAGAAGAGGAAGAAAGTTGCTTACTGATGGAACAATTTATTCTAAGACTATTTGGTTAAAAGGAATATAGGAGGTTCAGGAAACAGAGAGGCCAATGAGGCTGGAGCTGAGAGGGCAAGGGGTAAGATAAGACTGGAGAAGAAAGAAAGGGACAGACTATGTCAGGTCTAGTCAACCAAGGTAAGGTATTTGGGTGGACTCCATCCTAAGATCAATGAGGAGCAAAGGAAGAGTTGTTACTATTGCTCACTTTGACAGTAGCCACGGCCTCCTGCTGAGATTCTGGCTTTCCTTACTCCAATCTGTGTTGCATGTCATCACAAGCGTTTTCATAGGATAATCTGCTAATCTATCTATGTTTACTTCCCAACATAATCTTACACAATGTATACATCATAGCTAACTGGTCTACCCTTTGGTCCCTGGGCTATCTTGTGCTTTCCTGACCCTGAGATTTTGCTCACCTCCCATAGCCTCCTCTGCTTCAACTGCTGTCTACCGCTCCCCTCTATCTCATGCCTGCCCCCTCGTTGAAGGAATCATTTAAATCCAATATTTTCTGGAAATCATAAACCTAACTTAAACATGACTCTCCGTGCTTTCAATAACCATGATACTTATATTGCAAGAGCCTGGTCTTTAGGGCCACGGAGTCTTGGTTTGAGTGCTGATTTTGAGCAAATCACTTATTTCTGGAAGCCTCAGATATCTGATATATAAAATGGATAAAATTATTGTACTTATCATATAGAGTTGTTGGGAGAATTAAATCAGAATACATTTCTGAAGCATCTAAAAGAATACCTGGCACATAGCAAACAATGAATACATGTTACTTACAGGCCCCCTTCTCATTCTCTTTTCAAAAGAAATGATAGGCTTTCTGAAGAAAGGGACTATGTGTTATTTATCTTTATTTCTACACCTGACATAATAGATATCCAACCCATAACATTGAAGGATTGAAGATGTTGAATGAATGCTGAAAAATGTTAGAGAATTGTTTAATGATGTGGAATGCAATATTAGAAAATCTTTTCATTAACACACCACATTAGTAGATTAAAGGGAGAAATCTGATCATCTCATAGATGGAAAATAGCCAAAATTTAACTTTGTCATGAAAAACATCTTATCAACAGTAAAACATTTATGCCTATCCAATGAAGAAAAAAGAAAAAACATAACAGTCTTAATCTCAAAAGTGTATTCACTAAAACACTATAGGTAACATTATATTCGATGGTAAAATCTTAAAAGCAATTGCATTAAAGTCAGGAGTAAGACAATAATATTTATATCAACATTTCCAGTCAGTCCTAGACAGTGAAATAAGACAAGGATTAGAAAAAGAAATGCACAAAGTAAAAAAAAGAATTTATAAAACTGCCCCTACTGGCAGAGGAGAGGAGTGTCTATAGAAAATCTACATTAAAAATGAATATTGGCCAGGCACGGTGGCTCACGCCTGTAATCCCAGCACTTTGGGAGGGCAAGTCGGACAGCTCACTTGAGGTCAGGAGTTCGAAACCAGCTGGCCAACATGGCGAAACCCCGTCTCTACTAAAAATACAAAAATTAGCCAGGTGTGGTGGCGGACGCCTGTACTCCCAGCTACTCTAGAGGCTGAGGCATGAGACTCACTTGAACCTGAGAGGTGGAGGTTGCAGTGAGCGGAAACCATGCCACTGTGCTCTAGCCTGGCTGACAGAACAAGACTCTGTCTCAAAAAAAAAAAAAAGAGTATCAGTAAAATTAATAAAAGCTTTCAGCAATGTTATTAGAAACAAAATCAATGGGTAAAAATCAACAGTATATATCTGTATCCATATCCATATTCATAGTGCTGAATAACGGAATATTATTCAGTCTTAGAAAGGAGGTACCAATACAGCTACAACATGAAAAGCACCTTAAAAGATTGTGCTAAATGAAAGAAGCCAGTCACAAACGACTACATCATATATAATTTTATTCATATGAAGGCCCAGAAGACAGAGACATAAAAAGATAGAAAGGAGATCAGTGGGCCGGGCACGGTGGCTCATACCTGTAATCCCAGCACTTTGGGAGGCTGAGGCAGGTGGATCATGAGGTCAGGAGTTCAAGACCAGCCTAGCCAACACAGTGAAACCCCATCTCTACTAAAAATACGAAAATTAGCCGGACATGGTGGCACGCACTTACAGTCCCAGCTACTTGGGAGCCTGAGGCAGGAGAATCACTTGAACCTGGGAGGCAGAGGTTGCGGTGAGCCAAGATCGCACCACTGCACTCCAGCCTGGGCGACAGAGCAAGACTCCATCTTATAAAAAAGAAAGTAGATCAGTGGTTGCCTAGGACTGGAGGAGGTAGGGAGGGACAGGAGAAGGCGGGGAAATGAAGGATACTGGGTTTCTTGCTGTGATGAAAATGTTCTAAACTTGATTATAGAGATGGTTGCACAAATTTTTGAATATAGTAAGCTAATAACCATTGAATTGTACATTTTAAATGGGTGAATTGTACGCTGTGTGAACAATAAAGCTATTAAAACTCAATAGATGCCTATAAATAAGTAATACACCGTTAGAAAACTTAGTGGGAAAAAGAATTTCATTCATAAAATCAACAAAAACTGTACAATGTCTACAAATCTAATAAATATTATATAAAACCTTTATTAAGAAAATTACAATGTTGAAGCAAGAAAAGACCTGAATAAATAGAGAAATAAAACATGTTCATGTTCATGGATGGAAGACTCAATTTTTTTTTTTTTTGAGATGGGAGTCCTGCTCTGTCGCCCAGGCTGGAGTGCAGTGGCGTGATCTCGGCTCACTGCAAGCTCCGCCTCCCAGGTTCATGCCATTCTCCTGCCTCAGCCTCCCGAGTAGCTGGGACTACAGGCGTCCGCCACCACGCCCGGCTAATTTTTTGTATTTTTAGTAGAGATGGGGTTTCACTGTGTTAGCCAAGATGGTCTCCATCTCCTGACCTTGTGATCCAGCTGCCTCGGCCTCCCAAAGTGCTGGGATTATGAGCCACGGCGCCTGGCCTGAAGACTCAAGATTTAAAAAGACATCAATTCTCTTGAAATAAGTCTTTGAAAAAAATACAATTCTATTAAAATCTTTATTTGGTCCTAAAATTCACATGGAAGAGAAAAGGCCCACAAATCGCCAAGATACTCCTGAAGTAGATAAATAAAGTGAGGGACAGGGCTTGCTGGTCCTGTCCCTCACTTTATTTAATTACACTTTGAGGTATCTATAGAAACAAAAATGAGAATGTAATAAAGATTTATGTTCAGAGAGGTTATTTGCTGCATGGTTTATAGTAGCAAAAAAAATCAAGATTTTTTATAAAGTAAAATTATTAAGACAGTGCATTAATAAGGGATGAACAAGTAAGCCAACAGAGCAGAGAGCTCAGAAACAGACTCTCATATAAACTAAAATTTAATAAATGAGAAAAGTCTCTCTAAAAAAATCAGTGGAGAAAAGATGGCATATTTAGTAAGTGGTCCTGATACAATTGAGTACCCCTAAAATTATATCGCCCCCCTCCCAGCAGTCACAGACATAAATTCCAAGTGGATTAAAACATAAATTTGGGGCCGGGCGCGGTGGCTCACGCCTGTAATCCCAGCACTTTGGGAGGCCGAGGCGGGCGGATCACGAGGTCAGGAGATCGAGACCATCCTGGCTAACACGGTGAAACCCCGTCTCTACTAAAAATACAAAAAATTAGCCGGGCGTGGTAGCGGGTGCCTGTAGTCCCAGCTACTCGGGAGGCTGAGGCAGGAGAATGGCGTGAACCCGGGAGGCGGAGCTTGCAGTGAGCCGAGATCGCGCCACTGCACTCCAGCCTGGGCGACAGAGCGAGACTCCGTCTCAAAAAAAAAAACAAAAAACAAAAAAAAACATAAATTTGGAAAGAAAACTTCACGAATTTTAGAATAAAATTGGGAAAATATCTTCAAGACGTCTTTTGTCTTAAACAAGGCAAGAAAACACTAAATTTATATGAAAAAAATACAAACTGATTATTTTTTAAATTCTGCACTATTATAGATGTGAGGAAAAAGTGAAATAAGTCACAGATGAAGAGACCATATTTTCAATGCATATAATCAACAAAGGATGTCTAGAAAATATAAAATACTTATATAATTCAATATGAAAGAACAAGTAGCACAATAGCAAAATAGTTAAAATATACAATAGGAAATACACAGGAGAAAAACAAATGGCCAATATACTTGTGAAAAATGCTTGACCTCACTAGAATTATGAAAATGGAAGTTAAAAAAAATTAAAGCTTCTCAATACCAAATCTTCTCCAGGACACAGAGAAAGAAGAACTCAAAAATGACTGGTGAGAATGTAAATTGGTAAAACCCACTATGGATTAAAATATGGCGATATGTGTAAAATTAAGGATATGCATGTCCTAGGACCCAGCAATTCTCCTTCTCTGTATATATACCTTGGAAAAACTATAGCACAAGTGCACAAGGAGGCACATTAAAGAATTTTTTGCAGCATTTTCTGTGATAGCCAAAAACATCCTAATAGAAGAATGAAGAGTTATAATTAAATATCTATAGTAGTTAAAGTGGACAAACTTCAGAAACTTAATTTGGTTATTTGTTTATTTAAAATAAATATTGTTTAATGTAATTTGGAGCAAAAAATAAAAATACGAGAACCACCTCCTGAAGGGCATATTACAGTATGATACCATTTATACACATTTATAAAATGCAAAAAACAACACTGTAACTTAGGACACATGAGTATGCAGTAAAAGTATCAAAACATGCACAGGAACTGCCATCAGAAGCCTAAAGAAGTGGCTTTTCGGGTGCAGTGGCTCACGTCTGTAATCCTAGCACTTTGTGGGGCTCAGGCAAGTAGACTGCTTGAGCCCCGGAGTTCGAGACCAGCCTGGGCAACATGGCGAAACCCCGCCTCAACAAAAACCACAAAAATTAGCCAGGCACGGTGGCGTGTGCCTGTGCTCCCAGCTACCCATGAGGCTGAGGTGGGAGGATCACCTGAACCCAGGAGGTCAAGGCTGCAGTAAGCCATGATCACACCACTGCATTCCAGCCTGCGTGACAGTGAGGCGCTGTCACAAAAAAGAAGAAGGAAGAAAGAAGAAGAAGGAAGAGAAGGAGAAGGAGAAGCTTTTCTGGTTGGGGTCAGACAGAAGAATAGTGGAGCATGGCAATGAGCAGTGAGGGGAGTTCCACCAGGGATTCAATTACTTCTAACATGTTTTGCGAAATATGGCAAACTTTAAGATTTTAAAACTGGCAGCGATCGCTTCTCAGCCTTTTGGCTAAGGTCATATGTAAAACTGGTGGTGAGTATACAGAATTCTTATAAATATTCTCTATTTCTTTGTATATATTTAAACTATTTAACAATAATTTTGAAAGTAAAAACCTAAGTTTTTACGAATATGCTAGACAAAGGGTTAATGCCTTTAATATAGAAGAAAGCCTCTTACAAACAAAGGACAAAAACATCCACCATAGATAAATGAAAAAAAATGAACAGAGAATCCAAAAAAATTGTACATAGTTAATGAACATTTTAAGCCATCATCAAAGAAATTCTAATTTAAAATAGATGGATATTATTTTCACATATAAGATTAGCAAAAATATTTTTCTTGGTAATATTCAGTGTTGGCAAGAGTATGATTCCACGAGGTTATTCACTGCTAGTAAGGGCATTAACTATTATTAATCTTCAGGAAAACCATTTGGCAGTTTGGATTAAAATGTCCATAACTTTTTTTGAGAGAGAGTCTCCCTCTGTTGCTCAGGCTGGAGTGCAGTGGCATGATCTCAACCTCCTCCTCCCAGACTCACACAAACCTCCCAGCTCAGTCTCCCAAGGATCTGGAAGTATGGGTGCACACCACAATGCCTGGCTAATTGTTTGAAGAGATGGGGTTTCGCCATGTTGCCCAGGGTAGTTTTGAACTTCTGGCCTCAAGCAATCCAATCCACCAACCTCAGCTTCCCAAAGTGCTCAGATTACAGGCATGAGCCACTGCGCTCAGCCTAAAATGTCTAACTTTTTACCCTGTAATTAGAAACAAAAATGGGAATGTAATAAAGATTTGTGTTCAGAGAGGTTATTTGCTACATGGTTTATAATAGCAAAAAAAAAAAGAGGAAAAAAGAGGCAGCATAAACATCCAATAATAGGGAATGATTCCATAAATTATAGATTATGGTTTACTCATAAGAGCGATTATTATGTACTCATTCACTTAAGATGATGTTTCTAAAGAATTCTTAAAGTACTTGTAAAAAGGCTGCAAAAAAAAGAATTCCTAAAGATATGGAAAAATAACTGTGATGTAATATTAAGTGGCAGTATACGATAGACCTGTACACTGCAGTGTACAACAGTGTCACCCCAGCTATGTAAATATATACAAGGGTCCTCATTACCCACATATTCACTATCTAAGTCACCACAGTTGCAAGATTTCATGAAGTATGAGAGGCAGTTTGGAGAACTACACAAATCACATGCAAAACCACTAGCAGATAAGGAGCTGGAAAGTTAGAGTGGTAAAAAAACAAAGAGAAAGTCAACAAGGATGATACAAGACAGGTCCTGCAAAAGAGAATGATGTAACAGTTAAAGTCTTAAAAGAGACTCTTGAGGAATTTATGAACTCTTCAAATATTTTTACAAAAAATTTCCCTTTTTAATTGTTACCAAAAAATCAAATATGCGGTCAAAGATGTGGTATTGAAGCTTTCATTTTCTTTTAAGGATCATGAGGTCAGGAGATCGAGACCATCCTGGCTAACACGGTGAAACCCCGTCTCTACTAAAAATACAAAAAATTAGCCGGGCGTGGTGGCGGGCGCCTGTAGTCCCAGCTACTCGGGAGGCTGAGGCAGGAGAACGGCGTGAACCCGGGGGGCGGAGCCTGCAGTGAGCCGAGATCGCGCCACTGCACTCCAGCCTGGGCCACAGAGCGAGACTCCATCTCAAAAAAAAAATAAAAAATTGTCTGCCCCATGTCACCCCAAATCTCCTTATTTATTGACACTTTCTTGTAAGAATTGGTATAAAATTGCAAGTATAACTTAAATTTTATTTAAAATACTTACAATAAAATTATTTTTATAATTTCATTACATTCCCAAGATAAAATCATAATCTTTTTAACTGCTTATTATGAAATTTTCACTCCTATTTTAATTAACTTCACATGATCATTTTCTAGTACCATTATCTTGCTTTAACAAAAACTTCCTGATCGTTCATATAGAAGACAAAAAATAGAATGACACTGTCCAATAGAAACATAACGTGACCCACTCATGCAATTTTAAATTTTCTAGGAAACACGTTAAAAATTTTAAGAACAAATGGATGAAATTAATTTTAATATATTGATTTAACATAACTATCCAAAATATAACTTCAACATGTAATCGATATAAAATTATTCATGAGATTTTAAACTAAATCTTCATAATCCAGTCTGCATTTTATACTTACAGTACATGTCAATTTGAACTAGCCACATTTCAAGTTCTATATGGCTCAGGTCTGGAAGAAAATGCACCAAAATTTTGCTTTTCAAAATCCACACAAAATGGTTCATATATGAACTCGATGTGTGAAATTGCTTTCACAATTTAAAAATCTTTTTAAGTTTGGCATTTAAGTATCCCATATTTTTAGCTTTCTTTTTTCACTTGTGAAGGATGTTTTTCTATATCTCTCATTTATGTCTTAAGTATTTAACTAATCTATGGCATTTTTCTGTTTCTCTTTATGTCCTTTGAGAGTTGCATTTCATTTCCTACTTTGGCTTTTCTGGTTTTCTAAGCAAATTATTTCCATTTTTTTCCATCCTTTTTACTGGTAGCCTGGCAAACTTACCACTTCTGAGATCATTTCAAAGCAACCCTTAGCCCTGCCAAGTTAATTTATTTCTACACTTCCCTGCTTTCTCATAGATCAAGATCATTTTTTCTTATATTATTAGAACCATATTGTTTTCTTATGGAACAAACAGCTCCCTTGGACTTCTTTGTCTTTTAAAAAAATTCTTCCCAGAGAACCCTTTAAACTATTGGAATTCACTTGCTTGATGTTCCTTTTTTTTCTCTCCTACAGGATTCCTCCTTTCGTCCTTCAGAATCATACCTTTTACAATACATAAATGTATGGTTGCTTTTAACTAAGTTGCCAGGTGCAAATTCTCAAATACTCCCTGAGCATGACTACGGCATTAAGAGTTGTGTTTTCATTCCTGTAGTTTGATTTCTCTGCCACTTGTCATACATGGCTTTTTCTTTGAAGAGAGTCTAAGAACTGATTTTACATCATTTCAATATAGCCTCCTTTCAAGTCAGACATCAGCAAAAATTGTTGGGCTACACTATTGCATTCTGTATTGAAGAACTTTGGGTAAATTGTTTAAAGAAAACTCTGGAGCTTGGTCAAGAGATTCTCTGTGTAACATTTTCTTGAGGTCAATTGCTGAATCATGCCTTTCTGAAGTCCTTAAAGTTCCTGAGTTGGTTGAGAACAGAATTGCCAGTATATAACATGATTTAAGTAAATTTGACATCTGCCCCAAATATTAGGCAACTGGTACTCATTACTGTAAGAAACGAAACTCACAAAAAGTAGAAGTGTTCCTTTAAATAATAGAATGAAACTGAAAAAAAAAAAAAAAGTAAAAGAAGTGGTAGGAGGAGGTACTAGGTAGCAACTTACTGAATACTCACAGATTACCAAAGTGATCCAGCCACAAATTTACGAATGCTGAAAGCTAATTCCCTCATCATCTGCTCAGAAACCTTACAGGCCACTGGCAGAAAACTAGAAGTTGGGTTGTTTCTTCCTCCCACCCCCGGGGGTGGGAGTGGAGGGCTATGAATCATAGTATTTTAATGCAGAAGGTGGAAAAAATAAAATAGGACAAGCACTAGGATTTGGGATGAAATGAATTAGTGATCATTTATATTTGATATGCATTGTGGGTAAAAGTGGTGAAACAGATCAGATGAGATTATTTGGGGGAGGTTCATTATTTGTTCAAAATCTGCCCTTTGTGTGTAGGGCTTGGGAGACTGAAAGGTACTTGGAGAGTGTTGACATTCTTTATAAATGTTATGAGGTATAGAAAAAGGTAAGAAAGAAAAGAAGAGAAAAAAAAGCTGGGTGAAGGAAGGGAGAGAAGGGAGGGGGAAAGAAGAGAGGGAGAAAGAAATTTCATTTACATGTATTTTATTTGAATAAGTTTTCTGGGTGAGGGTAGGGGGAGGCAAAATATTGGTTACAATTTAATTAAATCCAAAAAGCGGTTGTTGAGTACTTGCTCTCTCATAGCTTTTCCTCGGTGCTAAAGAGGGTCACAAGGCAGCACGAGTGACCAGATCTCCACATAAGGCATCACTGTGTCCTCCCTCCTGCTTCTGCAGGCCCGCAGAGGATGGCCCAGTTTTTACCCCATCACGAGGCAGGAAAGCACACCAGGATGGAGCCCAAACCAATTTGGGTGCCCTCTGAACAAGCCCAGTGGGGAGGAGACTCAGAAGGCAGGAATGATTCCAGAGCTCATCTGGGGCTTACAGAGCAGACCTTGCTATTCAGTTACTGTAAGCTTACCCTGCAGTGGTCGCTGGCTATTCCCAGGATTCGCTGTCTCCTCATTAACTTCTGAAAGGGCTAGGTTGGAGCTCCTGGCAACGACTCAAACCAGAAGAGAGTGTTTAGGGAGAATGGCCTACACAGCCTATAGAAACATCATCCATTTCTATGAGGATTAATTGTAGCAGGTCACTCTCTTCCCCCAGAAAGGGTAGAGATGCCATAGGTTTAGGGAAATCCTAGTGTCTGGGGCCAAAGAAAAGAGGGGCAGAGTCAGGAGGAAGCCCAGAGAATCCGGGCTGGGGAACTAGTTACCAGCTGTGTGCTACTAGACACGCTGGCCAACCTTTCATGTTCTCATTACCTCAGTCTTCAAATGATGATAGCATTACCTACACCACCGGGTTCCATTGATGATTACGTGAGATTAGATTTCTGAACATTCTGGAAATGCCTAACACAGATGTTAAACAACATTTGTAAAATTATGAAAGAGAATACCTAGGTAGGTGAGAGAATAGGTTTCTTAGGCAACTAGGGGAGTAAGCTTGGACCAAGCAGGTGGGAGACTAGCGTTCTCCTAAGAGATCCCCTGGAAATCAAGAAAGCACTAGACTCAGTAAGTTGGAGAGAAACATACACACCAGTTAGGGAAACTGTCTAAATAACCAGCCTCTACCCTTAGCTTGTGAACCTGTGACTGCAGTCTCATGATGGTGTTGAACCTAAACTCTGTGTGTTGCCTGTGATAGAATCATAACCAGTAGACACCAGAAGACAGCCTGGAATCCACTGCTGTCCTGGGCTTTAGTGGCCACAAGTATTGTGTTTCTGGAGCCATAAACATGGGAGGGAGAGGCAGCCACAAAGCCAGGGAGCTGGCCGCTTCCAGACATCTGGCTGAAGTTCCACCACACCCTCATCTCCATCCTGTCTGAAACTGCACTCCTGGGGCTGGCCTGAAGCTGGACCAGATTCCACACAAGTTGAGGAGCAAAGCACATCTCCCTGGATAATAACCCAAAGAAAGTCAGTGTTTCTTCTTGGGTCCCAGTTTTGAGGTTTCTTTCCCCTTCTCTTTGATAATTTTACAACATAATTTGCCTCTTTTCGGCCCACATAATAAATCTGTGAGGAGATAAATGAGGTGCTGAATTGACAAGCAGGGCTGTATGGGTCTCACTCCTGGTAAATTCTAGAACTACTAGCTTTTCCATCATATCTAAATGTCAATAAAGACATAGTCTCAAAAACATACCTTAATTTTGCAGATAGTTGAGAGTTCTAGGACACTAATTCTGACCAACTAAAGCAGTAAACATTAATAAGCAAACTTCAGTTAGCTTTGGACAACGAATCCATGTCAATTATAAGATGAACAATATTGAATATTGATAGAGCAGGTTAAAGTTTACAATATGTTTTATACCCATTACCTCATGTGATCATGAAAGCTACCCCGTGAGGCAGGTGTTTGTGTAGCCAGCCTCCGAGCTGTTCCAAATGATTTTCTCCTCCTGATATTCATGCCCTTCTGTAGCCACTCCCACACTGAATAGGGCTCACCTGAAATGATGGAGTGTGGCCTCTAAGATTAGGTCATTAAAGACTTTCTGGCTTTCACCTCATACTCTCTTGGATTCCTCCCTCCGGAGGAAGCCAGCGGCCATCTTGTGAGGATGCTCAGTGGCCCAGTGGGGCAGGAACAACATGGAAATGGATCCTGAAGTTCCTATCAAGCCTTCAGATAACTGCAGTCACGCTCAGCATTTTAAAATATAATTCACATACCATACAGTTCACTCATTTAAAGGATAGAAGTCACTAGTTTTTAGTACATTCACAGATATGTGCAACCATCACCACAGTCAAATTTAGAACACCTTCACCACAAAAACAAAAACCCATAACCTTCAGATGTCACCTCCATATCTTCCCAGTTTCCCCAGCCCTAAGCAACCACTAAACTGTAGATGAGTTTGGAGAATATTGCCATTTTAACAACATTAAGTCTTCTGATCCATGAACATGGAATATCCATTTATTTAGATCTTGTTTAATTTCTTTCAACAATATTTTGTAGTTTTCAGAGTATAAGTTTTCCACTTTTTAAATTTCATTTCTATGTATTTTATTCATTTTGATACTACTGTAAAGGGAATTGATTTGATTGGATTTTCAGATTGTACATTGCAAGTATTTAGAAATACAATGGATTTTTGTATATTGATCTTGTATCCTGCAACCTTGTTGAGCTTATTTATTAGTTCTAATAGTTTTCTTTAGTGGATTCCTTAGGATTTTCTATATACAAGATCATTTCATCTGTGAACAGAGATGGTTTTATTTCTTTTCTTCCAATCTGGATGGCTTTTATTTCTTTCTCTTGCCCAATTGCCCTGGCTAGATCCCCTAATATGATGCTGAATAGAAGTGACAAAAGCAACATCCTTGTCTTATTTCTGAAATTCAGGGGAAAGCATCTAGTCTCACCATTAATACGATATTAGCTGTAGGCTTTTCACAGATACTCTTTGCCAGACTGAAGAAGCTCCCTTCTTTTCCTAGTTTGTTGAGTGTTTTTATCAGGGAAGTGTTTTGGATTTGTCAGATATTTTTTCTGCATCTACTGATATGACCGTGGGCTTTTGGTTTTCATTCTGTTGCTGTGCTGTATTATGTTCATTGACCCACCAACACCTTGACCATGACCTTATGGGACACACTGAGCCAGACCAAACAGCTAATCTGCTCCTGCATTCTCAATGCACAGAAACTGTGTGAGATAATAAATGCTGTTTCTTTCTTAAGCTGATAAATTTTAAGGTAATTTTTATAAAGAATAGATTACAAAGATAGCATCATTATCATTGTTTTATACATGAAGCAACTGGCATTTGGAGTATTTACTTATCTCACAAACATGCTCTGGGTTAGAGTTGGTACTGGGAGTGGTTTGAACCAGATCTTCTGACTTAAATCATGAATTTTCCTCCACAAATTTCTATCTTTAGTGACTCAGCCAAGTTTACACAAATTTGATCTCTTTGATTGGCAGGCCCATCTCATATGTTGGACAGGTAGTTCACTGCACAGGGCAAGTGGCTGATGGGGCAAATGGTGACTGATACTGGCCCGTGCTACCTTTTCACATGTGCACAAAGGCATTGCATAAAGCCGGTTGGGTTGTTCCAATAAAATAACTACAAAAAGTTTTGTATTTCTCTAGTTTCTAGTTTTACATGCCATCAACCAATATTAGTCAATGAGACTTGTCCCACCCAGAACAATTTTTAAATCCGTGACAAGATTCGTTCTCATTACCCTCTGTTCTTACCATCATCACCCACCCAAACCATGCCACCCACAGCCTCTTCCTCAGGATCTGGCTCTTAGGAAGGAGAAAAGTAGGGAAAATACTTCATGTGATTTGAGGGTCTTCTGTGTGCCAATACATAGCTGGACACCTTACACACTCAACTGTAATGTACAATTGTAACTACGTAATTTATCTCCATGAGTTTGACAGGCAAGTATTATTATCCCCATTTTACAGAAAGTAAACCCACTGAGAGCGGTCAAATAACTATCCAAGTCACACAGATGGTTAATGGTGGAAACAGCGTTAGAACACAGGTCCATTTGATTCCAAAAACAATCCTCTGCTCACCATATCTTGCTGTTTCATCTGACTAACAAATCCAAAGATGATGTCCCATGAGGAACATTGACGTTCCCATAGAGAACTACTGCCGAACAAACAACGCTTAAGACCAAAATAAATTTATCTCAAACGCTGGACTGTCAAGCCTTAAAATATGGGATGATTTTGGATGTTAAGAACTCCCAATACCCTTCAAAACATATCACATGAATGACCTCTTTGATTTAAGGGTAGCCCCACTGACCAGTCCCTATGGATACAAACCGACAGTCCACTAAAGTCCATGTCCTGGGTCTCAGAGAATGGTTTACTTTCTAACTCTGCAATGGAAGGAAAGACCTATTAATATAGTAAGGCAGATGTTCACTCATTCCTTCAGCCAATATTTATTTGAAGCTCACAAAAGCAACATCCTTGTCTTGTTTGTATCTGGTATGTGATAAGCCCAGAGGATAGAGGACACAGCACTAAACATGGCAGACATGTTCCCTGACCTCATGGAGCTCAGAAGATAATGAGCTCCTTAACTTGCCCTTACCCTCCTACACACCACACACACAGACACACACACACACACACACACACATACACATGGCTACCCGAAGTGGGAAAGAAACTACTTACATAGCTATCATTAAAACCGCTATAGTAGAAGACTGAATTGATGGGGCACAGCTTGGGGGTTTAAAAGTATGAAGTAACTAAGAAAGTTAAAGCAATGCTTCCAGAAACTTCTCTCACCTTCTCAGGTGAACAACGAGTGCGCATTCACACAGATGCCTCTAAGCAGCTGCGCAGGGGCCAGAAGAAGAGGCTCAGACCATTGTTCTCCCCTCACCTCCAGGTCAAGAGACATACATGGCTAGGAGAAAGAGCACTGAGAAGAGCTGACCCTTAGGAAAACTTGGCTTTAAAATCAGGAATGTCCGCTTGTTATTGCCACAGTCTGACTAGGGAATCTCAGGAGGTGGCAGGGTTTGGGTTCATTTTAGAACAACATGTAGAAAGAATTGACGGGCCACCCACAACCTTATCTGAACCTGTAATGTCTACAAAATTGGGCAATAAAGTTTAAAGAAAGAGCTTTTTCCTTACAGGTTTTTGGTGCCAAGACCCCTTCTGGTCCAATTGTAACTAAGTAAATATAGAAGCCAAGAAAAATTAAATGGAATTTTTGGAACTTGATCCTGGGTGTGCTGCAAGCTGAGGACAGAAATATTTGGACTGTTGAAAGTGGGGTGTCGGCTTGTTTACTTTAGGGTCCTTCCCATCCTACAGAACTCTGGCCAGTGTTAGAGTCAGACTGGCTTCCAGGCTCCTTGGAAAGATCAAAGTTCAGAGTGATCTGTCCAAATACTTCTCCTTTTACAATGTATCATATGGAGAAAATTAGGTGACAGCCCCCTTTTAAGACAGAACCGCTTCAAAAACTCCATGTACCAGAAAAACTGGTTAGAAAAGTGGAATTTGAAACCATGTCAAAGAAACAGACGCACAAGTACTGATAAGGTAAGAGTGTGGGCAGTCTCGAGGGCTGCCACAGAGGGCAAAAGAAAAGCAGTAAGCAGGGAGCTGGGCCTGCTTCTGCCTGCGGCCCGAGCAGCTCAGCTTTCACGCCTCATAAACTGGGATCTGAAAAAGCTTCAGTTTAGAGAAAAAGGTCCTGATAGATGAGCTGGCTTAAATAGGAGATAGATAGATAGATAGATAGATAGATAGATAGATAGATAGATAGATAGATAGAATAGAGATCGATGATAGATTAAATAGATGATTGATAGATAACAGAATAGATATAGATCGATGATAGATTAAATAGATAATAGATAGATGATGATAGATCGATAGAAGATAGATAGATAGATAGATAGATAGATAGATAGATAGATAGATAGAATGAAGGTTGGAAGGTAAACCAAGACAGAGAGAGATAGGCAAAACATATACAACATGAGAAATCCTGGTGGGGTAGAAAGAATGCTGCCTTGGGAGTTAGGAGAAATGACTTCTGGCCTAGGCTGCCACTAGTTCTGATGTGATCATAACCTGTAAGTCTCTCTCTTTTTTTTTAAGTGCTCTCTAAGGACCTTTAATTCCAACATTAGTTGGCTCTCTGATTGCAAGGAAGCTCTACAAGATGCCTACAGTTGCCTTTAATGATCTTGGAACTTACTCTATAGTCTCCTCTTCATGGGAAAATGGAGTTTTATGGAGAGATCAACCTGGGAACTGTTAGATCCTCTCTATGCTTGGAAGATCCTTGTAACCCATCACAGAGAGCAATTCAGAGAAGAAAATTTGCACACTCTACTCCAAAGAGGACTATCCTGTGCCCTGGGTCATTATAATCACCCCTAAAATGAGAATAATAAAAGCATGTTGTTATTGAGAACTCACAATGGGTCAGATATGGAGCCCAGCATTTTATACATATTAACCCGTTTAATTTCCACAACAGTCCTATGAAATTGGAACTAATATCAATCTCATTTTACAGGTTAGGAAACTAAGGCTCAAAGAGGTTAAGGGACTTGTCCAAAATCATGTTGCTGCTAATAGCAGAAGCCGACTTCAACATCAGTGCTTTTAACCACTATGCTGTTAAAAATGGAGACCAATATGAAGACCCTGTTGAGATGTGAAGACCCATCAGAGTAAAAGTAGTGAACTGCATTGTCTAGCACACAGTAGCTACTCAATAAAAACAGGAATCTAGAGGGATGCCTCAGAGAGAATTCAGAATAGGCTGGCCACACACTGAGTTATTAAGGAGCAGTGGCTTTTAGGGACAGAGGAGGAACATACTGAATAGCTCTCCAAAGCAATGATGAAACCAGGTCAATGACTACTGGCAGAGTGAGAGAAAGATAAACAAGCAGGTCCCAATAGACAGGCTGAGGGGCACATGTCACAAGGGGAACTGCCAGAAATCCATACCACGTTCCAAGAGTCTGTCTGCATTGCTTAATGGTTCTAGGACTATGTGAATGGATCTTATATACTGCTGAATTCCTGGTATAAAGCTTTAAAAGGGTCAGTTCTGGGTCAAGTGAGCTAAGAGAAAGCTCTGCCTCCAACTTCTGAGGTCAGTTCTCCTTCATATTTGTGCCTGTTCCTCATGGAAGGGAAGAAGGAAAGAGATACCCGCTGACATTTCAATATTTTCCCCTAGAACATTTGACTAAGTCTCCCCCAGATTCCTCTTCCCTAGGGACCTGTAGCCTTTGTATTCTAGCCCAGTATCTCCAGAATCCTAACCTTTCCTTCCACTCCTTTGTCCACATGGCTTGTTTCTTTTGAAAAACCTTCACATCTCCCTAAACAAGAATGGTTGCCCGCCAGCAACAAGGAAGCGTTGCTGTCCCTCAAAAAGGGTCTGGAAAGGCTGGTCTGTGGGACAGAAAGAAAATCTGTCCTGTGATGAAGACATGTGAGGGCAGACACCAACCAAGAGCCAAGGGCAGGCACACTGCCTCCCATGAGGAGGGAGGGGAGGGAGGAAAAAGGGAAGGAAGGGAGGGAGGGAGGGAGGGAGAAAGGGCAGGAAAGGAAGGAGGAAGGGAGGAAAGACACAGGGAGAGAGGAAAGGAGGGAGGGAGGTAGGGAAGGAAGGAACTTCCCTTCCCTGGGGAGGATTACCTTGATGGATAGTTACATCTGATATGAGGATTTGGAGACCTCAGACCATACTCAGGGCCTGCCAGTAGCCTTTGAAAAGTTTTTCTATAAAATGAGTCAATAATACATTCTATTAATGACCTTGATGGACATTCTGTGCTGTTTTGTTTTTTCAGCCCTAAGTCCCTTAAAAATGTTCTGCTGAGTGGTCCTGATATCCATCCCACTTTATCTCTCTCCACTCCCAAGGGGGATCCTCTACCCCAGTGAAGTCACCTTGTCTGATCTTATTACTGTCTTATCTCACTGTCTTTTGTTAGAATTATGTATCAGTCTGTCTCTCAAACTACAATATAAACCTAAAGACTAATGTACTAGATTTCCTATTTGTCCCTCCAGGTCCACTTTCCACCTTCTCCATCCTGCCCTTGGGAGGATGAACTCTTCCGTTCCCCACCAACCCACCTTGGGTCCCTTGCACCTGTGGCTGCTGGTGGGTGTGACCAATGGGAGGTGCAGATGAAAGACTGGAGGATAAGAAGAGAGTCCAGGTATTTATTCCCTCCTGCCAGGCTGTGCTTTAAGCAGTGGTTGTGTTCTTCTACTAAATGCCATAGCTCCTATCCCATGTCCCCTCTCCAACAGCCACAGTGCAGATCTGGTAGCCACTCCTTCCCTGTGCCCGTTCAGGCTGAGAGATGTAAGGATTTCCACGTTGTTAATCCCTGCATACTGCACCATCCCTTCCTGGTTCTCAGACTTAACCCACAGCTTTGTAAAGTGTCCACTCATTAAATCCCCTGTCATGTATTTATTCATTATGGATTATTCACTTAGTGTGAAGCTGACACCGTGCTAGGTACACGCCAGTTTCATGGTGGACATGAGCCCTGTGTCACTTCTCCCTCCTTCCTGCTAGGGCCCTGGAACCCCAGCCCCAGCCCTAGAGAGGCGCCTCCTACCCAATTCTTTTCCCTTTGCTAATTCTACTGAAGGTGATTGATATATCTTTGGGTTTAGGCTTAGAAATCTCCCTTACAATGTAAATATGGCTTGTAGAAGAAGTACATTCTTATCTTGCTCATTATGGAAGTGAATGAGCTTATCAAACTTGTTGGAAAGAGCGGGTAAATATAGCATATTTTGAGAGCCTGCCATTTACTTGCCATTATTGAAGTGTTACTGCTTCTGTGAATCCCTCAAGACAGTGCAGTAGATGTTGCTTTAGGTTCTGAAGAGGGAGGGGAAGCTTGGTCATGGCAGTACTAAGGAGGGCGCTGAGGGTGGTGAGTGCAAGGCTGTGCAGACAGGAGAGTAAGTGGAGGGGATTGTGCCCAAAGATAGGGAAAGACCCTGAAAGGAAACTGGATTCATTCACATATTTGTGCAGGGCTGGTCTGGCCCACCCACTTCCTTCCTCCTCCTCCTCCCTGCCTGCCATTACTTCTCTACATGAACCACTACTTCCTCCTCTTCTTTTCCTGCTGTTTTTACTCATATATGTACGGTTCAGGTTACACAGGAAGCCCATGCTCACTATTGCCTAAAAAAAGATGCCAGGTACCTCTTATGTAACATCCAAACACCAGAGGCTCTGGGAAAAAATTAAGGAATCTGAGAAAGTAATTCCATAAGAGCCCTGATATTTCTAGCTCTGCCTGGAATGAGTGAATGTCATGTGGATGGAACCCTAAGAGGTAGGATATCTCCATGTTATGTGCTCATGGAGGGCTACTGTGATCACAAATTGGGACAGCCTCTCCTTTCTCCAGTGTTTAGATTAGAGCCAGTAAGAATCAGATCGCAGAGATCATGCCTATGAGTATGGAGTATGGGGCTTAAGGACTCTAGAGGAGCCCCTGCCACCATGACATGATTCTCTGAGGCCCCTGGGCCTCATTGCCACCAGGGATGGGGGATAAGCAAGGGTATGTCAGTTCGCTGATCACAGGTACAGTGCTGTACTCTTGATAGTGGGATTTGTGGCAGAGGCTGCTAGTTGCCTACTGCAGTTTCTCTCTATTCTCATCATGGCAGCTGGAGAAATCACAATATTTCCCAGCCTCCACTAAGCTCTGGCCAATGTGCTATAAGCAGAAGCAACATGTGGTGCTTCCAGGAAATCTCTTTATAAGTCAGTTGTCAGATGCCATTTTTCCCCTCCTTCATTGTTCCTTCCTTCTTTCTCCTGCTTAGAATGTGGATGTGATGGCTGGAGTTTGAGCAGCCACCTCAGACTATTAGGTAGAAGCCACATGCAGAGGGTAAGGGTGTTAAGACTGAAATCTGAATCCCTGACAGTTTGTATGATCATATCAGCCCTGGACTGCTTATCTCTAGACCTCTTCTATTTAAAAAGAAAATAAATTTCTACTTTGTCTATAACACTATTATTTTGATTTCTTTGTTATATGTGACCTGATCTGATTCTAATTGATAAAAAAAATCTCTCCAGGCTTTAGGTAGGACACGTAAGTTATCTTAAATAAATTCTTGCTCAGAAATTCCACTGTCATTTCCTTAATTTTTTCCAGAGGTGTCTCAATATGGAAGTCACTTTCTCTTTCTTTCTAGGGTAGCGGAGGCAATATTTCCATGGTCCTTGAAGATGTGTATTTCATGGTCTAAATGACAAAGGAGAAAATGGAATATCATTCAAGTCCCTATCCTGGTTCAAGGGTTCCCTGGGGGCAGCTGTGCCACAGTGTAACTATTAAACAGAAACATAAGACCCACCTACATTTAGAACCAACCTAGAGATTAATAGTAATTTGATGTCTCCAGATTACTGGGTGATCCTTAGATAAAAGACGCTCAGGAAACAGAAACACATCCGTGTCTTCAGCTAGAAAACAACACTCAGCGAGTCAGAGCCCACACAACACAATTGCGTTGGAGAATGATAGATCTGGCCATTTCGGGAAGTAGTTGGCAGTGGAGGGAAGTGGCAAAGGAAGAGGAGAGAGGCTGGAGGGTGGGGCTGGCAGGGAGTGGACACAGTGTTCCTGACCACCCTTTCCTCCAGCTGTGCCCATCATGGGGTGTGCTTTTGGTCCCTGCATGGTCTCCAATGCCATCATCACTGCCCCCATCACTGCCCCAAACGTAAACTTCAGTTTATTCTCTGAACCAGCCATATTCTTCCAGAGCAACAAGCCTTCGTTCATGCTGTTCCCCATGTTTAGGAAGCTCTTAAACCTCCACCAGTGCAAATAATACCTCCCCTGCCTTCCAAAATTTCCTCAGGCAGAGTTAGACCACTTCTCCTCTACACTTCCAAAGCACTTTGTCTTCAAGTAAATTTCAATCTTTAGGGACAGCCAAGGGGCTGCATCATATGCATGCTTGAGTTGCATTAATTTAACTGTGCATGCTCAGTAAACAGAAAAGAAAAGAAAGAGATCTCTTTATTCCCCATCCTCTAAAAAATCAACCTTATACATCATTTTTATAAAAAACTTTTTAAAAGGAGGTTCTAGCTAAAAACAAAGGAAGCTATTTAGAATCGATTTACGGGATTTTTGAGGGAGAAGTTTTCTGGGCTGTTTGTCATCTCCTTTTCTGTGCTGACTTTGGACTAAGTCTGAACACGACGTGACTCCTCTGCACAGCATCCGGGGATGGCTTTTTGGAGTGCCTCCCTTTTCTCAGCTGTGAGCTTCGGAAGGGCAGGAACTGGTGATATTTACCTGGGGATCTTCTGGGCCTAGCACAGTGCCAAGCTCGCAATTAGTGTTCAAGAAATGTTTGTTGGAAGAAAAGTTGAATGATTCCAGTGTTTCCCACTGGCTGTACCATAGTCAGAATCTGAAGGAAGCTGTTTCACCCAGCATACCTCTACCACAGCCTTTGCAAACTGTCATCCAACCCCATCTCTGAAGACACCTAACCCAAGCTACTCACTTTCCAAAGCGGCCCACGCCACTGCAGATATGTGCCATTGTCAGCAGACAGGAGCATGCAAGATGCCCATCACGGCGCCATGAGCACAAGAAGCTTAAGTGACTTCTGCTGCTGCTGCCACTACTGATGATGAGTCAGTAATGGAATCAGAAGCCTTATGTTCTGAATTAATTACACTGGCTTTGTGTCATCAGGGCTTGGGAAACTGTCAGGTATTAAGGGCCCATTCCATTCTCAGCCATGCTCCTGAGAAGTCAATCTTTCCAACCCCTCAGTTCTCCAGAGATCAGCCTTCTGAAATCCTCAGAATGGCTATGAACCTGGCAGTAATAATGCAGTGGAAGGGGAAAAAAACTGGCATCTGACAACTGTCTTATAAAGAGATTTCCTGGAAGTGCTACACATTACTTCTGCTTACAGCACATCGGCCAGAACTTAGTGGAGGCATCACCCATAATGGGAGACCAAGGAGAGATGAGGTCCTGCAGGTGGCATTCAAGAATGGCTAAGAAATTCGGCCTTTAACCTGAAAAAGACAAGAAACCATTAAGGGTCAGGTCTGCCTTTTAGAAAGGTCACTCTAGCTATAGTGGAGATAGTGGATTCATTGGGTTCAAACTACAGGCAAGAAGCCCAGAGAGAAGAGAGTTGTTATGGTCATGCACCAGAGGGCTGCCAGTCACTGAACCAAGTAACGGCAATGGGGGAAGCGAAGTAGGCCTGAAGGCCTATGATGAGAAGACTGGATGAGGGATTAGATGTGGGACCGGATGAGGGATTGATGTAGGAACAGATGAGGGATTAGATGTGGGACCGGATGAGGGATTGATGTAGGACCAGATGAGGGATTAGATGTGGGACCGGATGAGGGATTGGATGTAGGATGGGATGAGGGATTGGATGTAGAAGCAGATGAGGGATTGGATGTAGGACCGGATGAGGGATTGGATGTAGGGCCAGATGAGCGATTGGATGTAGGGCGGGATGAGGGATTAGATGTGGGACTGAATGAGGGATTGGATGTAGGACCAGAAGAGGGATTGGATGTAGAACAGGATGAGGGATTGGATATAGGACTGGATGAGGGATTGGATGTGGGACCAGATGAGAGATTGGATATAGGACCAGATGAGGGATTGGATGTAGGAGCAGATGAGGGATTGGATGTAGGAGCAGATGAGGGATTAGATGTGGGATCAGATTAGGAATTGGATGTAGGGCCGGATGAGGGATTGGATGTAGGGTTGGATGAGGGATTGAATGTAGGATCGGATGAGGGATTTGATGTAGGACGGGATGAGGGACTGGATGTGGGACTGGATGAGGGATTGGATGTAGGACCGGATGAGGGATTAGATGTAGGATCAGGGGAGGGATTGGATGTAGGATGGGATGAAGGATTGGATGTAGGATGGGATAAGGGATTGGATGTAGGACGGGATGAGGGATTGGACGTAGGACGGGATGAGGGATTGGATGTAGGACGGGATGAGGGACTGAATGTAGGACGGCACAGGGGCTGGGTGTAGGATGGGATGAGGGATTGGATGTAGGACGGGATGAGGGGTTGGGTGTAGGACGGGATGAGGGATTGGATGTGGGACCAGATGAGGGATTGGATGTAGGGTCGGATGAGGGATTGGATGCTGGACAGGATGAGGGATTGGATGTGGGACCGGGTGAGGGATTGGATGTAGGACTGGATGAGGGTTAGATGCAGGGTCAGATGAGGGGTTGGATGTAGGACTGGATAAGGGATTGGATGTAGGACGGGATAAGGGATTGGATGTGGGACAGGATGAGGGATTGGATGCTGGACAGGATGAGGAATTGGATGTAGGGTCGGATGAGGGATTGGATGTGGGACCAGATGAGGGATTGGATGTAGGATTGGATGAGGGATTAGATGTAGGATGGGATGAAGGATCCGATGCTGGATGGGATGAGGGATTGGATGTGGGACAGGATGAGGGATTGGATGCTGGACAGGATGAGGGATTGGATGTAGGACTGGATGAAGGGTTGTATGTAGGGTCAGATGAGGGATTGGATGTAGGACGGGATGAGGGATTGGATGTGGGACAGGATGAGGGATTGGATGCTGGACAGGATGAGGGATTGGATGTAGGACTGGATGAGGGATTGGATGTAGGGTCAGATGAGGGAATGGATGTAGGACGGGATAAGGGATTGGATGTGGGACAGGATGAGGGATTGGATGCTGGACAGGATGAGGAATTGGATGTAGGGTCGGATGAGGGATTGGATGTGGGACGGGATGAGGAATTGGATGCAGGATCGGATGAGGGATTAGATTTAGGACGGGATGAGGGATTGGATGCTAGACGGAATGAGGGATTGGATGTGGGACAGGATGAGGGATTAGATGTGGGACCGGATGAGGGATTGGATGCAGGACCAGATGAGGGATTGGATGTAGGACAGGATGAGGGATTCAATATAGGACCAGATGAAGGATTGGATATGAGCAGGTGAGGAGAAGGGGCCATCTAAGGGGACATCTGGGTTTCTGGCTTGGGTGACAAATGAGTGGTGGTGCCAATCACTGACAAGCAGCTCCATGGAGATGTTAATGCCCCATCCAGAGTATCCACCATTGGGATGAGAAGGGAAGAAGTCGGAGCCTTCCATCCCTCCAGATCCAATTCTCCACCACAATCAGTTACATGAAGCCATTCTACTGCTGTCTGCAATCTAGCCCTTAGGCATCCTCAAAGTCCTGCAAGGGCCAAGGGTGACCCCAAAGAAGACAGGGCAAATATTGGGACAATCAAGGAGAAGCCCGGTTAGAGACAGAAGACAGAACTTGCCTGGAGTCCAACTGGCCAAGGGCCACACAACTCTGCAGCACTACTACTGCCTGTCTGAGAGTTTCTTTGTCCATTTACAAGAAATCATGGAGCTAAGGATGGATCCGTACAGTCCTCAGCCTAATGAATTTATAAAATACACACCAGGTGCCAGGTACTAGCTAGATAATAAGGGTTCCATGTTTAAAAAGCCCTGTCAATCCAGTGGGGGAGGTTGGCTCCTGCAAAAATCTATGGTTCAGCGTGCTGACTATGAGAGTACAAACCAACAGAAAGGCTCAGTGTCAAAGACCCTGAATGGAACAAGAAAGATAGAGACAGGAAGGATCAACCTACTAACTTTTCAGACTGAGAAAACACTGGTGCTTCTTGATAGCAACCCAGAAGAGAGGACCAAGAGGCCAGGGACAGCAACTTAGGAAACTAGGTAGAAAGGGAAAGAAGGACTCAGCAATGGGAAACATAGCATGGAAACCTACTCCTGGCAAAGGCAGGGGTGTCTTTAAGAACCAGGGCCCAGAGGAGTCAGAGGCAGGAGATCTGAATATCACAGAACTTCAGAGAGAGGATGTGGACACCTAAACAGAAAGAAAGATGACAAAAGTAGCCAGCCATGGTGGTTCTCCTCTGCAATCCCAAAACTTTGGGAACCCGAGGCAAGAGGATCGCTTGAGGCCAGGCGTTCGAGACTAGCCTGGGCAACATAGTGAGACTCCATCTCATCTCTAAAAAAAAAGAAGAAGAAGAAGAAGAAAGAAAGATGAAAAAATACATGCCCCTGGCCATTTTGTGACTACAAGTGGGAAAAAGAGCATCTTCCTTGGGTGATATGGGTGATATTGGTAGAAGCAGACACCGTGAATGGTAGAAAGTGGGAAGCTGGAGTGATTGCAAAAAACTAAGTTAACCAGAACAGAGAAATAGAAGTGAGAAAAGACAAGAAGGTAGGTGGGGGTGAAGAAGAGGACTGAGAAGAAGACAGGTCAAGGAAACTGTCTGGTGGGCATTTACTAAATGAAGCTATGAGGCTGGCAATGATGATAACACCATTGGTGAGTTTGAGAGGAAAGCCAATATAGCCAGGGGTAGGTAAATGCTTACTCGTGTAAAAACATTTTCCATGGTGTGGTGGTTCATGCCTGTAATCTCAGCACTTTGGGAGGCCCAGGCAAAAGGATCACTTGAGGCCAGGAGTTCAAGACCAGGCCTGGCAACATAGTGAAACCATGTCTCTACCAAAAATTTAAAAAGTTAGCTGGGCATGGTGACCTGCACCTGTAGTCCCTGATCCTTGAGCCCAGGAGGTTGAGGCTGCAGTGAGCTATGATTGCATCATTGCACTCCAGCCTGGGTGACAGAGCAAGACCTCATCTCATTAAAAAAAAAAAAAAAAAAAAAAAAATCCATGGAGAAAAACTATGGTCCTCCTCATAGTATTTGCATTGGTGGTCTCACCAGCCACAGCTGGGAGGGCCTTGGGACCCTGTCTGGTGTGGCTCCTCCTAAGTTGTCCAGTCCAGTGGTGTTCAGGGGGTGTCTATTCCATAACAAGGAGCTTGAGCCAGAATGTAATCAATTAATAGCTTCCTTCATCTAGAACAGAAGTCAGCAAACTATACAGTCCCTTGTCCCCACCAGCAAAGCCCATCCAACCCACTAGGTATCTCCAACCTGTGCCAGTTTTTATTTTTATAAAAAGTTCCCAGGCATGGTGGCTCATGCCTGTAATCCCAGCACTTTGGGAGGCCAAGGTGGGTGGATCACCTGAGGTCAGGAGTTCGAGACCAGACTGGCCAACATAGTGAAACCCCATCTCTACTAAAAATATAAAAAATTAGCTGGGCGTGGTGGCACGCGCCTGTAATCCCAGCTACTTGAGAGGCTGAGGCAGAAGAATCACTTGAACCCGGGAGGCGGAGGTTGTAGTGAGCCGAGATCATGCCATTGCACTCCATCCTGGGCAAAAAAGAGCAATACTCCATCTAAAAAAAAAAAAAAAAGTTATATTGGCACACGGCCACACCTATTCGCTTATGCATTGTCTCTGGCAGCTTTGGCACCCCTAGAGAGCAACGTTGAGTCATTGTGACAGAGACTGTCCTGCAAAGCCTAAAATACTCACTCTCTGGCATTTTATGGAAAAAATGCACCAATCTTTAGTCTAGAAAGCCTTATTCTAAAAAATCAATAGAATCTGAAAGTGTGCTTCCTGACATCATTGGTTTACATTTTGGTGCAAGCACCTTAACTGGTTGTAACTGGTAGCAGTTTGTGGCCCGGCTTCTGTGATGGACTTTGAGCAGTGCTGTCCATAGAGCAGTGGGGAAGGACAGCTACAGCTTACCTGTGGGTTCAAAGGTCAGGCTCCAAGGAGGCGAAGCCACCGTCCTTCCCTCCATAACAGACTGACGTCCTGGACACCATACTTAAAAGGTACTCAGAAGCTATAGAACGGAGGCCCTGCCTGCAGGTTATTTTGATGAGAGAAGCATGTATGTGTGTTATGCTTGTTTGTGTTCATTATAATTAGACTGCTCACTCCTCAGCGCAAAACTTGTTTAACCATCAACTTCTGAGTATATATTTCGTCACTAAATGAAAATAAAATTATAACAGGAAACCACCAAACTCTTTACTACGAAAGGAAAAAACTATTTATTTTCATTCTACGGAAATTTTTGTGAAGTAGTGGATAATAATAATTTGGAGGTAATTTGTCCAATTTCTCCCAATTTTAGCATCTGATTAATTTCCTTGAGCTTTGCAAAATGTCCTAGGTCAGGATGGTGTTGTTTGCTTTATTTCTTGGGAGGTGTGTGTTTTAAATCAGGAATGGCAAGTCGTTTCAGAAATGCAGTTGGTTACATTATAAGAGGATAACAAAGAACTTACTTGATCTATCCATCCACCCATCCATCTGTCCATCCATCCATCCATCCATCCATCCATTCATTAGTGAACACTTACCTCATACCAGGAGCTGTGCTAGGTACTAAGGGTAAGTGATGAGAAAAATACACAGAAAAGGTTGTAGTGTGAGTAGGCTAGTGAGGAGAGGCCTCCTGCATGGCTGAACACTGGCTTGGGTCCTGATTCTGCTCTAAACTAGTTGTTCAACTCAGTCGTCTTTGGCCTGCTGGGCACACAGTGTTCCATGACACGGAGATGACCCTGCCAGAATGTGGTCACATTCGGACCGGATCCCTGGGCTGGCTCCGACTCATCTCACTGCCCTGACACCCCTGTGGTACTTGAGTCACTCCTCAGCCAGTCCACAGGGAGGCGTGGGTGCCCGGAGGAGCTCTCCCACAGCCACACCTCCCCCAGCCTTCCAGAAAGTCCTCTCAAGGACTCTCCTGCATTCCAGCAACCAGCCCTTCCAGTTGGGCAGAAATTTCCTGCCCTGGCAATCAAGAGGCATTTTGTTTTGTTTTACTTTAAATGCACAGCACATCCCCAGGCAGCTCCACCCTCGGATCTAAGCCCATTAAATCTATTCCTTTTGGACCTTTATTTCTATGCATGAGAAAGGGAAACCGGGACAGAGGGCGGCGAGAGAACGTAATGTAATAAGGGTCTCCCATAAACAGAGGAAAAGAAATTGGAAGGCCCCTTGCACCCCTTGTTCTGTGTCTTTGCTTTCTTCTCCCTTGAATATGTCACCTCCAATCACCAAAGGCTCTTGAGCTTGTGCCCAGCCTCCTCACCCCAGGGGCACTGGGCTGCATTAACTGAGCTGAAATATGTAAGGTCACAGGAGCTGGTAATAATTAAAGAATACAGCAGACATCTGTGTCTTCAGACTAGAACATATATGTCTACTGCTCTTCATTTAAAACTAATAACAATGTCATGCTAATATAATTAATGCCTCATTTATTAGGTCTAGTGGGAAATAAGCTGTTCTACATAATTGATTCAGATTCTTGGAGCTTACAATTTGGGGAGTGAAGTCATTTAAACATTTTTAATTGTTATGGAAATCTTTCTAAATATATTATTCCCCGTTTTTCTAAAGTTTACTCAACATAATTTATTACCTTCTATTAGGGCAGGACCATGTCTGTCATTACATACCCAGTGCCAGGTACAGTATCCAGGCTTCCAATATATGTTTGTAAAAGAAATAATTACAACCTCTAATATTTAACTTCGATGAAGAAAAATAATGAACTCTTGGACTCATGAGTTCTGGAGAGCTGTTTGCCCTTACCTCAAATCATTACATTTTCTGCATTCTTATTTGTGCTTTTATAATTCTCCTGTCTCCTCCCTCATCATAAAACTGCTAACTTCTAGCTTCTGTTTCTAAAGTTTCCCCCTGCCCCATTAATGTGCTGGTTCTAATCCGCTGTAGATCATAATTAAGCTTACTAGGTCATGCCTGAAATAAAAGTGAATAGTGTTGAAGAGATACAGAATAGTTCGAAGATTTTTTGATGTCCATGTTGGCCACCCAAAGGCCTTTTTTGCATCCTGCTGGTTTCAGCTGTGTTTCAGATGGCTGTGTCTGCCATGTATGAATAATTGCCAAATAAGTCAAATATTACTGTAAGAACTGCAGAATAAGTGCATAATAGACACCTTCTACATTGGTAGAACATCTCACCATATGTCATCCAGGAAAAAGATTGCCTCTAATTATAGAATCCAACATCTAAATTAACCAGTTCCTCCACCCTCGGGAGTCAAAGCCAACCAGGAATCCCAGTCCAGACAAGGGGGAGCCCCTGACACATCTAAAGGCTACAGTATTCCTCAAAAGTCCAGGGTAAACTTCTCCCAGTATTTGGTAAATCTTCCATTTGCTGTTGCTTTGGATCTGACAGTAATTCCCTCCCAGGTTCCAGGAGTCTCCAAATTTATCACCATAATCAATCTAGTAGGATTGAGTGTCCCACAGTCCAATGAAATTGTAAGAATCTCTCCTTTATGCAAAAAGGATGCAATAATATATTCTGTCAAGCCACAAAGAGTTCAACGAAGACAGCAATGGACTGGTCCAAAGTAGGGAGGGAAAAAGTAGAGAAATGAGATGGATTTAGAATTCGACCCACTGGTTCCCACCCTTGGTGTGGCCTCTAACACCACATTGGTTCCAATGCAAACTGGTTAAACCATGAATTTTCTTCCCCCTACTTGGTCTGGTTTAGGGTCAGAGAGTTCTTTGTTGGTTGGAGTCAGGCAGGGCAGGGCCAGAAGGCAGAACTCTTAAGCTTCACCCGGAGTCAGGAGCTGCCTCGCCAGATGACCTCAGACAGGTTGTCTGAGCTCTTGGGGGTTCCAATTCAATATCTGTTAAATAGCAATGAGTGTACCCCTCTGCTCATACCATGGTACAAGATTTTGTTAATTGGTATCTGGAAAAGCTTGTATCTTTGGATGAAAGGGTTTATAAGTTTTGAGCTCTGTTCTTAGCTGAGGTCTTTGTACACAGTTGGGTTTTATGGCAATGAGGCTTCTATAATTTCCCTTTGGAGAGTTAATTCTATGAGCCTAAGAGTGTCGTGGCAAATAGATGCATTTACAAACCTCTTCTATTTCCTTCTGACTGATTTTCCTTCTCATAGATGACCAACATAGACTCATTCAACTCTAAGAAAAATTCTTTGAATAATTTTAATTCTAAAAATATTTGGGGGCTGGGCGCAATGGCACATGCCTATAATCCTGACACTTTGGGAAGCTGAGACAGGTGGATTGCCTGAGCTCAGGAGTTTGAGACCAGTCTGGGCAACATGGTGAAACCCCGTCTCTACCAAAATACAAAAAATAAGCCAGGCATGGTGGCATGTACCTGTAGTTCCAGCTACTCGGGAGGCTGAGGCAGGAGAATTGTTTGAACCCAAGAGGCGGAGGTTGCAGTGAGCCAAGCTCGTGCCACTGCACTCCAGCCTGGGTGACAGAGAAAGACTTCATCTTAAAAAAAAAATGGATTAACTAAATTTTTCTAAATAAAATTGTGGATTAAACATAGTGGTAAATCTTGCTGGCTTAAAACATTTAATTTTGAATCATTTAGAAAAGATCATGTTTTTTAAAGTGAATAGATACCTTTTGACATCTTTTTTAACAACTTAATTGGGATATAATTGACATACAATAATATACACTGTTTAAATTATACAATTTGAACAATTCTGACATACGTAGACATCCATGCAACCATCAACATAGTCAAGATAATGAACATATCCACTACACCTAAAACTGTTGGTGCACTTTTGTTAGGGCTCACTGTCTCCCTTCCTCCATGGTTTGTATTTTCTAGAATTCTAGGGAAATAGAATCATGAAGCATGTGCTCTCTTTTGTCTGGCTTCCTTCTTTATTTTTTGAGGGGGGACAGAGTCTCTGTCACCCAGGCTGGAGTGCAGTGGCATGATCTCGGCTCACTGCAACTTCTCCCTCCCAAATTCAAGTGATTCTCCTGTCTCAGCCTCCCGCGAGTAGCTGGAATTACAAGCATGCACCACCATGCCCGGCTAATTTTTGTATTTTTAGTAGAGACAGGGTTTCACCATGTTGGCCAGGCTGGTCTCGAATTCCTGACCTCAAGTGATCCGCCCACCTCTGCCTCCCAAAGTGCTGGCATTACAATCATGAGCCACCGCGCCCGGCCAGGCTTCCTTCACTCAGTATAATTATTTTGAGATTCACTCATGTTGTTGGGTGTATCATAGTTCCTTCCTTTTTATTGCTGACCAAGATTCCATTATGCAGATATTCCACAATGGTATATCTATTCCCTTGTTGACGGACATTTAGGCTATTTCAGACACAGCTACTACACACACACAGCTGCTATGGACATTCATGTACTAGGCTCTATATGGATTTATCCTTTCATTTCTCTCAGGTAAATACTTAGAAGTGGAATGGCTGGGTCATATAGTACAGGAAGTCCTTGTTTAACGTCATTGATAGCTTCTTGGAAATTGTGACTTTAAGCAAAACAACATATAACAAAATCAGTTTGAACATAGGCTAATTGATATACACCAGAGTTAAATTCCTACAGCATATTTCTGATCACGAAAACATCACCAAACTTTTAAATAAAGACAAAAGCAATTACAATATTAAACACTCAAATAAAAGTGGACCTGGCATGGTGGCTCATGCCTGTAATCCCAACACTTTGGGAGGCCAAGGTGGACAGATGGCTTGAGTCCAGGAATTCGAGAACAGCCTGGGCAACATGGCAAAACACTGTCTCTACAAAAAATACAAAACAATTAGCTGGGTGTCGTGGCGCGTGCCTGTGGTCCCAGCTACTTGGGAGACTGAGGTGAGATAATCACTTGAGCTCGGGGAGTCGAGGTTGCAGTGAGCCACAATCATGCCACTGCACTGCAGCCTGAGCGACAGAGCAAGACCCTGTCTCAAAAAAATAAAATAAAATAAAAATGAGTTATGCATACATTTATGAAAGATTAACAAAAACAAGTAAGATAGTTATTTACCCAATTATTCCAGTTCAGTGTCATGGGTGGCCAGAGCCTCTCCCAGCCTCTCAGGGCACAAGGCAGGCAACCACCCTGGACAGGAGGCCATTGCATCACAGGGCACACTCACTCACACACACTCACACACACAATCAGAATGGACAAACTAGACACGCCAATTCACCTAACGTGCACAGCTCCGGGGTGTGGAAGGAAACTGGAATACCTGGAGAAAATCCACACAGACAAGGGGAGAAGGAGTAAACTCCACACAGACAACAGCCCCAGCCAGGAAGCGATTATTTTTCCTCATCAGTATTATTACAAAACTACATTGAACGAAATGACATTATTCAAGGACCTGCTGTACAATATTCACTTTTTATTAGATCCTGAATAAATAGTGTATTGTAGAAAGCATGACACGTGTGAACCCTTATTTATAGTTCTTTGAACCCCTGCAAGTATTTATCATGGTAGTAAAACATTGACACTTTCTTCTTCTTTCCTTATGTTGTGTTAATAATAGAAAGAATTTGCTTTTGTGCTGTGCAGTGCGATTGACAAAAATTCTTTTGCATTCCTTTTAACACGTCATTATAAGTAATTTTTTCTTCTCTTTCTCTGGTTCACTCCAACTGATTGTCTGCTAAACAACACTAACATTTCCAAGACTGGATGAGATCATCTAGATGTGTTCTTGAAAGAACTATATATGCATATTTCTTTTGTTCCCTTGTTTCTCAAATGGCAACACTGACCCTAGACCATGCTCCCTTGCCAAAGGCTGCCTTGTCCCCTACCTCAAAAGTGAAACTGCAAAGTGTAGCCAGACCCTCCCTCTGACTGCTGTGCTCTTGGCTGCTGCTTTCTCTCTCTCTCCTTTCACATGTCCCCAGAGTGATCAATCACTAATGCTGCAGTTGATATCTGACAAATTGCACACCTTGACTCCGACGCTTTCGCAGATAAGTCTTCACTAAAAAGATACAGAAACTGGTTTTTATATAATTCCCAAGCTCTGAATCACCTTATTATTCTGTCAAATAAAATTATGTGGGAGATATTGTTGAAGACAAAACTTGCGTTTTCACAGTTTTATGCAAAAAATAACTTCGTTCAATTGTTGCAGAAAAATTTAGTGAGACTTTTAGAATCTTCACGCCAAAATCTCATTTTCTCTCCATCCCCTCTGCACTGCTTTCTCCTACTTTCTTGCTGACTTTTCTTCCTCCACTCTTCCAACTTCTTCTAAATTTTGGAGAAAATCATCCATCAAAGACTACAGCAGATAAATCTAAAAAGAGTCTTTGGCTTTGGGACAACTGGTTTGTTATTGCAAAAGTTAGGTTTTATCACTCCCTACACAAAAATATAATTTAATATGGATTTTTAAAATTAAAAATATAACTACCAGAACACTGAAAAATTGAATTTTTAAAATAATATTGGGACGGGAGAAGTCATCCTAAGGGTGATGCAAGCTCTAGAATCCATAAAGAAAATTATTGACAGATTGACTATGTAAATTTTGCAGTTCTGTATGTGAAGGATATGATAACAAAGTTAAAAGGTAAGTGCCAGATTTGAAGAAAATACTTGCAATATAAATAAAAAGGGACAATTACTACCCTTAACATATATATATAAAGCCCCCTACATTGAATTAAACTTTAAGATTTGTGCATTTTACTGTACGTAAACATTACCATAAAAAATAAAAAGGACTGTAAACAAATATTGAATTATGTTATTGATAAGAATCTGAAATAGTATACTGATACCTGCAACTTATTCTGAAATGCATAAAAAGAAGGTGGATTGATAAATGAATAAAAGGATGGATAGGTGAAAAGCTATGTGATAAAAGTCAAACCAGCAAAATGTTATTTATAAATTCTTGGTGGTGGATACACGGGTGTTTACTATATATGCAATTCTTTTAATTTTTCTGTATGCTTAAAAATCATCATAAAGTCTTAGAAAAGAACCCCAAAAAATTAATAAGAAAATATGTACAATTCCTAAGAACAGTAAAAAAAAGCAAATGAACAGGCAATTTGAAATTAAAAAAAAAAAAATAGACAGAAAGCAAGAGGCTCAATGTCACCTGGAATCAGCAAAAATATGTAAAGTTTTATAATATCCACAAAAATATATATGAGAAAAAATATATGTGTAAGGATATTTATTGCTTTACGGTTCGAAATAGAAAAAGGAAAGAGAGAATAGGAACGATGTCACCCCAACAACCCTCCCTGGGAGAATGGTTAGGTAAAGGTTATTATGCCCATGTTCCAGAACCCTCCACAGCAGCTAAAGAGGGAGATTATTCTGTATGTACTAACATGAAAGATCTCCAAGGTCTATTATTCAATGAAAAAATGAACATCACAGAATAAATTGTACACAATGACCATTTATGTGAAAGTAATAATAGAACCGAGTGTGTGTGCACAGGAAAAGAAAATGTCCCAAAGCGCACATATTCAATCCTTGAATTTGTCTCAGAAAAGAGTGAAATGGAGGGAGAGGAAGGAAGGCAGAAGGGACATTTAAGCTTCTGCTCTGTAGATTTCTATATTATTTGGACTTTTTACAGCAATCTTGCAATAGTTTGCTAACTTTTTTAATTATCTAAACCGACTCGAGATGCTAATAATGACTATTACCTAAATATCCCTAAAACACCCTGTGAAAATTGCAAAGTTCAGTCAAGAATCCACATTTTTCCTGCCTAACTTTGAAAGTCTCAAGCCTTGCAGACAAAACATCTGCTGATCTTTTACTGGATTTTTCTTTACTTTTCATTTGAATGTCTCAGCAGTCATGTCTATAAGTCAAATGGTCACAAGCCTATAAATCATGTGAAAATTCTTTCTTCTCCCAACTTCATTCCCTTAGGGCTTAAACCAACTCTGGATGCAAGGTCTGGTCTTAATAGAAGCCCCATTGAGAGAAAAGTGTTCTTAGATATAATGGAATGCATTCTGAGCTAGATGCCAGGGATTATATGGGGTCAAGAAGGGGAGAATTTTACAAAAACACTGCAAGCCAAAGGAAAGAGGGAGGCAGAGATGAGAAGAAAAAAACAGAAGGAAGGCCGCAGTAGAGGGAGGAGAAGAGAGCAAGGAAAGGTTTTGACTTAAGTTTGCAAGATTCTGACCCGTGGAAGAATTCAGAAGGTATTTCACCACCTGAGCACACACATGCACACGCTCTTAGAGCTCCATTCAGGAGATGAGACTTTGTGGAGGCAGACAGAATGGTAATTGTTCCTTCACAGTGAAGATTCTAGCTAAATGATAAGCAGAAATGGAAAAAGGAGTGGGAAGAGCTGAGTCGGGACACACTTTAGAAAATTATATGCAGGCGACAGACACGCTTCTTGCCCACGAAGACCCCCAGAGCAATTTATAAATGTATTTGCCCTGACTGGGGAGGAATTCGGCCTCTAATCACCCACCCCTTTTCTGGTGGGGAGGGATGGCTTACATCTGGGATCTATTAAAAACACCTGTGTCCAGGCCGGGCGTGGTGGCTCACGCCTGTAATCCCAGCACTTTGGGAGGCCAAGGTGGGTGGATCACCTGAGGTCAGCAGTTAGAGATCAGCCTGACCAACATGGTAAAACCCAGTCTCTACTAAAAATACAAAAATTAGCCAGGCATGGTGGCGCATGCCTGTAATCCCAGCTACTCAGGAGGCTGAGGCAGGAGAATCACTTAAACCTGGGAGGCAGAGGTTGCAGTGAGCCAAGATCGCACCACTGCACTCCAGCCTGGGTGACAGAGCAAGACTCCATAAGAAAAAAAAAAAAAAAGGCTGTGTCCAGGTAAGGATGTAATGGAAACAAGACCGGAAGACACAGCACATTTCTCACTACTTCTGCTGAAGGAAAACTCACCCAGTGCTTTTCAGGGAAGCAGGGGTGCCCTGCTCACTTGGGTCCTCATTGTACACCTTTAGCTCACTCGACACACGTATACTACGACACACATTAGCTAGTGCCAGATACTATGCTTTGCTCTGGAAATGCAAAAATGAGTGGCATGTCCCTCCCTCTTCCTGAGAATGTTACAGTCTGATGGGTAAATATTTACAATATGATGGATATTTGTAAAAGGCACAGTAATGGCACAGAGTCAATAGTGATCAACTTCTGGAGACAGAAAGAGACAGTTCCAGTATCACAGAAGTTGAGTCCCAAGCTGTGCTTTAAAAATGAGTAGGAGCTCTTCCAATCTGGGGAGTAGAAAAAAATAAATTAAAAAAAGAAAGAAAGAAAAATGAGTAGGAGCTCAAGAGAATGAGAAAACAAGCCACAGACTGAAAGAAAATGTTTGCAAAAGACATATCTTATAAAGGACTGTCATCCAAAATGCAGGCCGGGCGTGGTGGTTCATGCGTGTAATCCCAGCACTTTGGGAGGCCGAGGCAGGTGGATCACCTGAGGTCAAGAGTTCAAGACCAGCCTGGCCAACAAGGTGAACCCTCATCTCCACTAAAAATACAAAAATTAGCGGGGCATGGTGGCAGGTGCCTACAATCCCAGCTACTCGAGAGGCTGAGGCAGGAGAATCACTTGAACCCAGGAGGCAGAGGTTGCAGTGAGCAGAGATTGTGCCATTGCACTCCAGCCTGGGTGACAGAGTATATATACATATACATATATATATATATCTGTATATATATATGTATATATACAACTCTTCAAACTCAACCATTAAGAAAACAATTTGATTTTAAGATGGAGAAAAGATTTGAACAGACACCTCACCAAAGAAGATAGACAGATGGCAAATAAGCATATGACAAGGTGCTCAACATCATATGTCACTAGAGAATTGCAAATTAAAATAAGATACTACCATGCACTTATTATTTAATAGAATTGTCAAAATCCAGAACAGTGATGACATCGAGTGCTGACAAGAATGTGGAGCTAAAGAAACTCTCATTCATGGCTAGTGGAAATGCGAAACAGGACAACCACTTTGAAAGGCAGTTCAACGGTTTCTCAAAAAACAAAACATGCTCCTATCAAATGACTCAGCAACCACGTTCCTTGGTTGGTTTCAACCAAATGAGTTGAAAACTTATGTCCATGCCAAAACCTGCACACAGATGTTACGGCAGTTTTATTCATAATTGCGAAAACTTGGAAGCAACCAAAATGTCCTCCAGTTTTGTCCTTCAAAAACTGTTTTGCATTCAGACAATGGAATATTATTCAGGACTAAACAACAGTGAGCTATTAAGCCATGAAAATACATGGAGGAAACATAAATGCATGTTACTAAGTGAAAGAGGCTGCTCTGAAAAGGCTATGTACTATATGATTGCAACTACATGACATTTCAGAAAAGGCAAAACTATGGAGATAATAAAAAGATCAGTGGTTGCCAGGGGTTTGAGGGAGGGATGAAGAGATGAAGCACAGAGGATTTGTAGCACAGGGAAAGTACCCTGTCTCACTATAATAGTGGATACATGTCATTACACGTGTGCCTAAACCCATAGAATGTACTACACCAAGAGGGAGCCCTAATGTAAACTAGGGACTTGGGGTGATACTCATGTGTTAATGTATCAATCATAACAAATGTATCACTCTGGCTTGGGATGCTGATAATGAGGCTGGGGCAAGGGCTCAGAGGATATATCGGAACTCTGTGCTTTCTGCTCAATTTTGCTGTGAACCTAAAACTGCTCTAAAAACCAAAGTCTATTTTTTAAAATGAGTAGGAGGGCATCACTGACTACCACACATGCCAACGTGGGCTCAAATAAGGGCCCAGTAAAGTCAAGCCCTCTGTATTCCAGGTGAAGCACTCCCATAAACCAACACAACGATATATTTCTAAATATCATAATTCTGTGGCAAGGCGCAGTGGCTCACGCCTGTAATACCAGCACTTTGGGAGGCCGAGGCGGGCTGATGATGAGGTCAGGAGTCCGAGACCAGCCTGAACAATATGGTGAAACCCCATCTCTACTAAAATTACAAAAATTAGCTCGGTGGGGTGGCACACGCCTCAGGAGGCTGAGGCAGGAGAATTGCTTGAACCTGGGAGGCGGAGGTTGCAGTGAGCCAAGATCGCACCACTGCACTCCAGCCTGGGTGACAGAGCAAGATTCCATCTCAAAAAAGAAAAATCATAATTCTATTTGAGGAGTTCACCAGGTAACCAAGGTTGGGGAAAGACAGATTATGAATGCAAAGCACTGAGCACAGAAAACGGTTATTGTTGTAAATCGCCAATGCATGGCAGCTGTTACTGTTACTCTCAGCCTCTTCCTCTTCATCATCATCATCAACAGCATTCCTAGAAAGTGGAACAACATGTCTAAGGCACAGAGACAGGAAATGCCATGAAGCTGTTGAAAGTGCACCGAGAATGCCCTGTTGATGGACACAGGAATTGTGATAGCAGCAGTAAGGAGACAGGCTAGGTCTTTCAAAACCATGATTAATCCCAAAGAAATGCAGGCTTTATCCTGTAGATAAAGAGGGCACCAGTGGATAGTCTTAAGCAAGGAAGCAATCAGCTCAGATTTGCATTTCTGAACAACTGGGGCAGGGGCCAGTCTGAGGGTGCTGCCATTGTCCAAAATAGGAATGAGGCTGCTCTGGACCAAGTAGCTGGGCTAAGGTCGGGGGAAGGAGGGTGAGCTGGTAGAACTCATAGACTTTAGAGACTGCTTAGATGTTGAAGTGAGGGAGGAGGAGAGAGAGATGTCTAGGGTGATGTCTTGGTTTCTGGTTTTAGTAAATGAGATGGTGGGGACATGAAGGGAGTCACCTGTTCGGACAGGGCAATAAGGTGAGGAGGAGGAAACAGGAAACAGCGGGTGAGTTCTCTGTCCATAAGACATTCCAGGGCTTCCTGGAACCATCAATGATCAACACAGGCAGCATTTATGAAGCCCTGCCACTCTGCTGAGCCTTCTGCTGCATTAGCTCATTTAATCCTTCCAACAACCATATAAAACAGATCTTGTTGTTGCTGTTGTTTTTATTCTTGTTTTACAGATAAGAAAACTGAGGCTTACAAACTTGCCAAAAGTCACACGGATAGTGGTGGGGGCAAAGATCTAAACCTATGCATATCTTCCTGCAAAGCCCACATGCTCCAAATTAATCCACTCTATTGACTCCTTGGACGGCCATCACCTCCTGCCCTTTCTCCTTTGTGTGAACTAGAAACATGTGGCCTTGTCTCCCTAACAGACCCAGACCCCACTTGGGTACACAGTTTGGTGAGGGAGCCCACTCTTCCCTCAGCTGGGGACACTTGGCAGGGTGCAACCTGCACCACTGTACACTGGACAGTGTGAACTGACCTGGGAACTAAATAAGCCACCATGACAAGGTAAGATTTTCATTTAAAAAATAAAAAGTAGAGCTAGGGTAAAAATTGAGCCATGAAGATATAAAAGAAGGTTGTATATTTGGTAAATTTGTCATGGAAACCTTTGGGACTCAGAAATTTGCTTTCCTTAGTAATGTAGAGCAATGGCAATTGCTACAGCTAATTAATGGCTGTGACTTTTAGGAGAGCAGTTTCCAAATACCAGTCCTTGGACCAAGTGGTCCATGATGAAGTGTCACTGCAAGATAAACTGAGAAGCATAAGGGCAATGCAATGCCTGTTTCTGTGCCGGTAGGTAGAATACATATTACATAAATATGTACCTATCAGTATAACCTTCCTCATTGCCTTTTTTGGGAAGAAATACTCTAAGAACTACTCCATTTTTAGTGTATTTTTTACATCCCAAGCAGCAACTCCAAAATTCTGGAACAACGAATTAAGGTTTGCAGTTAGCAAACCTTAATCAGTCATTTAACCAACATTCACTAAGCATCTACTCTCTGCCAGGCCCTGGGGGTGTCCCAGTGAACAACACCAACCAATTTCCACTCTTATAGAGATTCCCTAGTGGAAAAGGTGGGTACTGATGATGTCAGGAGAAGCGCAGTGAAGGAGGAGACCCAGGCATTAAGGGGGCAGATGACAGGCAACCTCACCTCACTGCTGGCATTTGGGAAGCCTTTTCTGGAAAAACAGCACTTACGCTGAGACCTTAAAAAATGACTGGGAATTGGCTGAGTGAAGTGGCCCTAAGTGGCAGCAAAGAGTAGAGCAGTTTTGAGGAACTGAAGGAAGGCGGTGAGGCTGAAGGGCTGGTAGGCTGGCTACATCCAGATAGTCCATAGCTAAGAGAGGACAGTGCCCCCACTACAGGGTAAGCCATAACCAAACACATCACCTGTGTCTCCAGAGGATGCTGCTGTCTGTCTGCTGGCAGCGAGTCAGCAACCAATAAATGTCTGACTGCACACGATCAAGCCCTTGATAAGTAATCAGTGTTCAGTGAGTAAGTTTCTGTCACCCCTGGCAAGGTTGAGCAAACAGGTCACTTAGCTGACTGCTCTGAGCTTCATTTCTTCTCATGTCTAAAATAAACAGGTTAGATTAAATATGCCATAAGGGTCCTTCCAGGGCTAGCATTCCATCAGGATCAATCTATAACAGCTACCATTTATCGAGCATTTATAATTCGAAGTCACCATGCTAGATGTATCTGTTTTATGGACAATCTTCATAACAGCCCCATGGGGTAGGTATCATTACCACAGTTTTCTGCATGAGAAACTCTGAGACATAGAGTAAAAGTTCCAAGGTCACACCTCATAGGTAGCAGATCCAGGATTCAAACCCATCTCTACCCGATGCCCAAGCCACACTCTATCCACCAGTCCACACCACCATGAAGTCTCTTGTGATGTTCAATGATTCAGTCACTGAGTTCTATTTACATTCTTCACCCTGGCATTGGAAGTCTCTATTCTCCCATTCTTTACCCTGGGTCAGATCAGACTGGCTTCTTGGTTGGCCCAATACACTCATTTCTCTGCAGCACTTTGCTTTGCTGTCCACCCTTGAAGCACCCATCACCACCTCCCTCCCCTCATTGCAATGAAACCACATAAACAACTGGACAAATGACTGCTGGAAACTGAATGTTTGTGTCCCTCTAAAATCAATATGCTGAAATCCTAACCCCCAATATGATGGCAGTAGCAGGTCAGGCCTTTAATAGGTGATTAGATCTTGAATGGGATTAGTGCCCTTACAAAAAAAAAAAACAGAGAGCTCCCTCACCCCTTCCACCATGTGGTGACACAGTGAGAAGACAGCTGTCTTTGAACCAGAAAGTAAGCTCTCCCCAGACACAAAATCTTCTAGCTCCTTGATCTTGGACTTCCCATCCTCCAGAACTGTGAGAAATAAATTTCTGCTGTTTATAAGCCACCCAGGCTATGGTATTCTTTTATTGCTGCCTGAGTGCATCAAGACAATGATCCAGCAACAAAATACATGGTACAGGGTGAGACAAGCACATGGGAGTAGATGTTATAGAAGAAGATACTTGAAATCCAACAGAACCTGTGGAGCAGTCTCAGGTCAGCAGAGGAAGTGACAGGATAAAGGTCTCGGTGGGTAGGTCAACATGGAGGAGCTCCTGCAAGCGTGACAAGTGGCCCACATACAGCAGCACATCTGGGATAGAAGACACAATGATCCAGGCATCATGCTGGCCAAGAGTGTCCTGGAACATGGCAGCTGAATTCTTGGGATTGTGGGACTAGGTCAAGGACAAGGCAGGCACTTCATCCTGGGGAACTAGGAAAGAAACACCGCAAAAGTGGAGTCCAGGATCAGGGCGTGGCCCCAAGGGACAAAGAAGGAACATAATCACTGACACGGGGCTACCCCACACGAGCCAGGCTAGCAACATAAAGGCCGTGTTGCTCAAATGCCAAAATTGCCCAAACAGGAAGAGAGGTGGTCCCAGAAATTGGGATAGATTGGAGTCTGATGATCTTGGACAGGGAGTCAGTGAGGTCATTAAATTTTCCTCGGCCTGCTTGGTTTCTAATCCTAACCCAGATGCTTGCTGCTAGCTTGGGAACATTGAGCAAGTTGTTAGGAGGGAATTCTCCATAGGTCTCTCACATTTTTCCATGTTTTGTGAGAAACGCACGGACTATCTTTTGTTCCAGATTACTTTTTCAAGGATGTTTGTATAGTAAGCAGCCTTGTAAGACAGAGTAGAATTTTCCTTTGGAACAGAAGTCAAGCAGACTTACTGTCCATTATAAAAGAGTTGGGAAGCCAGGCATGGTGGCTAACACCTATAATCCTAGCATTTTGGGAGGCCAAGGCAAGAGGATCACTTGAGGTCAGGAGTTACAGACCAGCCTAGGCAACATAGCAAAACCCCATCTCTACAATAATAAAAATAAGAAAGTTACAGGCATAGGGGTGCACACCTGTAGTCTTTGCTACTCAGGAGGCTGAGGTGGGAGGATTGCTTGAGCCTGGGAGGTAGAGGCTGCTGAGATCACACCACTGCACTCCAGCCTGGGCAATGGAGCAAGACCCCATCTCAAAAAAAAAAAAAGAAAGAAAGAGAGAGAGAGAAAAGAAAGAAAGAAAGAAAGAAAGAAAGAAAGAAAGAAAGAAAGAAAGAAAGAAAGAAAAGAAAAGAAAAGAAAAGAAAAGAAAAGAAAAGAAAAGAAAAGAAAAGAAAAGAAAAGAAAAGAAAGGAAGGGCAAAAGAAAACAAGAGTTGGGTTCTGTAAGTTCTTAGAATGAACCCTATTTCCTGAGCAGTTGTCATCTGGTCCACTTTGCACAGTTACTCAACAAATTGTCTTCCCTCCTTCTGTCACCTTTCTCAGAGGGATTATAAAAAGAGCTCACTGTAAATGCTAATGTACTCCATTATAAGTAATTATTATTAATAATCCAAACCTTCTTCAAGGCCCTGCTCATCCCTTTGTCTTCATGGTGACCTTTTCAAATACCCCAGGACAGAGGTTAGTCACATCACTTATACATATTGTCAAAAAATTTTATGCTTGCTACTTGAGTGTTATTTTTAGCTCTCTGACTTGATTATTCATGCACGAGGGAGGCAGGGATCATATCTTTCACCTCTTCTGGATCAAGCATCTATGCTTAGCTTTATGGTGGGAACACACGAGATGGCAGTAAACACTTGTGTATGGACTGAGTCTCACACATCACCATTCTACATACTTATTTCCAGGGGAAGCTTAAGAAAAGTCAATAGGAAAGAATGTTAATCATTTTTACTCAGTTTTACTGTCTCTATGATACAGGCTTTATATCCTGGAGAGAGGGCAGGCTGGTAAAAACTGTTTGTGGGATGATAAACCCATTGAACTTATCTGAAGCTGGTTTAGCAGTAAATGTGTTTGCAGGATATTTGCATCGAGTGTATTATTAAGCACAACTTAAGTATTTATGTATGCAAAGTCAACTGCAATAATTCATAATAGTTCTTTCCAGCAACTCATCATGTGGAACAGGCCATTTGCCCACCTACAGAAAACAGTCAGGGTCAAACCTCAGAAGCCACATCTTTGCCACGTTCCTAGGATCCCTGAGCCACCAAGCATGTCATCTATTCCAAAAACATGTTAATGGAATTAAGGTCTAAGCTATTATGATCAGCAAGAAATAATTCTTGTGAGCAAAAGCAAAACTAAAGCAATAGGAACCAAAATCAGCTGACATTACAAATGGTTATTATGCCATTGCCTGCATTTTTACAGATTGGCGGTAATACAAGCCGTTTACTTCCTTCTCCAAGATGTTTGTCCTGCAAGGTGAGAGAGATGCCTTGGTTATGGCCTCATGGTCTAACAGCTATGATCCTCAGACATGTGGCTAACTAAGAGCTGAGAATGTTCTCCCAATGAGTTAGGCTAAAGATACTAAAGTGTTTCTACAGAGACACTAACGCAGATCCAAAATGCCACTGCCAATGGTATGATAGTCCAGAATGTAAATAAATCTATCATTTCAGGAACCTGCAAACAAGAATTTGTAACCCCAAAAAGTACCCAAATGTGGAAGTATACCAATGCTAGAATCTGACAGCATTTCAGTGCTTTCATCCCCTGTGAGCAGAAAGAATAGAGGAGGCCTTACAGGGAATCTCCCTGCCCTCTTATCTCCTGTGTTCTGGTCTAAATGTATATTAATATGTGTATTACCCACTGTGTTCCTTAACTTGGATTTTCAAAAACACCACATCTCTCAGGTCACATTACGACCCGCAAAATTAATTGAACTCATGTATGTAACGCGTCTGATTCATTATAAGCATCCACTGAATGTTAATTCACTTCTCTCTTTACATCTCCTTAAGAAACTAGAAATGCGGGATAAGAATGTGCCACCAAACCCAAGAGAGTGGTGACAGTGAGAGGCAACAGCCAGTTTCATTGAGTGCCACCTCCATGCCTGCCAGCCATGCATTGAGCAGAGGACAAAAGGAACACCCATCGGTGCAGAGGACAAGGGCAGCAGGCAAGAGGAAAATCTGGTGGCATCTGTTGCCACTGGAAATGGAAATCATATATACGTGTGTGTGTGTGTTTGTGTGTGTGTGTGTATATATATAAACATGATTATATAGACATACATATATATAGACATATATATATGTACTTTTTTTTTTGAGATGAAGTCTCACTCGGTTGCCCAGGCTGGAGTACAGTGCCATGATCTCGGCTCACTGTAACCTCTGCCTTCCGGGTTCAAGCAATTCTTCTACCTTAGCCTCCTGAGTAGCTGGGATTACAGGTGCCCACCACCATGCCCGGCTAATTTTTTTGTTTTTAGTAGAGACAGCATTTTGCCACGGTGGCCAGGCTGGTCTCGAACTCCTGACCTCAAGTGATCCACCCACCTCGGCCTCCCAAAGTGCTGGGATTACAGGCATGAGCCACCACACCCAGCCCAGGAATGTATGTCTTTAAAAGCCCGTGTGGTGAGCAGATCTGCCCTCATCAATGAACCCTAATCCTTCAGATTGATAGGTTCAGGTTATCTCTAGCAGATGGCACACCCTATTGAGACTGTTCACATGGGTGATCAGGAAATAAAATTTTGCCATCACTTTCATTCACTAAAAATGAGGGATTTGCAATGCAACTGAGTGCTAGTGAATTAGACTGAGTCAGCCTTGGACAATTCACAGCTGTGCATGTGCCAACCTCCAAATGACCCACTATGTGGTCACTACAGTGCAATCAGCTGGCCCAACCACGCAGCCCAGAACTGAGGCTGGAGCAGATCTTTTGCACATCCTTGACTGATGAATGTTCCAGAGTTGAATAAAAATGAGAAACAATGGACTGATCTTTTCACAAGCCAATACATTACTGTTGCTGCTGTTTACACCTAAGAAGTGACACTCTAACCTGGGTCAAGTCAGAAATTAAGCACAGCTATGCCTAACAGCAGATATCAGATATGTTGAGTATAAATAGATCTGAGATCTTCAGATGAAAGGCCCATTTCTCTCTGCTGTTGGTGATGTTATTTTGTGGGGATCCAGTATGACTGCCCTCTCCCTCTTTTGTCTTGTGCTTTCCACTTTGCCCCATCTGAGAAAACAGAGCTGGAGGGGACCTTCAGACCAAGCCTTTGTCTCTGGTTTGCCAAGGGAGAGGGGAAGAAGGAATGGGAAGGAGATTCTGGGTTCAACTGGTCACTGAAATTCAAAGATTACTTGGAATAAGCAAAACCTCTTAAAACTGCTTGAATGCTCCAGATAACGAGCATGTTTCATAATGGGCTGTATCATCGGGATGACTTGTTGTACCTGCCTTGCAATTGTTAATGTTTTAATGAATGTTTTTGCTTCTTTTATTCGAGGGCCTTGGAATCTTTCAGGATGAAAGGCCTCAGGAGCCTGAAAGGCATTAATGACAGGCTTTAGGTGTTGTTCTCCTCCCCCAGAGACACCTGCAATCTAGAGGGCAGAAGGTGACTTTTCAGCCTGAAGCACTCATGCAAGGTGCAGTTTTTGCTGCTCTGGAAAATCTCCCCAAGAGTAACCAACAGCACCAAGAGAAAAGGAGGGCAGGGAGAATAATAACGATAATATTTACAGCATGGGTTGAGATGTACCATGTTGCCAAATGCTGTTCTCAGGACTTTTAATTTGATCCTGTACGATTTTACATCTCCCAAAGGAGGAAACTGAGGCACAAAGGAATGAAGTAACTTGCTCAAATTTAAACATTGTTTAAGTAGGACAAGACAGGATTTGTATCCAAGTAGCCTGATTCTGGAAATGAAGCTCTTGACATAGCAAAAGAGACACAGGTATTGAATCATATTCATTTCATAAAGCCCTTGAGCAACTCAGATGTGAATAAAGCCCCCATACTGCTGCCCTTGTTCCTCCCCCTAATTCTGGTCTTGTCATTGATAAGCGCCAATCCCATCTGCTGTGCCCAAGAAAGTATGTGAAAAGCAGCTCAAGGAAATGAGGGGGCTGAGCGTCTGCTCCCTGAGTCTAAGAAGCGGCTGTGTCAGGTCAGGCTGAGAGACACGAGAACTAGAGGCTGGAGGAAGCTGCACCGAGCTCTGGCCAGACTCTGTAAAACACAGACCAAAGGCAGCTCATGCAGAGGAGCAACCAGGCCAAGGAAAGGCCAGAAAACTACCCCAAATAAGGGACTGCTGAAGGACCTAGAGATGTTTAGCCTGAAGAAGAAAAGACGCAGGAGATGGGAGAGCTGTTCCCAAATAGCTCAGCTGTCCTCTTGGGAAGAGGGATGAGGCTTTCCCTGCCTGGGGATCCCAAGGGGGAGAAGTCACACAAAGGCAAAGATGCTAATTTCAGGAAATGCTCAGAGATATTCAAAGACAAATGAAGTTCCTGATCTCAGTAAAGTATTTAAGTACCAGCTAGAAGCCCACTGGCATCCTCGTCAGTAACACACCTTTTCACTCTCAAATAGTCCTGGTTTGGGTCTCAATTACCGGTCACCAGAAAGAGGGTCCACAGCCCCTCAGCTCCCAAATAGCTTGTGTTGGCTTCACAACACTTCCAAGCTTGCAATTATTAAATTTGCATATACAAGATGTTTTGAGATAGCAATCTTTTTAAGGATTTGTAACTACATGGCTTATACTTTTTATCTACTTTTCATCATTTCCATTGTGATGATTGAACATATTCCTTCAAAGGTTTGCTCCATTTTCCTCTACCTATGAGCTGCATGCCAGCAGCGGAAACAAGCCCAGGAATGTTGTACGGAATGGAAAAGGCAGGAAAGCGCTGTTTGGCTTGGAATTCCGCGGCTGGGGCAGGCAGGGTGGAGGAGTGATACAGCTTTCTGAACAGGGTGTTCTTTGGGGCGTAGGGGACCTGATGAAGGGATCTAAGTTCAAAACAAATGGGCAGCAACAGCAGGAGGGGCGTGAGAAGGGCCCAGGCTGGTGTCCCTGTGGGCCAGGTAGGAAACAGTGTCCAGGAGACAGTTGTCCTTTCAGATTACAGCACTGTTCTGTTTTGCTAATTTATTTTTTGCATGCATCACATACCTCGTGGCTAAAATAGTAATTTTTTAGTTACAGCTTATAGGGAGGGAGGAATTAAGAGAAAAAGCAAGCAAAAAGAGAAAGAGAGAGAGGCTTGGAAGTGATCTCAGCAAAAGAAATCATCTAAGATGAAGTAATGCTGCCTCAATTAAAGGAGTAGAGCAAGGATCTTTCAAGTTTCTTTCTAGTTTATGATTCTTTGATTATTGCAAAGAGGAACTTCAGTCCAGTGCAGAGTGGGAGTCTCTCTTGCCCTGCTCAGCTGAAGGACTTTAAATCATCTCTCCTCTTTGAGCTTCAGGGTCCACATGTGCTCACATGAATTCTTTAGGATAGATATTTCCAAGGCCCCTACTTACTCTGAAGTTCAGTGATGCTGTGATTTAAGCTTAAAGGAGTTTGTGACTGCCCTGGAAACACCTTCCTCCAGGTAAAGCAATGAAATGGACAAAGTGGCAAGAAGGGAATTTGTTCATGAGCTGCCTGAAGAGTTTGTAAATATTAATAGGAACACACATGATGAGAAATGTAAGCAAGGAAGCCCCTAGACTTTTCCACGGGACCAGCCACCTCTGTCTTTCTCTGTGTCTTATAGTTACCAACAGGAGGGGCAAAAGCAAGCTCAGATGCCCGTTGTCTTTCGGAAATCTCCCAGAAAAATGAGGTGGTGGGTGTAATGTTGAGAGCTGATGGTGTCCCCTTCCCAAGGCACCTGAGGAGGCATGGATAGGAGACCTATCTGGCATCAGCAACTGACTTTGTCACTAGGCAAGTCAGGCTTAAAGCTCCATGGGCCAGGTGTACCAGTGGCTTATCATTCTTTCACCCCATACCATAAGTTAAAGTAGAGACACTCAAAGGAGAAATCTGGCAAAATGTGGAGTAGACAAGGGATGTGTCAGGGTAGAAATACTAGCAGAAGACCCAGAAAACACCAGGAGCCCTGATCCATTGGGGGCTGGTTACCTTCCCACAGGGAAATTCTGCTCTGGGGTCCTCAAAAGCACCCCACTCACAGCCAGCCATTTCCTAAATGCCGGCCAGTGCTCCCAGGGGCCCTGCGTGAAACAGTGGCTAGTCCATGTGAACACACGTGTGTTGGAATGGGGGAATATATTCATGCACATCTCCTTTACTTCTGAAGGACAGACAGGTTTGCATCTGTGCTGTTTGGGGACAATCGAAGCACAGTCCATGCACTGGAGAACTGGGGCCACCAAGGGGCTCAGCCCCCAGAGTGCTTTGTACAGCCATCCCTCCTAGAAGCCAAGGAAGCATGTAAAGCTTTGAACGCAGCTGATTGTCATCTCTGAGGAAGGAAGCCACCAATAAAGACCAAGGCCCTAGCTGATGACATCATAATAGTATCTTCCATGTGTATCATGCCTGACAGTGTGCGTAGCTTGTCTGTATACTATCTCATCGGATGCTGATGACAACCCCGTGAAGTAAACGGAATTGATATTATCACTCCTGTTTTAAAAATAAAAAAACTGAAGCTCAAAGTGACCTAATGACATACTCAAGCTCCCACGGCTAGGGAGTGTCGAGGCATGGACTTCAGTGTCTAAATTAATGAAAGGCAGCACTTCAAAAGAGAACTAAAGGAGGCAGAACCAATCCTCTTTGCTTTATAGCATGTACTTTCATTCCGCCACTGTCGATGGAAGCCCTGGGGAGAGAGCCGCTCAAGCATTCCTTTGTAAGCGGCCCCGAATTCCTGGCAAATCATTAGGCTTTCGAGAGCCCGCTCCCTGTGTGCACCACATTCAGCTCCCCAGAATCACATTGGGTGGAAAAGTTAATAACAATCTCAGCTTTCCTCTGGCACCAATTAGTACTTAATATATTGAACACCCACACAGTCCTCACCAAGCCCTTCAGGGCTTTACGGCCACAGAGGAAATGCTGTCATTATGCTCAAGGAATTTACAGTCTCAAGAGGAAATAGAAGAAGATGAATACAAAGTTAACAGGACATAAAATGCTTCACCAAATACCAGTACATGAAGTCTAAACATAGGTGTGCTATGTCTCAACCAAGGAAAACTCATTAGAGTTTGGTCATACTCCTATGTCTGAAGCCAATCACTGGAACAAGCATACTCACCTTGCTTACTGTCATTAGTAAATCAAAACACACTTGCACAGATTCAGACGCATGCTTTAATTTCGCAAGCCTTGCATGTTCTACTACTACTACAACTAATATACTGTTTAATTCTTTTTCACCTTTTAATTCCTTTTATATAAACATATAAACTGTGAACATTAATAATAGTTTCCATTAATTAAATGTTTACTCTGTGCACATGTAAATGCTTTATAATTGTCATCTCATTAAATCCCCTCTAAGACTCTATGAAGTAGCTTTTATTATCTCCACTCTTTGCATATAGAAACTGAGGACTAAATGTATTCAAAATAGAGATTTTGAATAAATTTCCCCAAAGTCCTATAGCATAGAAGTGGAAAAGGCAGAATTTAAACCAAGATCAGTCTAAATCCAAAGCTCTTAAGAAGTTTATATTTCCTTATTTTAACCTTATGATGTCTTTATGCAGTAAGTAGGGAAGGTTGTATCAATTCACTTTTTAAAGGGGCAACACCCAAAGGTTCCACGACTTACCCAAGAGTTCTGCCACAAACTCTGCAACTCAGTTCTACTTACAATCCGTCCCATCATCTTTCTAAGGTAACAGCAACTACTTGCATTTAGAGGAAAAGCAAGAGTGTCATAACCAGCCTTGAGACTGAAATATAAACAGGAGTGAAATTTGTGCATTTTTTAATTGTTCTTTGCTTCATGGATAGTATCACATCCAAATGTTAAAAACTACCTTTTCCTCAATAGAGAATGCAGATGGTTTGGAATCTTCAAAGCCACGCTGCAAATGACCTACATTTGAGAAAAGTCCTGCCCTGGCCGCTTCTCAAAGCTGCATGATGCCAGAGGTGGTTGGATAATCGAGCAGACTCCCCTGAGCAATATCCAATTTAAAATAGCAGTTATGTCTGGGTCCCTGATGACTCAGCAGAGTCCAAACTCCATTGGAAATTCTCTCCATACATCCTGCCCACTCTCGGTTTGCCTCCATGGAGAGTCACCTTCTCTGAAACTCTGACATATTTGCTAATCACCATAGCAAGTTGGACAAAATGTGTATCTCGGCCATAGTACTCCCACTCGCATGAATCCCCATAAAAACTGTGGTCCTGCTGTAATTGATCAGAAAGTCGTATGTCACCATCAATAAAGCCACATCCTCAGGTTCCTCTTCAGTAAAATAATATTAATAGGACATCCCTTATTGCATTATGGAGATTAAATGAGACAATAAGCAAAAAAGTCTATAGCATAGTACCTGGTACATTTTAAGTAGTCCATAAATATTAGCCAGTCAACATTATATTATTATTATTATGGATGAGGAGTTTAAGTCTGTTCAATTTCATTAAGGAGAGTATGACTAATCAGAAAATGCAATGGGATTTTTTTTTTTAAGTCTGAGTGGGATCCTTTCTCAGACTAACAACGCTTTAGCAAAGAAAAGGCAAGAGGTAGAATTATTCATATGGTCACTTTAGATCATGTTGTGGTCCGTAATACTGGAATGGATCAAGGAAAGCAGGTAAGGATGGGAACCACTTGCCTTTATCTATTAGAGGGAAGAGAGGTTTGCAGGAAGAAGTTGTGTTTTTCATACTTGTGCTCCTTTATGCACTATATCTTTATGTGTTCAATTTTTCTATGTCATAAATTAAAACAATAAGGCTCAGAGAGAACACACCTTCCTGAAAGTATGCGTATGAGTTACTAGTAGGAATGGAATTGAAGTAATTTCCATTTTACCACTGTATTACTTTTCTAAGTCTGCTGTAATAAATTACCACTAACTTCGTGGCTCAAAACAACAGAAATTTATTCTCTCAAAATTCTGGAGGCCAAGAGTCTAAAATCTGTTTCCTTGAGCCAAAATCAAGGTATCAGCAGAACTGCACTTTCTCTGGAGGCTCAGGAGCAAATCCTTCCTTGCCTCTTCTGACGTCGGATGGCTGCCAGCATTCCCTGGCTTGTGGCTGCATCCTCTGCCTCCACAGTCGTGTTGCCTGCTCCTCTTCAGTATGTGTCAAATCTCCCTCTGCCTCCCTCTCATAAGGATACATGTAATCATTAGGGCCCACCCTGATGATCCAGGATAGTCTCTATCTCAAAATCCTTAACTTAATCACATCTGCAAAGTCCTTTTTTGGCAAATAAGATAACAGTCACAGGATATGGATATCTTTTGGGTCAGGGGGTCGCAGGGAGTATTTTCAGCCTACCACAACCACTTTTTCTGCTAAACTCTTTATCCAGCTTTGCTTATACCACTTTCACCAGATCCAAAAAAAGGAGACCTTGGAAATACTGCTGATTAGACTACACTCCTTGATTTTAAAGGGGTTTTTCCCCCAGACCTCCAGACAAAAATTCTGATACTAGAACAATCTGAATTCATTCAATCCATTTCAGGTCAGCAAATGTTAACTGAGCATGCACCTGTGTTTCGGGCACTGTGGGAATTTCAGAGATAAGTAAGATATATTCTCTGCCCCCAGGAATGAACCAGGTGGAACTAGAAAAAACAGCGTTCCACTTCCCTATATGAAAAATAAGAGAGTAAACAAGAAATCAACAGCAATGAACACCTGGAAGCCACAGTGGGACCTGAGCCTATAGTCCCAAAAGGATCTAATGTCAGATGTTCCGGATGTATTCACATCTACCCCTAGAAAACAGTTGAGAACTGTATAGGGGGTCCCTAGATGCTTTTAATATTGTCTTGACATTGACATTTTTGAAGAATACAAATCCAACTTTTAAAAATGGAGTATTTACTCATTTTGAATTTGTATGATGATTTCTTGCGTTTAGACTCAGGTTATACAGTCACTGCCTGAATACTACATAAGTACATTGTGCCCTTCTCAGGAGACACACAATGGCCATCTGCCTCCTCAAGCTGAAGTCAATTTTAATTACCTGTTCAAGCTGTTATTCGATTTCTTGACTGTGTAAAGTGTTATCTGAGTTCCCTATTGTAGGGCTACTTTTTCCCTTACAACTAATAAGCAATCTGTGGGGAGACAGTTTAAGACCATGCAACTGGCCTGTTCCCCATTAAAATGTTCCTCTGTATTTAGCATCCATTGATGATCGTGTCTAAATTCATATTTAATAGAATAGGTGCAAAATTACGATCTTCCAACTTCAGCACACCCTCCATATTCACCAGTCACCTCCTTGCTTTGTACAGTAAGCAAGAGTCTTCTCTTCTCATTCATTTATGTATATATTTATCTGCCTATCTATTTATCATCCATATGGACTCACAAAGTCCTGTTTTTTTCCAGTGGCTTATAATTTAATACTGTGTTTAATTATTTTGGTGCTTAAATTGTACCAGATTTAGCCAGTAGGAATCCCTTCAGGGGGCTGGTGTGTCCCTGTGAAATGTCCCCATCATTTTTTCATAGGCATTTCTTTACTTTTTGGCATATCAAGATGTTCCAGGTTCATCTTCTACCTGCCCTATCCAGGCTCTGGAATTGGACATTTATTTGAGGAGCTCTAGTTCCTCTTAGTATTAGAGACCAAGATTTGAGTGCTAGTTTTTCATTGCTACTGGGGAATCTTTCTTTCTAAGTCCTTTTAGTAAATAAAACTAGAAAAAAAATACTCATTTATTTACACATACGTATGCAAATATAATACACATATATACATAGACAAATATACATGCATACGTGTTTATGTGTACATGCATGTATGTACATGTGTGTATTTCATATATAAATATAAGAAATCATGACTTCATACTGATGCCCCTAATTCCAATCGAACCCATAGGTTCCTTCTTGCCTTCCTCCATTCCATATGTTGATGTTCCTTTCCCATAATGAGAACTCTGGCTCTCAACAGCATTTATTCATGTGCCCAATCCCACAATACATCCAAAATAGTTCCACAATTGTTTCACAACCTACCCCAAGATGAATAAGGTATATACACTAAAAATAGTTCAGCAGACCAAGAATGAGTAATTAAATAGAATCAATAATTTTAAAAAACTGACAACCACAAAAAGCCCTGAACCAGATGGATTCATAGCCAAATTCTACCAGACATACAAAGAAGAGCTGGTACCAATCCTACTGAGACTATTCCAAAATATCAAGGAGGGGGGACTCCCCACTAGCTCATTCTACAAAACCAGTATCATCCTGATACCCAAATCTGACAAAGACACAACAAAAAAAGAAAACTATAGACCAATATCCCTGATTAACATGGATACAAAAATCCTTGAAAAAATACTAGCAAACTGAATCCAGCAGTACATCAAAAAGTTAATTCATCACAATCAAGTGGGCTTTATTCCTGGGATGCAAGGATGGCTCAACATACGCAAATCAATAAATGCGATACACCACATAAACATACTTAAAAACAAAAAACATATGATATGATCATCTCGATAGATTCAGAAAAAGCATTTGATAAAATCCAGCATCCTTCATGATAAAAACCTTCAACAAACTAGGCATCAAAGGAACGTACCTCAAAATAATAACAGCCACTTAAAACAAACCTACAGCCAACATAATACTGAATGGGAAACCCCTAAGAATGGGAACAAGACAAGAATATCCACTCTCACCACTCATATTCAACACATTACCCAAAGTCCCAGTCAGAGCAATCAGGCAAGAGATTGCTGATAAATAATAAAAGGCATCCAACTAGGAAAAGAAGTTGTCAAACTATCTCTTTGCTGATAATATGAAACTATACCTACAAAACCTTAAAGATTCTACCAAAAAACTCCTAGTCTTGGTAAACTTCTGCAAAGCCTTAGGATATAAAATCAATGCACAGGCTGGGCGTGGTGACTCATGCCTGTAATCCCAACACTTTGGGAGGCTCAGGTGGGCAGATCACTTGAGGTCAGGAGTTCAAGACCAGCCTCGCCAACATGGTGAAACCCCGTATCTACTAAAAATACAAAAATGAGCCGGGCATGGTGGTGCATGCTTGTAATCCCAGCTACATGCAGGAGGCTAAGGCAGGAGAATAGCTTGAACCCAGGAGGCAGAGGTTGCAGTGAGCCGAGATCATGCCACTGCACTCCAGCCTGGGCGACAGAGCAAGACTCCATCTCAAAAAAAAAAAAAAAAAAAATCAACGCACAAAAATCAGTAACATTTCTATACACTGATAACATTCAAGTTGAGAACCAAATCAAGAAATCAAAAACACAATCCCATTTACAATAGCCATGCACACACACACACACACACACAAACCTAGGAACACATCCAACCAAGGAGGTGAAAGATCTCTACAAGGAGAATTATAGAACACTGCTAAAATAAATTATAGACAACATAAACAAATGGGAAAGCATGCAGTGCTCATGGATTGGAATAATCAATATCATTAAAATCACCATACTGCCTAAAGCAGACTACAGATTCAATTCCCTATCAAACTACAACATTAATTTTTTCAGAATTAGAAAAAAACTGTTTCAAACTTCACATGGAATTAAAAAGGGCCCAAATAGCCAAGGCAATCCTAAGCAAAAAGAATAAAGCCAGAGACATCATACTTCCCAACTTCAAACTATACTGCAAGGCTACAGTAACCAAAACAGCATGGCACCTGGTACAAAACATGAACACATAGCAATGGAACAGAATAGAGACCCCTGAAACCAAGGTACATACCTACGACCAACTGATCTTCAACAAAGTCAACAAAATTAAACAATGGGGAAAGAATAACCTATTCAGTAAGTGGTGCTGGGAAACTGGCTAGCCATATGCGGAAGAACAAAACCAGACCCTATTTCTCACCATATACAAAAATTAACTCAAGATGGATTAAAGACTTAAATGTAAGACCTCGAGCTATAAAAATCCTAGAAAACCTAGGAAGTACTCTTCTAGACATTGGTCTAGGCAAAGAATTCATGGCTAAGTCCTCAAAATCAAACGCCACAGAAACAAAAATTGACAGTTGGGACCTAACTAAACTAAAGAGCTTCTGCACAGCAAAAGCAACTATCAACAGAGTAAACAGACAACCTACTTAAGGGGAGAAAATATTTGCAAACTATGCATCTGACAAACACCTAATATCCAGAATCTATAAGGAACTGAAACAAATCAACAAGAAAAAAAAACAAATAATTCCATTAAAAAGTGGGCAAAAGCATGAACAGACACTTCTAAAAGAAAACATACAAGCCACCAACCAACACATGAAAAAATTATCAAAATCACTAATTATCAGAGAGATGCAAATCAAAATCACAATGAGATACCATCTCACACCAATCAGAATGGCTATTACTAAAAAATCAAACAATAACAGATGTCAGCAAGGTTGTAGAGAAAAGAGAACGCCTATACACTGTTGCTGGGAATGCAAATTAGTTCAGCCCCTGTGGAAGGCAGTTTGAAAATTTCTCAAAGAACTAAAATTAGAAATACTATTCATCCCAGCAATCTCATTACTGGGTACACACTCAAAGGAAAATAAATCATTCTATCAAAAAGACACCTGCACTTGTATGTTTTTTGGGGTTTTGTATTATTTTGTTTTTTTTAAGGCCTTGCTCTGATACATAGGCTGGAATGTAGTGGCATGATCATAGCTCACTGCAGCCTCAAACTCTTGGGCTCAAGCCATCCTCCCTCAGCTTCTCATATAGCTGGGATTACAGGCACGGGCCACCACGCCCAGCTGACTTGAGGGGTTTGTTTATTTTTTTCAGAGAGAGGGTCTCACTTTTCTGCCCAGGCTGGTTTTGAACTCTTGGCTTCAAGCAATCCTCCTGCCTCAGCCTCCCAAAGTGCTAGGATTACAGGTGTGAGCCATCTCACTCAGCCTGTACTTGTGCGTTTATCACAGCACTATTCACAATAGCAAACATACAGAATCAACCCAGCTGCCCATCAATGGTGGGTTAGATTCCTAAAATGTGGTACATATACACCCTGGAATACTATTAATACACAGCCATAAACAAGAAGGAAATCATGTCCTTTGCAGCAACATGGATGCAGGTGGAGGCCATTATTCTAAGCAAGTTAATGCAGAAACAGAAAACCAAATACAGCATATTTATAAGTGGGAGCTAAACATTGGGTACACATGGACACAAAAATGGGAACAATAAACACTGGGAATTCTAAAGGGGGTTAGGGAGAGAGGGCAGCAGGTATTGAAAAACTATCTATCGGATGCCATGTTCACTTATGTTCACTACTTGAGTGATGAAATCATTAGCAGCCCAAACCTCAGCATCACACAGTATACTCATGTAACAAGCCTGCACATGTACCCACTGAATCTAAAATAAAATAAATTTTTTACAGTTATAAATAAATAAAAAGAGTTCAGGAGTTGTTTGCAATTCTCCCCCACTCAACTTTACCCAAGACTGACCAGTAGATAGTCAAGCACTGTATTCAAGAGTTCCTTGGATTTGTTCTTTCTTTTGTTTTTTCCCTTTCTGCGTGGTTATAGTATTTATCTGAAATACCACTGAGGTCACTTGTTTCCATTTGCTTTTGGTTTCAGGCTTTTCTTTTCCTTCTCAACTTGTTATAATTTTATTTTCAAACATGTGGAACATTAACATGCGCCCAAAAGTCAAAACTATATCATAAAAACTTCTCAGAGAAGTGTCACTCCTTCCAGAATCATTTCCATTCCCCACCTCCAGTAAACAACCAACTTTATTGTTTTCTGGTTTATCCTTCCTGAATTTCGTTTGGTAACAATAAGCAGATAGATGTACATTTTGTTTCCCCTCTTTTCTTTTTTACACAAAAGATAGTATACTATATATCCTCTTATGTACTTAGCATTCCATATCAGTTCATAGAAATCTCCCTTGTTTGCTTTGTTTTTTATAGCTGCATAGTACCTCATTGTGTGTATGAACCATAATTAATTCCACCAATATCCTAATTAGGTAGTTTCCATATTTTACAATTACAAATATGTTGTAATGAATAGCTTCATGCCTATTGTTGGAGGTGTATCTTCAGGGTAAATTTCTAGAAGTAGGATTTCTGGGTGATGGGATGCACATGCAGTTGTGTTAGATATTGCCAAATTCACCAAAGGGGTACACCATTTGGGATTCCCACTAGCAATGAGTGAGAGCATCTGTTCCCCACAGCATCATCAACAGATTGCACTGTCAAACTTTATAATTTTGTCAGTCTGATGGATGAGAAGTGATATTTCATTCTAGTTTTAAATTGCCTTATGTTTACTATATGTGAAGTTGAACATTTTTTCATATATTTAGGGTCATTCACATGTCTCTCTCTCTCTCTTTTTTTTTTTTTTTTTTTTTTTTGAGGCAGTCTTGCTCTGTCACCCAGCATCGCCCAGGCTGGAGTTCAGTGGCAGGATCATGGCTCACTGCAGCCTCAACTTCCCGGGCTCAAGCAATCCTCCCACCTCGGTCTCCCAAGTAGCTGGGACTACAAGCGCTCACAACCTCGCCCAGCTAATTTTTGTACTTTTCATAGCAATAAGGTTTCACTGTGTTGCCCAGGCTGGTCTTGAACTCCTGGGCTCAAGTTATCCTCCTGCCTCGGCCTCCTGACATGCTGGGATTATGCATCCGGCCATAATCTCATTTTTAAAATTCAGATCTCTAGTCCATCTAGAGTTTATTCTTGTATATGATTTTTAAATAAATATAATTTATATTTTTCTAAATGGCTATCTAGTTTATCCCAACAACATTTCTTAAAAAAATCATCTGTGCCCCAGTGATTACAGATATCACCTTTGTCCTATACTGGAAGTCTATACATAGCTGTGTTTATCTCTAGACTTTCTGTTCTCTTCCATTGGCCTGTTTGTCTAGTCATGCACCAGTACCACATTGTTTTTTTTGTTTTTTTTTTTTGTTTTTTTAATATACTTTAAGTTCTAGCGTACATGTGCACAACGTGCGGGTTTGTTACATATGTATACATGTGCCATGTTGTTTTAATCATAGAGGCTTTGTAGTATGCTTTATATCAGTTAGGGCTGGCACCACCTCAGAGCTCTTCCTTTTCAGGGTTTTCCTAGCTAGTCTTGTGTATTTTTTTCCCATATAAACTTTAATATCAACTTGTGTTGGTCTTTTAAAATACTCATGGTTATTTGTATTAAATTTATAAATTAACTTATAACGGACATCTTGATAATTTAAGATGTGCCAAAAATAAGGCATGTTGTTCCATTGGTCAAGTTATTGGCACTTCGAGATCCGATGTTCTCTCTTAGATACTTCCTTAGGTAGTTTAGGTCATTAAATAAAATAATAAATATTTCTTGAGTAGCTACTATGCCCTTGGCACTATATTAAGCACGATAGAAGTAAAAAACCAGATTCTGTCCTCAAGCAGCTTAGAATTTCACAAGAGAAACAGACTAACACACCAAAAGCAAAGCAGGCATGCTGTATGAGCACAGAGGAAATGGGGAGTAAGGAGGGCTAGAGCCACAAGGTAGTGAGACTGGAATCATGTGCCCTGAGGTTGTGTAAGATTTAGGCAGGGCAGCAAGGAGAAGGAAGGGATCCCAGTGAGGGGAACCCTGGCAAAAGCTCAGAGGAGGACTGAGTGTGACAGGTTTCACAGGGCAGAGGGCCCCATCCAGACTGTTAGCTGGAATCCTGGATGAGGCCCTCTTCCAGTCTCCGAGAGTTATGCCTCCATATTAACAGTCCCCAAACACTAATTATGTATTCATTAAAATGATGTTAGTGAATGTTTGCTGGGTTTCCAGATACTAGCCCTTTAGAATGGTAATTTCTGTACATTGTTACCTTTTCAGGGAATGGCCTTGAGTTGTGCCATCCAATACAGTAGCTACTTGCCATGTGTGGCTGTGGAGCCCTTATGATATGGATAGTGCAACCGAGCAACTGAATTTCTAATTTTATGTAATTTGAATTCACTAAATTTTAATTTTAAAATGAAAGTAGCATAAAATATTTTTCATTAAACCCAACTTTATTGTTTGGGGAGGGCTACATTTTAAACATAGTATTGTATAACATATGATTGCTGTATCACAGTATGTGTGTCCAATTTACTTTTTTTAATGTGGCTACTAGAAAATTTTAAATGACATATGCTGCCCACATTGCATTTTGCTTTGACAGCACTGGTCTAGAGTCTCACAACTCAGTGTGGTCTGGCTGGACTCACGTGAGAGCCATCCCAGACTCTGCACTTGACTAAGTCAGGATCTGCACTTGACTAAGTTCCCCAGGTGAATCTTATGCACAATAAGATAAGCACTGATCTGGACGACCTCAGAAGACATCCAGCCACTGGTAGGTACCCAGCATGACCCCCCCCAATCCTTACGGGAGGAGGCTGAGGGAGCAACAGGGAGACCCCTGACTGCCATTGTGACATCACAGAATAAACCCCACGGGTCACCCAACCCCGCCCTGGCTGGTGTCTGGCCCTCAGGACATCCTCTCCAATCCACCACACACCACCTTACCCCTCTGCTGGCAAGAGGGGACCTGATTCATCCTCACGCTAAACACTCATTCTACCCAACTGATTGAGACAGAACAGAAGATAAACTGAAACTTCTCTGCCTTCCCGCTCCAAGAGTGAATGAGCGATCCCTCTCAACTGACTCAAAATGTTTGCCTCACCCAGGAGGTAGGTACAGTGATTTTGAAATCTCATGAACATCTCATACACATACCTTTACTGCTGGATTTGTAACACAGGTTACACTAACTCATCAATTTCATGTATTTCACATGGTCACAGTAAAGAGCTTGGAAATGCACTATAGGGTTCTACAAAATGGAATGAAAATGTGTCTCTCAGCCCAGTTTTCATAGATAAAACTGGTATGTCCATACCTTGGCCTATTACCTTTTCATCTTCCTTCATTAAAACTTCCATTTCTTCTTCCCTTGTCTCATCATCTTCCTTCTCCTTTCTGTTCCCAGGGCTCCCTATGCCTCTCCTTTTTTCCTTTCATCTGCATTATTCCTGTTGCCAAAATCTGGAGCCTGGTAAAGGCCCAGTAGTGGTGGCAACAATAGAGCTGTGTGTCACCCCAGTGAGCTGAAAGAGCAGACATCAAGCTCTATGCCAGAGAACAGTGGGGCATCCCCAAGGTCCTGCTGGAAGGCAGCTCTGATCTGGAACTGGGAAGGACAACACACAGTCAAGCTCTTTCTGGTCTCAGAGAATCCAGCAGAGTCTTCAGGGATCCTTCCAGACCAGGAAGACTCTCACACTCTGCAGAGAAGTTGCGGCTTGTTTAGCATTTGACCTACATTCAGAAACGACCAGCCTCCCAACTTTCAGCTCTAAGGATTACTTAAAAAAACAAATGGTGTTCATTCTCAGATATCTTGCCTTTCTCAGGAGAGAAAAATGAAGCTTGCAATTAGCCAGCAAACTAGCACATACACAAACACACACACACGTACATACACTCCAACACAGGGAGCAATGTGGTATGTTGTTGACCAGCTGGAAGTTAGGATCTCAAAGGAAAGAACAGGATAACTTAAGAGGCACTTCTGGGACTGCAGAGCTGAGCTGGTGGTTCTGAAGAGCCATCGGAGTGTGGGTTCAGGCAGCTTCCCTAATTCAGAAGCAGCCCCAAGTGAATAGATGACAAAGAAGTGGATGTGAACATGACAGAAAAAGCCAGTCATGGCTTAGAATAAATTTTATTATTGTTCTTTATCAGTGGTTTTCCAGGAGAGACACAGAGGGAATATGGGAGCGTCTGGTTGCTAATATGTACCTGAGAAGTATAAAGTACACTTAATCCATTGCCTCAATCTACAGGAGGTCCCATAAATCTGGCCTGCAATCTGTACATTTTGTTAAAGGTGACTGTGCCTTGGCTTTTACTGAGCGGCAGCCTGGTGATGAGTCAGGCGAACAGTCCTCAAAGATTGCCAGTGTTGACTTTACCATTTACTAGCTTTGTGGCCTTCAGCAAGTCAAACCCTCCGAATCGGAACCCTCACTTGTAGAATGGGGATGCCACGTCTCTTTCACGCTGGTTGTGAGGATTAAGGAAGATGTCTGAAGGGTCTAGCAAGGTGTCTGCTGGTAGCACAGGTGCACTTCCCCTTCGTTTCTGCTTAGAGGCACTCTTCTTCTACCTGTTTTCGATTTTCACAGAACTAAGAAGGACAACTCTTTGCCCTCATTTACCCCTGAGGGTAAATTTAACCCTCTGGGAGGTTAAGTAACTTGGCCAAAATCCTCAGTGCAGTCGTGCATTGGGTCGTAAATAGAACTCGGATCTGCTGAGGGGTCTGGGTGGAGAAGTCCCGCCCTGGGGTCCTCCCAATGAGACGCAGACATCCCCTTCCCTTAGAACGGGAGCCTGGGACCCATAGCTTTACCGGGCAGAGGCAGGGAAATGCCTGACTTTGGACTCCAGCAGCCCGACACATCCCGAGCCCTGGCCCACCGGCCTGGGTGTAAGGAATCCCTCCGACTACCCAGTCTCTCCGCCCTCCCGCGCAGCCTCGCCAGGCGGCAGAGGGGCCGCGCCTCAGGTGGCCTAGCGCCCCGGCCCAGCTCCGGGACACATGTGGCCCCGCCCTCCGCGGCTGGCCGGGTCCCTGGCCTGCCCTGGCAGTCCCCGCTCTCTGGGAGGGCCCCCGGGACACCGTTCTCAACCGACGGAGGAAGACCCAGAGGAAGAAACAGCCCGGGTACCCCCGCCCCACCCGGTCAGGAAGCCATGGGTGGTTGGCGGCCGTGGGGCGGGGCCTCGCAAACAATGCCAAACACGCCCGGCCTGTCGCCGCGGTAACGCGCCCCGTTGCTAGGCGACCGGGCGCCGTAGTAAACGGGAGAGACGGCGCGTTACTCATCAGGGTGGGAGGGCGCGCTCGGAAGTGGAGATGGCGCGGCCCAGGCACCCCCGAGAGGCCCCACCCGTTACGCCCCCGCCCCGCCCCGCGGTCCCCAAGAGCCCCCGGCCCCAGCCGGCCTGCTGGCGCCGTCACCCGCGCGTGAGCGATTGCCCCACAGGATGTGCAGATGTGGCTGCCCCTCTGATTCACTCCAGCTGCTTGGGGCCTGGAAGAAAGGCGGCTTCCTCTCCTGGAAATGACTGCATTAGCAAAAGTCCTCAAACAATTCCATTAAAAGGCGGAAAGGGAAAGACGAGAACGAGGCCCCGAAACGCTTTTCCAGGGCCCTTCCCACTGAATTGAAGTGTTCCCAAAACTCGGGACGTACGTTAGGAAGACTAGAGTCATTTGATTGTGCGACCATTTGAGGTGATGTGGCCCCTTAAACGTGGTTACAGCTGAGAATAAATCCCGGAGCTAAGTGTCCTACAGTGATGTAGTCATTTTGAACACTAAGCACGGGCATTTTGGTGGCATTACTCTTCCCTTCCGGGCTGGGAAACAAATGTGAAAATGTCCCGTGTGAAGACCATCTTTGTCTTCATCAGTGAAAGAGTATAAGGTCAGGCACTGATGTAAACATTGCAGTTAGAGCAGCAAAAGCTCAGAAGTTTGGAGATACATCATCCAAAATGGCTCTAATCAGTAGGGGACCACCCAGCTTGGAAAAGGACATAACATTTCCAATCTGTCACTAGTTTTTGAGCAATCTGTTTGTCTCCTGATCTCTGTGCACTAAAGATAATATACTATTTCATGAGATCATCACTGTTTTCTGGGCTTTGCTCATTTAAAAGCAGGAATGTTTCCACAGGTGAGAGGAAATGGATTGGCAGAGAATCTGTTTGATGAAATTCTGGGTGTATCTGCCTGGAAAGGCTTAGGGTGTGCCTGTGGACCCAGGGCTTCCTTTGTAGCTTCTCGCTGCTCTTACATATGTGAATCCAGAAGCGTCCTGTTTCCTTTAGCAACAGAAGGCTGTTTGGACACACTTCTTTATTCACATCTTCATTCAGGATTTCTAATTGTATCCATAAGCCTTTTTGCATTACAAATCTCATTCATTCATTCATTCATTCATTCATAGATGTTAAAACACTGCTAGGCTCTGAGGATCAACAATGAATAAAACATAGCTGCTACTATATCAAGCAACTTAAAGTCAAATGAGCATGACAGACAAGTAAGCCATGTGATGAGTTACACGAGAGAGGCACATGCTAGGACATGCAGAAGCAAAGAACAGGGCCAGGGGCATGCATGGTCATCAGACCGGCGATAGCCGAAACATTTACAACCCACTCCAGCCTTTGTCTACTGAGTAACAGAAGGGAGCTAATGGCGCGTGGGTCAGAAATCTAGCTCCTGGGAGGACAGAGATACTCCTGCCAGGGAGGGCAAACAAACCTTCCCGGGAAGATGCCAATATGGATGACATGAAGAAAAAACAAACAAACAAACAAAAACACCGGATCCCTTAGCCCCAGGCCTTGGCATTAGAGAAGTGGTGTGGTATATAACCTGCTCTCCAGCTCAGCATTCACGCTTGTCATTTAATCACCTCTAACCTGCAGTGAACTCACAAAACAATAAATTGCATTCCCATTTACGAAGTATGTGTAGGTGCCCCAACACCACTGTTTTCTCTTGATGCACAGCCTAGTAAATGTGGTTTTGTCCAGTACAGGGAACAGTGACTGAGGACCTCAGCAAATATGGGTTAGTCCCCACTGTTGGCCTTGTGGTGTCATAAATGGTGAAGTGCATATATATTCCTGCGGAGGTCATCTTGGAATAGTCACAGTCCAACATGCCAGAGCTAAATACCATTTTTAGGTGTGGAATCTTCGTGTCTGTGCTGAGTCATGAGCTTCTGAGCCGAACCTAATTATATTTATGTCACATTGACTAGCAATTACTTCTTCTGTTCTAAGAGAGGAAAGGGAAGAAAAAAATATTAACATGCCCAAATTACAATGAAAGGAAGTGAGTGGGATGCTGGGCTCTGATGTTTGTGGCCAGGCAGAGAAACCCATGTTTTGTCAAAAAGAGGAAATTAGACGTTGTGGCCCAGGGTCCTTGGGGAGGGGGAGATCAAGACTGGTCACATTCAGCAGCCAGGCAGCCAAGTACACACACAAAATGCACAGCCTCCTAAGGGGTGGACCCAGGCTTTGTGGAGGCCTAAAATAATATAATTTTGGAGGCCCTCTTTAAGAAAAAGAGTACACAATTACAAGTGTAAATTAGGTAACAAGGTTTTAGAAGAGGTGGAGTGAGTAGGGGACATGGAAGCTGAAGTTTCATTAGCTTCACTCTAAATCCACCCCTGAGCCTCCTCATATAACACACTTAAGAGTCTGCCACTCCCATCCCCATTTCCCTGGAGAAGGCGAACTTCAGGCATTAAGGCACAGGGGGTGCGGTTTATGAGCAGAGGCAATAAAAACCAAAGACATCAGGCCGTGCCAAACAGTGACTCAAGCGGGCTATGAGAAGTGTCTGCAAGTATTTGAAGGGTGTAAGCACAGAGAGGGGAAAATAATTGTTCACTGTTCTGGGGTGGAAAGGGAATGAAGATACAATCAAGAAAAATGTGCACAAAACTCATCAGGAAACATTGGCTAACTGTATTTTCTGATACCGTGGAGTTGTATTTCCCATGGGAAGTATTTGAGGATCTACTGAGTCACTGAAGCTGGAACTGGCCGCACAAAAAAAAAAAAAAAAAAAAAAGGGCTACAGGAAACAATCCTACAAGACTCCTATAGGGAGTGGCTGGATGCCCCAAAGTTCAGCCTGAGCCCTGAATTCCATAGAGCTGACACACGGCATTCTGTAGATTAGCAGGCAGGGAGGATGCCAAATTAAAAATAAATAAATAAAAGGATCCTATGGGGAGGAGCAGCCACCTCCACCCACATTTTGCCGACTGGTGGGGGAAGCACGTGACGGAAGCGGAAACGACGAGGAGATAGCGCCACCCAGCGTTGTGATGAAACTACTAGCCAGGAAACCAACCGCCAATGCAACCGTAAAAAAAAAAAAAACAAAGAACACAAAATTCCCGCTTCTCCTTCCAAAGGAGAGTGAGTTCTGTCACAACAAATAAAGGGTTGTTTGGGCGATGCAGAAAATGTACCTGAACATGGCACATGTTTATCAAATTTGCTTGTTAACATCAGTCTGAGGAGAGCAGACATTACAGGTGACAAAAGCAGGATCCGAAGCAACTCATTTGGCTAGAACGCGGACTAATTCAAACAATTAAGTTCAGAAGAACCTGCCTTTGATTCCCTAAACGAACTGCACAAATATAGAATGGGAAAAACATGACCTCATGGCTAGTCTGGAAGAGGGGGAGGAAGGGCCGGGGGGGATACAGAGGGTTTTATTAAATGTAAGCCCAAAATGAGTTGAACAGGTGCCATTTTACATGAATTCCCTGGGTATATATTAAGAACTTTCTAAAATTACCAATTCCTGGGCCTCACCCAGAACTACTATGAAATCTCAGGGTGGGTCCAGGAATCGGCATATTTTCCAAACTTCCAAAGATTGTTCTGATACTCCATCAGAACTGAGAACGACTGCTCTAAAATGAAAGTGAGACCTTTGAGGAAGTTACATTTCAGACAAATGCAGTAGTTATAATGGAATACAGAAAGTGTTGTGAGAAGGCCGGGTGCAGTGGCTCACACCTGTAATCCCAGCACTTTGGGAGGCCAAGGTGGGAGGATTGCTTGAGCCCAGGAGTTCGAGACCAGCCTGGACAACATACTGAGACCCTGTCTCTATTAAAATTTTTAAAAAAAATTAAGTGTTGCAAGAGAGATATAGTGTGACAAGGATCATGAGGAGGGAGCTGTCTGTCCTAGGGAGAAAAGAAACATTTTCAAAGAGTGGATGACTTTTTAGACTAATTTCGTTGAAAGGCAGGCAATTCACCAGGTAAAAAGAGATTGAAGGCAGTCCAGGCCGAAGGAAGAGCATCAGCAAAGGCTTGGAGGATGAAAGTCCATGCAGGGTTTAGGGACTCACAAACAGCGGCAGAATCTCTTTCAACATTGGTGTCCCAATTAATTTGCACTTTTTTTTTTTTTTTAAGATGGAGTCTCGTTCTGTGGCCCAGGTTGGAGTGCAGTGGCACAATCTCGGCTCACTGCAACCTCCATCTCCCAGGTTCAAGAGATTCTCCTGCTCAGCCTCCCAAGTAGTTGGGATTACAGGTGCCTGCCACAATGCCTGGCTAATTTTTTTGTATTTTTAAGTAGAGACAGGGTGTCACTATGTTGACCAAGCTGGTCTCGAACTCCTGACCTCAAGTGATCCACCTGCCTCGGCCTCCCAAAGTGCTGGGATTGCAGGCATGAACCATCGCGCCCAGCTATTTGTACAATTTTGAGGAGAGAAAGAACAACTTGTACTTCTGGCTGACTGGTGGCAAGAAGATATGCAAACGACTCCTTACTGGTTTCTTAGATTACTTTTTCAGCGTTTTAGAAACTCTTTTTTGAAATATAAAATATTGTCATTCCTTTGCCTGAAGGTTGGGAGAGGAATGGTAAATAACCATGGCATTCCAGATCCTGGAATTCATTTATCTCCAATCCTATTCTGTCTGCATCTTTGCCACATCCCCAGCCAACATTCTCACTCAGCATTCCATGTGTAGAGGGAGATACTTAATAGTACTTATTCTTTTTTTTTTTTTTTTTTTTTTTTTGAGACGGAGTCTCGCTCTGTCACCCAGGCTGGAGTGCAGTGGCACAGTCTCGGCTCACTGCAAGCTCTGCCTTCCAGGTTCACACCATTCTCCTGCCTCAGCCTCCCGAGTAGCTGGGACTACAGGCACCCGCCACCACGCCCGGCTAATTTTTTTGTGTTTTTAGTAGAGACGGGATTTCAGCATGTTAGCCAGGATGGTCTCAATCTCCTGACCTTGTGATCCGCCCGCCTCGGCCTCCCAAAGTGCTGGGATTACAGGCGTGATCCACCGCGCCCGGCAATAGTACTTATTCTAATGTTCTAACTGGAAGGTGGAGACCACCCATGGAACAAGGAAGCTATTTCCTGTTCATGGCTCCATGAGGCCCCGACATTGCAGAGAATAGAGTTTCTTCAAAGGGATGGGAAACCCTACTCGAGGGAAGGTAAACTTCTGCAGTGATGGTGACCTGCCATATCTTCATGTCTGCCATAAATCCAAGCCCAATCCATTCACACCAGTTACCTAGGGAATGGCAGGCAGTGGAAACTAAACCATCATTTACTTTTTAAAGAAAATTTCCTCTGCAAATTGCAGGTCCTTGCTTCTTTGTGCTTAATCCCAGATCCCCATTGGCAAGCTCTCTGGTGTAATCTCCCAGAACAGCTGGGCCCTGATTGCCTTGTCAATTATTAAATGCCCGTGTTCCCTGTAAGGCAGCATTTAATCATGAGGCACTCCAAAGAATATGAGATAGAAGGGGAGGGGTAGGAGGAGAGGGAGGAGGGTAGGAAGACAGTTTGCATTCTTGCAACATTAAACCAAAGGGACTTGGAGTGCAGATGGCATCCTTCGGTTCTTCCAGACAAGCTGCAAGACGCTGACCATGGCCAAGGTAACCGGCTTCCCCCCTTACTGCTCAAAGGATGCAGTCTACAGCTATTTTGTACCTGGCTCTTTTAAGAAGTGCACCTGCCTCATCGATCTGTTGTCCTTCCTAGCCTATGCTAATTCTGGGTTACTCTGTTAATATATGTTGATGTAAGGGTTACTGATTATACATTGGCGCCTACGCACTTCCTAATGATCTAAGGGCCCAAGTGTTAGAGAAACCACTCTGTCCCTTTTCTAGAGAGTAAACAGTCACCTTGGCATGGGATCTGTTGCATACACAAAGATAGAGTTGTTCTTATGGCCATTGCTTCTTCAGGATCACTTTATGGAAACCATTGCAAAATTAGATTTGTTCTTCCAATTCAAGAGGTATCCGGATCCTAGCAGGAAAAGGCATGTTTGGGGAAAGGAGTAAAGTATGTGACAAAGGGCATGGTACTATAGGTGTTGGAGATAATTCTTGAAAATTCTTGAATGAGATGATCATTCGATATCAAGAAGATGATTTTTGAATGAGGTTCCTTGTGTCTCTCCCTGGTGGACACTCCTTCTGGAAGGAACCTCTTTGAGCTTCAGTCCAAGCTCTTTTTTATTCTGTTTCTCAAATTGCCTCTTCCTTAAATTGGTTGTCACCTTGGTGCCACAAAGTGGGTGTATCTTAGTATGGGGTTCGTTATTCTTTCTTATTTCTGAATAACCCCGAGAATAACTTGCAAATATATATAACTTGAAGTGGATTGAATGTGGAGTAAAAATCTTGCAAGTATAACTTGAAATGGATTGAGTGTGGGGTTAAAATCTGACGTGATAATAGACAAATTTCCAAACCAGAATGAAAGTGATTGTTGAAAAATGAATGCTGAGGTCACAAAAGTTAGAATTGCCTAAGTCTTTAGGTCAGTCTTTACACCAAATAGTTAGTGAAGATGTTTTACCTGGAAGTCCATTTCTTATTCAAGCAATGTAAGAATTATTAGAAAGGATGACTCACAGTAAGAGAATGATGACTAAAACCCATAGGATTTTCATAACTAAAACCAAGATGAAAACATTTTAGGAAAGGGGAACTGGGCAACACGTGACTTCAGTGTCTAGCAACAGAAAACCTTTCCTCCTGCCAGATGCTGCAGATTTTTTGTCCTTAGTCAAGGTCACCCAGAGTCTTGCAAGAACTGACAATTCTTGGCAGAGTTAATTTGTTGAGTGCCTTTAAAAGTAAAATCATATTAGCAGATTGCTTTTCAGAAGTTGTCTTTATCATGTTTTACATATTGGTTTTACATACATATGATCTTTGTGTATTTCTTATTGCCATAAATAATAAGCACTTTGTGATATGCACTGTCTTAGTCCCTGGAAATTCTGAAGAACAAATTGTTTCATTTCTCAGGTAAAGTTCTCTCTTAAATGTAGAAACAGTAAGCTGGGTGTGATAAGGGAGGGAAATTTATGGACCTGTCCATTTAGCTATGGTTTTATTTATGGCTCTTAAGCTAAGCAGATTTAAGTGTGATTAATTCTGATATGAAGGATCCCCTGGAAAGCTCAAGAAGGTTTACTTTAAGAAGCGTCTGTCAGCAACTAACCATGGGCTTCTTTTCTGTTCAGTGTGCATTAATATAACTGTATAAACTGCTCTAACACAAAGTGAGAGACTTGCCAAATTACTTCTCTAAGTCCAATTAAATCTGGCTCCAAGCCACCACTCAGCAAAGTTGGCCGTCTAATACCAGTCATATTTTAGCTTCCCTCCTCTTCTCTTAGGCTGAAAATGACATGGAGAGTAGGGGCTCCTGCCAGAGCCATCTGGAGCTTCAGTTCTTTCGGCAGCCTCCCCTATGTCCCCACCGTGAGGCAGGCACTTCTGCACCAGGCTGGAAGACACGGCCCTCCAGGTTCCTCTCCACTGACCAAGGGCTTGGCTGCCGACACCCTACCCATGGCTCTGTGGACACCAAACCTGGTGTCCAGCCTACACAGGCACCACACAGCCACCTCGCATTTGAAACTCTATTGTCTCTGTGGCAGTGGATGGAAGCTGGGCCCGACTGCTACCTCTCCCAGAACCATAAGCCCCATCTCCTCTCCAAAGGTTTCAATAGCCCCACATCCCAGTAGGTTCACTGCCCTCTTTTATCCTCCAGGCCCCAAAGCATCCATCTGCTTCCCCCGGAGATTTCCAGTTTAATACTCATTGCTATGACTCCTTTCAGAGGAATCTGTAATGCAGGGAAAAGGACACCAATAGCTCACTTTGTTACAATAGCAAATGCTTCAGCAAGTCAGTGCTACTACCTGTCAGTGAAGACAAAGCCAAAAACGATTATCACAAAGAGCATTTGGAATGCTCCCAATTCTTTTTTCTAAACTTTTATATAAAGTTTAGACTTTACATAAAACTTTTCCAGAAGTTATCAATTGCCTTGTCAATTATTAATTATATAATTATATATTTATATGTATTAATATTATTTTACATAAAGTTAAAAGCTTATATAACCGGCCAGGCGTGGTGGCTTAACGCCTGTAATCCCAGCACTTTGGGAGGCCAAGGCGGGCAGATCACCTAAGATCAGGAGTTTAAGACCAGCCTGGCCAATATGGTGAAACCCCGTCTCTACTAAAAATACAAAAAAAAATTAGCCAGGCATGGTGGCAGGCGCCTGTAATCCCAGCTACTCGGGAGGCTGAGGCAGGAGAATCTCTTGAACCCAGGAAGTGGAGGTTGCAGTGAGCCGAGATTGTGCCATTGCACTCCAGCCCGGGCAACAATAGTGACACTCCGTCTCAATAAAAAAAAAAAGGAAAAGTTTATATATCCTCTGACTGAGGTTATTGCTATCTGATGCTTATTCAGAACACCCTCAATTTACGCAGCAGTTTAGTATTGAGTGTCTAATGTGTAAAATACTGTGCTAGTTGCTGTGGGAAAGATAAAAATCACAAAGACACGTTTTTGCTACCTAATGGCAGCTTGAAATCTTGGAGGGAAGATAAGACATGACCAAAAATAAATGTGAAAAGAGTACTATTAAGAAGGCACACACCACAGTCCTTGAAGCCCTTCCAAGCCTCACTTCCCATGGAAGGTGCTGGTTAGGGGACCTCCCTGAAGCAGTTGGGACTTGGGGTGAGCCTCAGAAGGGGCAGGACTTCAGTAGACAGGGCCTGGCCAGCAGTGGTATTAAATTTGCAGCAATCCACCTTCTCTGTCTCTCGCTCAATCTGCTGGTCCAAGAACTCCAGGTAGTGGCTGCTGGCAGATCCATCACTGCTACTCAGAATGATCCCCCTGCTGTTTGTTGGTGGGGTCATTATGGCACTCGCCATAAAGGTACACACACACACATACATCCTCCCTAGGATTTGCCGGCTGGAGGCTATGTTGATTCCACTCTCACCATTTGAGGCAGAAATGGAAGATTTTAACATATTCACATCCAATTCATTCTGACTTCTGCATTCCTCATTCTAATTTGTCCTGTCTGGTGGATCACCTTTATCCTACTTCTGTGTATTCCTGCATATCATGCCCAGAGGCCAGCCCCTGTCATTCAATCTATGCAAATCACCACTTTTCTGTAGTTGGATCTGTGTAAGGTTCAACTTAAAGATGCATCATCCCTGTGTTGTGTAAAAGCCAGGGGAAAACTTTCCCTTTGCCCTCCGAAGGTTCACTGAAAACCACTGATAAGAGGCAGATTAATAGGAGAAAAAACATTCAAGTTTATTTGATCGTAGTTTCACGTGACGTGGGAACCTTCAGAATGAAGCCACAAAGATGAAGGGAAAATTGTCTATTTTTATGCTTAGGTTCAACAAAGTATGGACAGTCACATAGAAATATGATTGGACATCAAGGCCATGATCTATTATTGTTATTTATTTTTTAGAGACAGATAGCCCTGTTGCCCAGACTGGAGTGCAGTGGCGTGATCATGGCTCACTGCAGCCTCAACCTCCTGGGCTCAGGTGATCCTCCCACCTCAGCCTCAAAAGTAGCTGGGACTACAGGCGCGCGCCACCATGCCCGGCTAATTTTTTTATTTTCCGTAGAGACAGGGTCTCACTATGTTACCCAGGCTGGTCATGAATTCCTGAACTCAAGCGATCCTCCCACCTCTGGAAGGGATTACGGTGCTAGGATTACAGGCATGAGCCACTGCATCTGGCCTGATCTAATAATGTTAATAGATTGAGTGGGGAAACCCAGCAAGGGCTGCTTCTCCTTGGCCTCTCTGAGCGTGCATTTCTTCCTTCTGGGTGTGGGGCAGGACCCTCTCTGGAATGGGAGTCTTATGACCTACAGTCACACAAGCTAGGTCAGATAACTTCTTTAGGGCCAGTTTGGACATGGGAAGGCAGAGGGAAAGTTAGAGTAATATTTTTAGGTTTTATGGCTGGCTCTGGGGAAAGGGACTCTGGTTTCTACAACCCACCTTGAGGAAGAGGGATTCTAGTTTCTGTGGCTAGCCTTGGGAAAGAGTGGGACTGAGACAGGAGGACAGGAGAATGTCAGAGAGAGCTGCTTCTGAGGCCCCCATTTGGGCGTATGGTTTTCTGACACTCTCAGAGTGCTTGCTGCAGACCACTCCTGAAGCGGGGCTTCCATGAGGCCCCTGGAGAAAACTGTCAGAGGCGGGTTGTGCCTATCTGCCTTGGAGGAGTACGGCTTGAGCGGAGGGAGCGCAGGGAAGGATGGCCACATCTCCGAGGCGGCTCTGAGTCAAGCTCCCCTGCTCCCTTCCCTTCCACTTGTGCTTGTCTATTACAGATGGAGCTCGCGAAGGCCTTCTCTGGCCAGCGGACACTCCTATCTGCCATCCTCAGCATGCTATCACTCAGCTTCTCCACAACATCCCTGCTCAGCAACTACTGGTTTGTGGGCACACAGAAGGTGCCCAAGCCCCTGTGCGAGAAAGGTCTGGCAGCCAAGTGCTTTGACATGCCAGTGTCCCTGGATGGAGATACCAACACATCCACCCAGGAGGTGGTACAATACAACTGGGAGACTGGGGATGACCGGTTCTCCTTCCGGAGCTTCCGGAGTGGCATGTGGCTATCCTGTGAGGAAACTGTGGAAGAACCAGGTAGCCTACATTCTGGGATATAAGAGCAATGGGGTCAGGGCGGGCAAGGGATCTAATGCAGGCATGGAAATCAGGTAGGCCCGCTTAGGGCTGGCGTTGCCCTGGAAGTGCAGCACTGCCCACACCCCAGTGGGCCTCACTCCCTTCTCCCAGCACAGAACCTTCCACCTCTGTCCAGTGTCCTTCTCTATAGGAGCCCCTTTTAATAAGGTTGAAAGTCCTCTGGATTTTCACTTCCTCCCTCTGTAGTAGACTTGTTGGTTCAAAATAGCATGTTAAAAACAGAATTAACCTTACAAGTTTCATTTAGACCTTTCACATTATGAGAATTTCTGGTCTAGGGAGCTAGAATTGTTGTTCAGAAACAAAACGAAGGGAGAGGAATATTGTAGGAAAGCCCTAGCTCTGCTCAACTGTGACCTCATACAAATAACTTCATTTCTTTTTTCTTTTGATATGGAGTTTCGCTCTTGTTGCCCAGGCTGGAGTGCAATGGTGTGATCTTGGCTCACCACAACCTCTGCCTCTCAGGTTCAAGCGATTCTATTGCCTCAGCCTCCCAAGTAGCTGGGATTACAGGCATGTGCCACCATACCCGGCTAATTTTGTATTTTTAGAGAGACAGGGTTTCTCCATGTTGGTCAGGCTGGTCTTGAACTCCCGACCTCAGGTGATCTGCCCACCTCGGCCTCCCAAAGTGCTGAGATTACAGACATGAGCCACCATGCCCAGCCTATAACTTCGTTTCTATAGGTCTTGATTTGCTCATTTGTGAGATGAAAGCATCACAGCAGATCATCTTACAGCCTCTTCCTGGCCCCAGAGTATTTTCTCATTCTAAGTATTACCGCTACCATTTAAAAGTGGGGGAACCAAAGCCAGCCAGCCAGGGTAACTGATCATGTAAGAGAGCCCTCAAGGAGCTGAAGGCAGATCTGCCAGGTCTCCTGCCCCTCAGTGCACACTAGCAAAGCAGGCAGGTGCTGGTCGATGTGTGTTCCTCAGGTTTGGAGGAATGAGCTGAAGACACCTCCTCTTCCCTGCCCAAGAGCACTGAAAGGTGACTGTGGCCTGGGAAGAAAGCACCTGGTACTAAAGTTCTTCTAATGCCCAGAATCATGAACAATTTGATATCTGCTACTTCTCCCTATTTCAGCTAAAAGGGAGATGGAAGAGGAATTTTTAAAATGTGTGTATTTACATTTATATTTATTATTGTGCCACTTAGCACTGCTCCATCCCCAGTCCTGGAAACAATTTAGAGCGCTTCGGTCCAGTGGTACAGCGGCAGCAAAAGGTATTAGTTAACACTAAGATCATTAACTCTTCTGGACACGGGAAATGGGAACATTAAGCTATGTAGGTGCTCTCATGGAAACATCTTCTGCATTATCAGAGATTGAAGAGAGAAATTCACCTGGGCTGACTCTTGGCTGTGCCATTCATTCACCCAGGCATTCTTTCCTGCTTTCCTGCTCTATGCGGGGCAGGTGCTGTCAGAGCAGAGGGAGCAGTACCAGTTATGGGGTGGGGAAGGTTTTCATTCCAACCATCCCAGGGAGTAGCTCCATGACGTTGTACCTTGTATGTTTCAGGGGAGAGGTGCCGAAGTTTCATTGAACTTACACCACCAGCCGAGAGAGGTGAGAAAGGACTACTGGAATTTGCCACGTTGCAAGGCCCATGTCACCCCACTCTCCGATTTGGAGGGAAGCGGTTGATGGAGAAGGCTTCCCTCCCCTCCCCTCCCTTGGGTTTTTGTGGCAAGTATGTGTCTGATAAGGAATTTACAGTAGTTACCATTGACTTGGGCCTCTCCGGATCTAAACTGCACTGTGATCTCCCACTTTTCTCTTCTGAGCCCCACAGGGTGACACAAATTCCTCCTTGAGCTGACTTTCATTCATATGCAGGAATGCAAAAACAGAACAGCAGGGATAAATAAGATTCACAAATAGAAAACCACCAACAGTGCTAACCTACTCTTGTTGCCAAGTAACCATGTAGGAAGGCTTAGCTTTTTCCTCCTTTTTCTCCACTATTATTATTATCATTTGGTAAAATGAAAGGAAAAGAGTGAAGAAGGGAGGCAGGGAGGGAACCACCCCAAAATTAAATGAGGAAAAAGAGAGACAAAAAATGATAACTAGAGCAACATTATTTCCCTGCAGGATTTATGAAAATTCAATGATTTCTTCTCAAATCTCCCCAACAGTATTTACAGTCAGTCAAGCTTACTTGGGTATATATTGGTTATGGAGTGGGAGCTGTTAGTGACGTCAAAGGACTAGAAATGAAGTAATGTTCCTCCCTGGTTTCAACTGTGCCTCATTCTCCCCTTCTCAGATGCTGCTAGGGTCTTAACTCCTAATAGGCATCCTATGCTCACCGCTTGTTCAGTTTTTTAACTGTCAGGGTGAGCGCTCCCTCTTCCTCTGGTTTCTGGCAGAAATCCTATGGTTATCCCTGGCAACGCAGATCACCTACATCGGACTTCAATTCATCAGCTTCCTCCTGCTACTAACGGACTTGCTACTCACTGGGAACCCTGCCTGTGGGCTCAAACTGAGCGCCTTTGCTGCTGTTTCCTCTGTCCTGTCAGGTGAGTTGCTCCCGGAGTGAGAGAGGGTGGTTGGCCCTGGCCACTTTTGAAGCCCTAGCTGGAGGGCTTCAGTCTTTGCCCTGAAGGGGAGGAGCCCAAAGGCTCTTTAAAGAATGGAGGCAGGCATCTTTAATTTTAAAGTGAAGTAACATACAAAATTGTATATTGGATCACCGTGTACTTTACAAAATGATTTACCTCTAGGTTCCTTTATTTGCAAGCTTTCTCAATATGTAAAATCTATTGTTTGGGTTACTTTTCAGTTGTGACATACACACAGTTTTCAAGACCAGTCTCCATTGGATAAAGTGAAAGATGCACATATAAGATGAAGAATTAAGCCAACATTGGGGTGTGGGTGGGAAGGAGTAGGGGTGGTGTGCAGTGGCCTTGGGTGCAGCCTTGACTCAGACTTTTTCCATAGCTCTCAGCCTACAGTCTGGGGTCACCTATTGCAAAGATGTGTATTTAAGGAGAAGCCCCCATTGTGAATTAGTCTTCGGGAAATGTGGTGGCATAGGGTAATGGGCTACTCCAACAGAGGCTGCGCCTGACTGCAAGAAGGGTGATCCAAAATCGTACTCCTGGCAGATGGCATGAAAGCCTTTCTCTAAGGGCTCTGCCTTCCTGTTTCCTCCTTAGGTCTCCTGGGGATGGTGGCCCACATGATGTATTCACAAGTCTTCCAGGCGACTGCCAACTTGGGTCCGGAAGACTGGAGACCACATGTTTGGAATTATGGCTGGGCCTTCTAGTAAGTGCTGTCATCTCCTGAACCTTTGTAGCCCCAGCCAACCTTCACGAGATTTTCTGCCCTCAGCTAGATGCTTATTCGGTGAAGCCCTGCCTTCTCTTCATCCCTCATCCCAAGAACCTGTCAACCACACAGGGCTGCATCATCAGGACACATCCATTCTTCCCTGCCTTCTGAGGGGGTACAGGAAGGATTCCTCGAGTGTGTATTGGGAGGATGCTATTTTGTCCAGTTTTCCTGCTCATCAGCTGTGGCAGTTGCCTCTTTACCTGGTATATTTGTCACCCTGGGGAAACAAGACTGATTCTGTAGGCCTTATAGAAATGTGCTCTTTTTTTTTTCTTTTTTTTATGATTCAAGGTATTAGAGAACAGAGAAATAGAGAAATCGCTTTGAAATTTGGATTGAATTGCATTCTCTGTAAATGGCTTACTCCTCTCCTCTTCACTTCCTTCTATATCCATTTTTATTCTACTGAACCGTGTTGGAAATAAAACTTCACTACCCTAGGGTCATTCTCTAACCCTTAAAGAACTAAGGGGTCAGTCATTTTAGAGTTCTCTTAAAAAGAGAGCGACAGCAACCATCACAAAGCAACACATTCAAGTTAAATATTATCTTTGAGAGCTCTTACTTTCTCCCTTAAGGAGCACTCTTTATTCACAGCAAGTTGCCAACTTGTACTGATATTTACTGTCTAAGTGCTAAGTACTTTGAGAGCACTGAAAAGACACAGTGATGGGCTCAAGTTTCCATTCGGGGAAGGAAGCCTGCACGTCTGTTGTGAGGCCCTATCCCCTTTCCTGTGGTACAATCTGTGCTAATAATTTGGGAGTCTGAGTCTACTACACCAGCCAGGGCATCAGCTCAATGCAGCTCCCAGATCCAGCATTTCTCACCTTTTGTCTGTCTTCAGGCCATTCTTGGCATTAACGGCTGTGGAGCTCAGGCTAGGCAACGCCCATTAGTCAACTCCCAGAAGCACCCCAGACTGAACCTACTGCATTTGTCAGAGGCAGCAGATATGAACACACAGTGCCTGCATGTGACCTGGCTTTAACCATCACTTGGCCTCATGAAATCCCTCCCTAATCTCACAAAACTTCCTGTTTCCTGAGCTTCCCAGAACCACAGGGAGATTTAGGGATTTGACTTTCCAAGTTTTCAGGAATGTGTTTAATATGGTTGCCTAATGTCTTCTTTTCCTTTCTTGAATCCATCCACATTCTCTTAATCTCCAGCTCCTCTCCCATCCATTACAAACTCCCTTAAGCCAAAACCACACTGTTTCCATATGAAGCAAATTCCACTAGTACAACCTATAATACCTCCTGATTTGTAGTAAATGTTTTCCTGAATGACTTTCAGAGGCTCACCTTTGTGGACCCTAAGACTGCTAAGTTCAAAACAAAGGAAGATGGAAGAGGGATGATTCCTCCCAGCATCTGAGTGGGGGGACATCTTTGGCAGGGCGTGTGTGTGTGTGTTGGGGTGGGAGAGGGAGGGTATGCAGTAGGTTATGTCCACTGCATACAGCTCAGCTTCAGGCCTGGGGAATCTTGGAGATTTTACAAGGGTCACTGCAGCTTGGGAAACAGGAGTCCAAATACGCACAGACATACACACACAATAGGCACACCAGATAGAAAAGGGCATGGCACCGGCAACTCATCAATTCAGTGAAAACAAATCCATTAAGCTCCTTGTCTGATACTAGGACTACATGAGTCATTCTCTTTTTAGAAACCAGTAAGTTCTCTTCCCACAGTTCTTTACCTGAAACATGGTGGAAAGTCCCTAAATCCCTACAAGGCAATAAGCTAGTCCACTAGTAGGAAGACGTCATGGCATTTTTCTCTCAAGAAAGTCCTATTCTTACTGTCCAATCTTTTTGTGCATTTGTCCCTAGCATGGCCTGGCTCTCCTTCACCTGCTGCATGGCATCGGCTGTCACCACCTTCAACACGTACACCAGGATGGTGCTGGAGTTCAAGTGCAAGCATAGTAAGAGCTTCAAGGAAAACCCGAACTGCCTACCACATCACCATCAGTGTTTCCCTCGGCGGCTGTCAAGTGCAGCCCCCACCGCGGGTCCTTTGACCAGCTACCACCAGTATCATAATCAGCCCATCCACTCTGTCTCTGAGGGAGTCGACTTCTACTCCGAGCTGCGGAACAAGGGATTTCAACGAGGGGCCAGCCAGGAGCTGAAAGAAGCAGTTAGGTCATCTGTAGAGGAAGAGCAGTGCTAGGAGTTAAGAGGGTTTGGGGAGTAGGCTTGAGCCCTACCTTACACGTCTGCTGATTATCAACATGTGCTTAAGCCAATGTCCGTCTCTTGAGCATGGTTTTTAGAGGCTATGAATAAGGCTATGAATAAGGGTTATCTTTAAGTCCTAAGAGATTCCTGGGTGCCACTGCTCTCTTTTCCTCTACAGCTCCATCTTGTTTCACCCACCCCACATCTCACACATCCAGAATTCCCTTCTTTACTGATACTTTCTGTGCCAGGTTCTGGGCTAAACCATGGAGATAAAAAGAAGAGTAAAATACACTTCCCGACCTTAAGGGTCTGATACATCTAGTTATTGGTCTGGAAATTGGAGAAATGGAGGTGAACAAATTAACGGTAGTGTGACTGTGGCTCAACTTTCCATGGTACACGCGAATTGTTCTGGAAGTCACAGATGGGAAGACAGAAGCACCCCTGAGTGCTTTGTCATATAGCACAGAAGTCCTCCACACTGCCTGGGACAGTGTCCTGCATCCACACAGTAGGTACCCAGTAAAAGTGTTATTAAATATTGTCCCAGGAGCCCTTAGGAGAGTGGTTTAACATGAGAAGGCGCCAACAGCACACAGGGTCAGGGTCACTTCTAGAAATAGCCCACCAAGGCTATTCAGATTGGACTGTGGTTCCCTTCTGGACAGTCACGCCAGGGACTTCCCAGTGAACAAGGGGGCATAGGCTCCTCTCTGGATCCCACCTTTTCATCCCTTCTGAGAAATGTACCCTATTATTTCCTTCATAAAGAATGCCACCCATCCGATTCCTCAAGAATCTAGACCTAGACATACCATTTGACCCAGCCATCCCATTACTGGGTAGATACCCAAAGGATTACAAATCATGCTGCTATAAAGACACATGCACACATATGTTTATTGCGGCACTATTTATAATAGCAAAGACTTGGAACCAACCCAAATGTCCATCAGTGATAGACTGGATTAAGAAAATGTGGCACATATACACCATGGAATACTATGCAGCCATAAAAAAGGACGAGTTTATGCCCTTTGTAGGGACATGGATGAAGCTGGAAACCATCATTCTGAGCAAACTATCACAAGGATAGAAAACCAAACACTGCATATTCTCACTCACAGGTGGGAACTGAACAATAAAAACACTTGGACACAGGGTGGGGAACATCACACACCGGGCCTGTCATGGGGTGGGGGGAGGGAGGGAAGGATAGCATTAGGAGATATACCTAATGTAAATGACGAGTTAATGGGTGCAGCACACCAACATGGCACATGTATACATATGTAACAAATCTGCACGTTGTGCACATGTACCCTAGAACTTAAAAAAAAAAAAAAAGAATGCCACCCATCTACTTGCCCGTTCTCTTTTCCATATGGGGAAACAAACCATCATTGATGACTAAGATGAATGAGAATGGCACACAAGTGTATTCCTGTAGAGTATTTATTTATTTACTCTGTAACAGTTCACATTTTAAATAGTGCTTCCTGACAATATACCAGCTGGCTCTTCTTTAATAGGGCAATAAGGATAGCAATTCACATTCGGGGGATTAGTTTCACCATACCACACATTTGGGGGATGGCAAAAACAGGGTCTAAGGAAAAGGGAGGGTGTTTAAGGGAAAGAGGAGGGTAAGACCCTTGCATTTGTAGAAATCATCACTATTTCTTAGTAGTGGTCATATTGGCTTTGCCGGCAACCTCAGGATGGGATTAGAGAAAGAAAGGAGCATGTCCTATCTTAGACACCTGGGTGGGCGGCTGCCTGCAAGGAGAAGGAGGCTTAGGGACACATTTCACAAGAAACCAGCACCCACATTGGTCAGATGAAGCTTCCTCAATTTTCAGCCACCACTTACACCTTTCTGTACCGGCTGCAAGAGGAAGAAGAAAACTAAACTTACAATGTTGTTTGGCAAGGAGAGATTCAAACTTACCACAGTCAAAAGAATCTATGTTAAGTTAGTTTGCAAATACACCATGAAGAATTCAGGTACATTAAGTTTCTCTGGCTTCCTCTTATCTCTTTCTGGGATTTGCCCTGCATAAACACAGTCCTCTGCCCAAACAATCCCACCAAAACAGGTCCTCAGTAAACAACTTCATGTTTCACTCCTGCGCATAGTGGCTGGCTTCCCAGAAAGCCTTAACATAACAGAGAACCAGGTTATGCCCGGACAGCTCAGCCAGACCACAGGACCACCACCCGAGTTTTGGGTATTCAGCTGCCTATAAATTAATTCTTCAAATTCTATACTAAACCAAATTAGGTCACAGGCCCTTAAACTCAAGTAGATTCAAATCCCAGAAATTATCTGGAATCATTCCCATACTCTAGAAGTATCTTCTTATTCCTCCAAAGTCAAGCTGGACCCACAGATGACTTCCAAACTGTTGAAACAAAATTTGCCTTCAGGATCTTAAGGCAGAGGCACCCAGAAACCTGATAAGGCCAATCTACAGGCCAGGCAACATGCATGCTTGGATCTACTGCTACCAACCTCCTGTTAGGTCATAATGCCTGTCAGTGGGTAATTAACAGAGATCCCTTTAAATCTGGACTTCATAATTTTCTAGAATCCTTTTACTAACACAAGCTAAAAGATACAAGCCCAGCCGGGCATGGTGGCTCACGCCTGTAATCCCAGCACTTTGGGAGGCAGAAGCAGGTGGATTATCTGAGGTCAGGAGTTCGTGACCAGCCTGGCCAACATGGTGAAACCCCATCTCTACTAAAAATACAAAAAAAAAAATTAGCCAGGCATGGTAGCGGGCACCTGTAGTCCCAGCTACTTGGGAGGCTAAGGCTGGAGAATCGCTTGAACCCAGGAGGCGAAGGTTGCAGTGAGCCGAGATTGCACCATTGCACTCCAGCCTGGGCGACAAGAGCAAAACTCTGTCTCAAAAAAAATAAATAAATAAAAAAATACAAGCCCAGGTAAAGAGAGAACCTGAGGTGCACTCAGGGATGACCTATCAAGGTTATTCAAGAAGCAGTTTTCCATCCGCTAACATTGAATTTTCTGCTATATAAACAATGACCTAAAAGTTTAGAGGAGAACTTAATTGAAGTAGCAGATTTATACAGAAGAAGGGAGAAGTAAGCACTGGAGATAATTCTAAATAACTTAACCATTTATAAAAGTTATAGTATTTACAGAAGAATTTTCCCAAAATACAATGCTTCAAAGGCTCTACAGGAAAGGAGAGATGCAGGACAAAATGGTTGCATCCTGGACTCAAGTAGCAGAAGAAAAAGTCCAGAAACATATCCCTGAATAGAAGAGAAAACAGAGTGAGGGGAGCTAAGGAGGGTGCCCTATAGAAAAAGATGCAGAGAAGACATACAGCAGGATAAGGACATCAAAGGCTCCTGACTTCCAGTTCTCCTCTAAGTTGAAGACAGCATGCAAACATACACTTCTGATGTCGCCACAGAAAAAAGATCATGACTGGCAGAACCATCAGAGCCACATATAACACAACATGTGGACTTGGTCACAGATGGGTCACTGAGACTACATCCTCTTGCTCCCCTTGTGATAGGAATATAGTTATTCTTGTGGTCACTTAATAGACATGGATGGAAAATCAAAGGAAATAGGATATAAAACAAAAGAGATGAAAATGCTTGGATGGCTAACTCAGTCTTCCACTATAAATCTTTCTCACTCTGTCTACAATTTGGAAGTAGCCAAGGTACAGGTGGGAAAGAATAAGGAGAGAAATAAGTGGCCCTCAACACCACAGGTAGGGCATCTGGAAGTCTCAAAATGACCAAACAAACCAGATATATTTCAGAAGGACAAGAAACTGGATCCCTGAAGCTTAGGACATACCTGGAAAATAACTTCACCACAACACTAAAATATACACACACACAGCACAATGTACAACAAAATGTTTCCTAGTCATAGACTTCACTGGCTTTCCCAGCAAGACTTCATAAATTAGACATACCAAAAAAATTAAATACTTAAGAGATTCACATTTCCAAACGATCCACGCAGAGTTCCTAGAGGGGATTAATGCAGGGACTGAAAAGGTAGGTAAGACGCCCCAGCCAAATAGACCATGCTGCCGTCAAAGACTCCAGCATGCCTTCCCAAGCCTTTGCAACCATCAGGGAGGTGGTAAATGAGGACGAAGAAGTCTTCTCTCCATAGAACTGATTTTACAGTGACAGGAGAGTAGAGAGGGTATCCACTCTGTTCACTTCTTCTGCAACTGAAGATTCCATCAGATTAGATCTATGGAAAAAGAGTTATCAGTGACTTTATTGTTTTTCATGGTAGAGATGTTCAAAGAAAAGCAGGAAAACTAAAGGTCAGAATATTTCTCTATTTTCCTGTCCTTTTCTTTAGCTCCAATAGTCTGTAAACATTTCCTCCTTCCAGAAAGGCCCAGAAACTTTGTTATTTTCCATGATAAGCTTTTGAACTTTGCACTAGACTATAATATTTCTTGGGAGTGGGGATGGGGAGGGAACATTAGCATTTTGAGCAAGATGATTCTTTGTAGTATGTAACTGCCACAAGCCCTGCATGATGTTAGCATCACTGGCCCCAACCCAGAAAATACCAGTCGTAGCCACCCCTGTCAGTCACTGGGACAATAAAAACCACAACCCCACATTGTCAAATGTCCCCTAAGGAAGATGCTATTATTTCCAGCTAAAAACAACTGAGAATCATTTCTTCATGGTCAGAAGGCATCCATAGGAAACAGTGTTGGTCCAAAACAACTGTCTTGATACACAGTACTCGAGAAAGTTCCCCATTCTGCCTACTTTCTAAAGACAAAGCTGGAATTGGTAATATTTGTCCTAAACCCTCAAGAGGAACAATATTTCTGCAGCCACTCACCTCGTAGGGAGCTTCAACAAACTTTATCCTAGAGAGAAATCTTCGCAGCTCCCCACGGCCAATTTTGGGGGTGGACTCCTGTAGCTGAGCCATCTGGCCCTCCATTAGTGCCCACCGTAGACTAAGCTTGCTGACCACCAGGGCTGCTGGATGGCCTTCGGAGCTTGGCCCTGTTGTCCTGGTAACATAAAAGGCATCTTTCCAGAGGTCGTTAATTCCAACTGAGGAAGGACAAAAACAAGAGCAGTTAACATGGACACATACCGTCCACTAACAGGAGAGGAGTTTGGTTCAACAATACATTTATTTACTCATAAGTTCATACAGGAAATGTACTGAGCACTGAATAAACAGAAGGCAGTGAGCTAGCCCACGGGTGCAAAGAGGGGAAGGACTGGACGCCAGTAAAGCAGCACATTCTTCCTGGTCTTTGCACCTTTACTCCTCTGAAGCTATTTCCAAAAAAGCTCAACTCAGGAACTGAGAGAATGTGCCCCTTGTGGCAAGAATTCAGTAGAAAAGCAAGCCCAAAACACTAGGGAGCCTGAGAATTCCCAGACTGTCAGTGCGCAGTCACAGAGGCGATTTACCTTGCCAGTGTTTATTTTGCCTCATCTTTAAAATACAAGTTGTATAAGGTGTAAGGAAGGGATCCAGTTTCAGCTTTCTACATATGGCTAGCCAGTTTTCCCAGCACCATTTATTAAATAGGGAATCCTTTCCCCATTGCTTGTTTTTCTCAGGTTTGTCAAAGATCAGATAGTTGTAGGTATGCAGCATTATTTCTGAGGGCTCTGTTCTGTTCCATTGATCTATATCTCTGTTTTGGTACCAGTACCATGCTGTTTTGGTTACTGTGGCCCTGTAGTATAGTTTGAAGTCAGGTAGTGTGATGCCTCCAGCTTTGTTCTTTTGGCTTAGGATTGACTTGGTGATGCGGGCTCTTTTTTGGTTCCATATGAACTTTAAAGTAGTTTTTTCCAATTCTGTGAAGAAAGTCATTGGTAGCTTGATGGGGATGGCATTGAATCTATAAATTACCTTGGACAGTATGGCCATTTTCACGATATTGATTCTTCCTACCCATGAGCATGGAATGTTCTTCCATTTGTTTGTATCCTCTTTTATTTCCTTGAGCAGTGGTTTGTAGTTCTCCTTGAAGAGGTCCTTCATGTCCCTTGTAAGTTGGATTCCTAGGTATTTTATTCTCTTTGAAGCAATTGTGAATGGGAGTTCACTCATGATTTGGCTCTCTGTTTGTCTGTTATTGGTGTATAAGAATGCTTGTGATTTTTGTACATTGATTTTGTATCCTGAGACTTTGCTGAAGTTGCTTATCAGCTTAAGGAGATTTTGGGCTGAGACAATGGGGTTTTCTAGATATACAATCATGTCATCTGCAAACATGGACAATTTGACTTCCTCTTTTCCTAATTGAATACCCTTTATTTCCTTCTCCTGCCTAATTGCCCTAGCCAGAACTTCCAACACTATGTTGAATAGGAGTGGTGAGAGAGGGCATCCCTGTCTTGTGCCAGTTTTCAAAGGGAATGCTTCCAGTTTTTGCCCATTCAGTACGATATTGGCTGTGGACTTAAACGTTAGACCTAAAACCATAAAAACCCTAGAAAGAAACCTAGGCATTACCATTCAGGACATAGGCATGGGCAAGGACTTCATGTCTAAAACACCAAAAGCAATGGCAACAAAAGCCAAAATTGACAAATGGGATCTAATTAAACTAAAGAGCTTCTGCACAGCAAAAGAAACTACCATCAGAGTGAACAGGCAACCTACAAAATGGGAGAAAACTTTCGCATCTGACAAAGGGCTAATATCCAGAATCTACAATGAACTCAAACAAATTTACAAGAAAAAAACAAACAACCCCATCCAAAAGTGGGCAAAGGACATGAACAGACACTTCTCAAAAGAAGACATTTATGCAGCCAAAAAACACATGAAAAAATGCTCACCATCACTGGCCATCAGAGAAATGCAAATCAAAACCACAATGAGATACCATCTCACACCAGTTAGAATGGCAATCATTAAAAAGTCAGGAAACAACAGGTGCTGGAGAAGTTGCGGAGAAATAGGAACACTTTTACACTGTTGGGACTGTAAACTAGTTCAACCATTGTGGAAGTCAGTGTGGCGATTCCTCAGGGATCTAGAACTAGAAATACCATTTGACCCAGCCATCCCATTACTGAGTATATACCCAAAAGACTATAAATCATGCTGCTATAAAGACACATGCACACGTATATTTATTGCGGCACTATTCACAATAGCAAAGACTTGGAACCAACCCAAATGTCCAACAACGATAGACTGGATTAAGAAAATGTGGCACATATACACCATGGAATACTATGCAGCCATAAAAAATGATGAGTTCATGTCCTTTGTAGGGACATGGATGAAATTGGAAATCATCATTCTCAGTAAACTATCGCAAGGACAAAAAACCAAACACCGCATGTTCTCACTCATAGGTGGGAATTGAACAATCAGAACACATGGACACAGGAAGGGGAACATCACACTCTGGGGACTGTTGTGGGGTGGGGGGAGGGATAGCATTAGGAGATATACCTAATGCTAAATGACGAGTTAATGGGTGCAGCACACCAGCATGGCACATGTATACATATGTAACTAACCTGCACATTGTGCACATGTACCCTAAAACTTAAAGTACAATAATAATAAAATTTTAAAAATAAATAAATAAAATAAAATACAAGTTGTAATAAAAATGGTGTCAAGATTCTTAATTACCATTATTTGATGTTCACTGAGTATTTTATGCTACTGTTGAAAAAACAGCTCACTCAGATCTAATCACAGGATTTTCCAAGCTCATACCTCCCTGCCCCCATCCCCCAATCAGTGGACAGGTGTGCCTGCAAGTTCCAGGTAAGCTGTTCTTCCCCATGTATCCCAATAAATCAAGAAAACTACAAACACCAGTTGCAGCCCAAGGCCAATGAGTTTGTAAGTAGACAGCCAAGTCCATAAGTAGCAAGAGAATGTGGAAAGAAAGAAAGGAGATGTGGTCATCTGGTCCTCTCTCACTCCTGCACTCCCTGACCTCCCAACAGGAACAGCAGATTCCATGAGGGAAGGAATCGCTGAGGAGATCACCAGACAACCTAGACTAGCAGGCAGCAGAGGCTGCAATCCCAATGCTTTGGTTTCCTGAGTTGAGGGTCTCCCATATAGGATCCCATTTTATTTAGAGTGTTATTTAGACAGATATGTAAAGTAGAAGAACACTTCCAAAATGTTAATAGTGGTTATGAGTGGCCAGATTATGGCCAATTTTTCTTTCTTCCTTTGATTTTTCTTCTTTCTCCAATTTCTATGCAAGGTGCACAGTTATATTCAAAAAAAGGTTTTCTAAATCAATGCCCTGGCAAAACACATTCTATCTCCATCATATCCTTCACAGTTAATTCCAAATCCTAATCTCTGAGTGGGTCAAGAAACTAGTCTTATTTGTAGTCCCAGCACCTGGCACAGTGCCTGGCATACAGCTGATGCTCATTAAATGTCTACTGAAGGAGTGGCTGGATGAATCATCACCTTACAGACCCTTTGGAATGGGACGCACTTTCACCTCCACATTCAGAGCATATGGATTCTCACCCTGTGAGCCCGGGGCTTCCACCCAGGGGAGCATTCCAGCAAAGAGGCACCAGGGACACCAGGGAAAGTGCCCTGCTGTCGTCTGAGAAGCACACATCCTTCCCTGGGTGGGGCAATGGTCTCATTACACACAGCCAACACATACTCTCCCACCATCTGTGTACAGACTCCCGCTGGCACTGGGACTCACCCTCTGAAGCCGTCACTGTGCCGGTGGTGTTGGCCAGATCCAGAAGGATGGAGGGGAACGCAGGATGCAGGAGGTAAAGGTGGTGAAGGCTGGGCGGCTCAGTTCCTAGGATGATATCCTGACAATAAGCCGCAAAAAGGAAGAGCAAAGGTAACTCTACATTCCCACACGTGACAGTCCTCAGGTGAAAAGGCAGAGTAGAAAATGGTGATTACTCATTCCTCTCAGATGCTAATGCCTGATCCTAACTACAAGAATGTGTTTGAAAGAAACTCCCCTGTATAAGAGACATATTTCAAAGAGCTCAAAACACTAATCACTAACTCTTTCAAACCACTATCTACAGCTGGAAAATGCTTTCTCCCTTGTAAGAAAAAAAAGGAAGGCAGGCCTGGCGCGGTGGCTCATGCCTGTAATGCCAGCATTTTAGGAGGCCGAGGTGGGCAGATGACCTGAGGTCAGGAGTTCGAGACCAGCCTGGCCAACATGGAGAAACCCTGTCTCTACCGAAAATACAAAAGAAAAAAAAAAGCTGGGCTTGGTGGTATGCCTGTAGCCCCAGCTACTCAGGAGGCTGAGGCAGGAGAATCACTTGAACCTGGGAGGCACAGGTTGCAGTGAGCCAAGATCGTGCCACTGCACTCCAGCCTGGGTGACAGAGAGAGACTCTGTCTCAAAAAATAAAAAAAAAAAAGAAAAGAAAAGAAAAGAAAAGGCAATGTACAGGTCCCAAGAGAGGAATCTGACAAGATGTCCCAGTCTTCTGCCCATGGAAGTACTGGAATACTGGTTCATCCCTTGCAGCAGATGGGGCTTTGTGGAGATGTAATCTATTTATGAAAACACAGTGAGCCAAAGATATTTCCTTTCACTGGGTGTCAAAGCCAACTGTAAGCATCAGGCTAAAAATTACAAAAATCTTATCTGTTCCTGAAATGAGTGGAATGTTGACCAGACAGAGGCAAATCATCAATTATAAAACAAAAGTTCCAAGGCCTGAGTGTCAGTCTTCAAACTCTCTACAGCAGAAGAAATGCACAGTGGGACTATCTTTATCAGTATGACTTCTATGTGGGGATGGGACTTGAGACTTGGCAGGTACATGAGTGTGCAGCCATGCAGTTGTTAAAGCACAGAAGTACACCCATGTGAGTTAGTAAGTGGCTGCTCTCCAGAGCTTCCCAAGTGCCTCTCCTCCCCTGGGACTACCTTGGGCCTCCTGCAGTAGAGGAAATGGAAGCTCTGAGGGATGAATATTACCCCTGCTTCCATATCGCTGCATGGGAAGAAGTCCCCAAGTGAGGAGAAGTGTGAGCAGGAAGCTTGCAACCTCACTCTCAACACATCCCCACAAAGCAGAAGAGGGCATCTTCCACACACCCTTAGGATCCCAGGTATGAAAGGATAGATCTCCGGCTCAGCTAACATGAGAAGAAAACAGCCATACACCTTCCTCACTGCCTACAGAATGAAGCACAAATTCCTTAGCAGTCTTACACCATTTAACCAAAATATGCCTTTTCCAGACTGAGCTGCTATGACTCACCTGCCCACCCCATGCTGCACAAATGTCTGATCATCACCCTCAATCCATGCTTCACCTTACTCTGCCTAACCGCTGCCAATCTTATTTGCCTCTTAAGACTGTCTAACCATCCTCTCTACCCCATCTCTACACTTCTCATCCTTAGGTGCCCACCTTGAACGCCCCCTCTTTGAGGAAAAGCTCCCTTATTACCCTAGGCAAAATTAACATCTCCCTTCTTTTGTGCTTCCATGTAAACTTCTTACTTGTACCTCTATTAAAGCATTTGTAACATGGCTCTTTTTTTTGTAGTTATTTATAGAAGACTACACTTGAGACTTATCTTGCCCAATACCCTCATTTTATTATAGGAGGGGTCTTCAAAAAGTTCATGGAAATGCAGATTATGAAAAAACTATGCAAGGACTTCAAAATTTTTTTTGCACCAAAGGAAACTCATACTAACTTGTTATAACATGCCTGAACAGGAGCTAGTCTGAGGCACCAAGAAGGGTAAGATATCAGTTTGAAAACAGCCCCTATCAAAGTAACATGAATTCTGCCAAAAAGTTGAAGCAAGAACATGCATCAAATTTATGGTGAATTTTGGGTGGAAGAATGGTGAAATCATTGATGCTTTCTGAAAAATTTGTGATGACAATGCCCCAGAGAGATCAGCAGCTTAGACGCAGATAGCTCATTTTCACGAGGGACAAAATGATGTCGGAGATTAAACCCACAGTGGCAGACCACCTTCATCAATTTGTGAGGAAAAAATTAATCCTGTTCATGCCCTAACTGAAGAGAACCAATGATTAACAGCACAAACAATAGCCACCACTGAAGACACCTCAATTGGTTCAGTTTACGTAATTTGGTTGAAAAATTAAAGTTGAACGAAATTTCCACGGGATGGGTGGCAAAACTGTTGGCCCATATTAGCTGCAGACAACAGCAGGACTTTCAATGGAAATTTTAAACAAGTGGGATCAAGATCCTGGAAGCATTTCTTTGAAGATCTGTAGCAGGAGATGAAACATGGCTTTACCAGTGTGCTCCTGAAGGCAAAGCACAATGAAAGCAATGACTACAAGAGGTGGAAGTGGTCCAGTCCAAGAAAAAGTGGAAAGGTCAGCAGCAAAAGTCATGACAGTATTTTGGAGGGATGCCCAAGGCATTTTGCTTGTTGACCAGACACAGGCAAATCATCAATTATAAAACAAAAGTTCCAAGGCCTGAGTGTCAGTCTTCAAACTCTCTACAGCAGAAGAAATGCACATTATGTTGACGTTAGGGCTAAAGAATGATAACATTGGCCGGGTGCGGTGGCTCATGCCTGTAATCCCAACTCTTAGGGAAGCAGAGGCGGGATGACAGCTTGAGCCCAGGAGTTCGAGGCCTGCCTGGGCAATACAGCAAGACCCCGTTCTCCACAAAAAGGAAAAAAAAAAAAAGACAAAAAAAGAATGATAACATCTGCTTAAAATGAGAGTGTTTGAGAAAGCCAAAGCTTTAGCAGAAAAACACTGGGAAAGCTTCACCAGAGAGTTCTTCTCCACCACAACAATGTTCCTACTCATTCCTCTCATCAAACGAGCAATTTTGTGAGTTTCAATGGGAAATCATGAGGCATCCACCTTATGGTTCTGAGTTAGCTCCTTGTGACTTTCTTTAGTTTCCTAATCTTAAGAAATCTTTAAAGGGCTCTCATTTTTCTCAGTTTATAATGTAAAAAAAGACTGCACTGACATGATGAAACTCCCAGGACCCTCAGTTCTTTAGGGATGGACTAAACGGCTGGTATCAGTGCTTACAAACTGTCTTGAACTTGATGGAGCTTATGTTAAGAAATAAAGTTCTTTTTTTTGAGACAAAGTCTCGCACTGTCACCTGGGCTGGAGTGCAATGGCATGATCTCGGCTCACTGCAACCTCTGCCTCCCGGGTTCAAGCGATTCTCCTGCCTCAGCCTCCCAGATAGCTGGAATTACAGGTGCCCACCACCACACCTGGCTATTTTTTGTATTTTTAGTAGAGACGAGGTTTCACTACGTTGGCCAGGCTGGTATCAAACTCCTGACCTTGTGATTCTCCTGCCTCGGCCTCCCAAAGTGCTGGGATTACAGGCATGAGCCACTGCGCCCAGCCGATATTTTTTATTTTTATATTTTAATTACATTTTTCCATGAACTTTCTGAAGTCCCCTCATAGGCGGGGAGGAAGTTGAAATGTTAGGTAAATTGCCCACGGTCACACTGTTAGGCCATGTCAGAGTTAGAAATACAATCTAGATTTTAGGTAAATCTGATCCTCAAAATGAGTAAATACATTAGCATGTTCATTAACCATTAATGGATAAAGATAATGAGGTTCAGAGAAGTTGAGCGACTTGTTGACTGAGCCTGGTTGATGAATTCAGGATCCTGCCTCCATCAGGTTCCCCCCATTATCTGTGGACCATCTGTCTTCTCTAGAGGGCCAAGATTATTTTCAGTTTATCCTTAGTCCCTACAGAGATCACAGTGCCTGGCACACAGAAAGTGCTTAGTCAAGATGTGTTTCATCGAACTCAGGCAGGGCGGGTCTTACTTAAAATCACCCCAGTACCTAAAACAGGTAGCACCCTGCCTCACCAACCCCATGAAAATACTGCAGTGTAACATTTAAGACTTTCTAAAATCTGCCTTCTAGGTGTCAGACCTTCTCTCCCATAGTTCCTCAAATGACCTCTCAGTTTTATCTGGTCAATGTCCCTCTCCAACTGCTGGCCACGCTCCCCCATCCCCGTTCCTTCAGTCTCAGGGCATGTGCCTCAAAGCCCAGCCTTACTCCTCCTTGAAATTCTCTCTGCCCACTTCAGACCAGTCATAATGATTTCTCCTCTTCAACAACCGTGGCATATGTGAATTATCTGTAAATTTGGATCTAGTATCTTGGGAGGACTTTTTATTCTTTATTCAGCCTCCCACTGTCAGTAGCCAGCAGTTAGGGGCTGTTGTCAGCTTGCACATTCTCTGCTAAAAGGCAAAGGTGTGGCTCAGGAGGACACAGGGTTCCTGCTTTTCTCCAGCGAGTGCTGACTTGTTTCTATTCCAACCCCTTGGAAAGTGATGGGTCAAATAACATCTCCAGAACACAGTCAGCCCTGCACAGCAGCTGCCATCTGACAAAGTAAAAAAGGGACCCTCCCAGGCTCACTTACGGAATTGGGAGATGCAGCTGACAGCCCTTCGGCCCAGAAGAGGAAGACAGACTTCTGGTCTGAAGTAACTGCTGAGGTGGCTGGCGTTTCTTTCATGTGACACGGAGCACGGTAACTCCAAACAACGGAGCCAGAGTCACCATCCACAACCATCATCTACAAAAGAGAAGACAGACAGTAAACATGGCCAGGCCTCAAAAAAGCAGCAGGCCCAGAAAATGCACACACAAAAATGCACAGGTATTCAAATAACACAAATATCAACACGCTGCGCTTTTAAGATGCAAGCAAACTGGGTGTTCCGAGAGCACGAATAATGGCTAAGGACCAGGCCCCAGGCTTCTGCAGCCCTTGTTCCCATCTAATAGATTTCAAGAACTGCAAAGTTCTCAAGTGGGAAAGGGACATTCAAATCATGTAGTCCACCCCATTTTACAGGTGAGAAAAGGAGGATCTGAGAGACAGGAAGTGATGTGGACACGCGGATTGTCCACGTTTAGGACAGTCCTCAGAGAGACAGAGCAGCCACTCTGCAAATGCCAACAGCAGCACCTTATTCCCCACAACACAGCAGTCACTCAGAAAACAATGGCCCAGTGAACACTGTCCTGGGGCACAGTGTTCCCAGTTTTATGGATCTGACTCTTGGTGTCGTGGCATATGGACCTAGGGAAGTCTCAAATTTAAAGCAGTGCTGTTTAAACAGGCAAAAAAAATAATCCAAGAGGGAATTCATTGCTTAGCTGCATTTGTCAAAGGATAATGACAAAGGGGTTCAAATTCATAATCCTGGCATATGTCTGCTCTTCATCCTAAATGCCTCACAGATCTGGAGCCTCTCATTTACCAAAATCCCCAAGAAGTTCCCCAATTTCCTCCAGCCCAAGTGTCTTTACTCCCTCCTGCTCAGTGTCTCCACACTTCTGTAAGTGGAGGACCTAACCTCTTTGGACAACCGCTTGCCCTATTCTTCCAGGCTCCTGAGTCCTGCCTTTCTCTGCCTATGCTCAGACTCTGCATCACACAAGTTCCTGGAACCAACCCGGCAGAGACAAAATCTTCTCAACCAGCAGAGAAAGAAAAACAGACAAGCACTTCAAGATTGCCTTTGGCAATCTTGGGGAAAAAAGAAGTCTAGAGACACTGCACTAAAAACTTGTATCCACTCAAACACATATTTCATTTTTTATATATATATATATATCTTTTTTTTATTATTATAGTTTAACTTCATTTAACTGTCACAATAATCCTATGAAGGCAGGCAATATTATTACCCCTGTTTTATAAATGCAGAAACTGCAGCTAGGCAAGATTAGGTAATATGCCCAAGGTCTCCAATAAGTAATGGTGTCAGGATTAAAACCCAGGGCTGAAACTCAGCATCTCCACCTTCAACCTACTATACCTACTATACACCCTTCTTCCGTTACCCTGTCAGCACCAGTGTATCAGAAATTCCTTTGAATTACACGCAGGCACTGGCTTTTCCTATATAACACTGCTGGAAGTCTCTCCCTAACATGATGTTTTTATCAATGTATCTGTCCTCTGCCCATAACCAAATAGCCCTATGGCCTCCAACGCCTCCTCCAGATTCTGCAGCTGTGCTTTCGGGGCCCTCTGTAAGCCGACCTCATTCTCATCTCTCTGGTGGGAGTGCACCTCAGCCCACCCTTATCTATTCAGCAAACCTTTTCTCTGCTCTCATGATTCTGCACATACAACCCCTGACCAACATGAGGCATCTCTTGCCTCCCTGGCCCTCCAGCTCGCCTGCACTCCATCTGCTCCCTGTGTTCCCGGTGGACCCCTGTGCGAACCTCCACAACAGCACTTTCCACCGCATGGTAGAGCTATGTAGTGACTCTGTCTTCATTAATTTTGTGTCTCCAGCATTCAGCATAGAAGTTGGCACGCATTAGAGGTGATGATAAAGTGTTTGTTGAATTATTTTTCTCTCTCAGAGAACAATGTGCAATGTATAGAAATAGATATATATTTCACAGTGAAAATAAACCAAAATGCAAGGTCGATAATAAAAAAAAATTGTAACTCTGTAATTCTGCTGTAATGTTAAAGAAATGAAAGTCATCCATCCAATCATTATATTCTCACAATATGCAACTTCATGCAATATCAAAGATCTATTCAGTGTCCTTGGAACATGCTCTATCCTTTCTGTCTCTGGGCCTCTGCTCTTGGCACCCCTGACCTGGCATGTTTTCCTGTCTACATAAATACGATTCAGCTTTAAAAAGCCCTGCTAATATTTCCCTCCTTTATAAGGTCTTCCATAAAACCCCAGTCACCACAGACTTCTCTGAAATCTTAGGTATAGCTGTGTGTTAAAGCATTACATTTCTTTATACCTGTCTTTCCCCACCAAGAGATTTCAGAAGGCTCCCAATGCCTAACTGTAAGCTAGGGATCCAAAACAAGAAACTCCTACATAGGAAGGAGATTATCCTAGAAAGGCTTCCAGTGCTACAGATTTTAGCAATGAATTGTGAGTTTTCATTTTATCCACTCAGTGAGACTTTGAGTTCTTTGAAGGTAGAGATCATATTTTAGGTTCTTTTTATTCCCTGCTGTGCCTAACACAGGGTTAGACACAAAGTATATACTTTACATATGCTTTGATTGATCTGAGGCCCAAAGTTTTACCTTTTTCATCCCAACTCCGTCCTGTATCTGCAGAAGGAAGTCTAATGTCTGATCATCAGTGAAATATCCAGGAGTAGGTTGGCTGCAAATAAGGACAAAGTAAGCAATCAATAGTGAACAAGAAAAACAGGAAAACTAAGAACTCTCCCTCCCTTCTCTTGCACTGGCCCCAGATATAAGAATTGCAAGCAATTGTCCTGGATAATTTTTAAACATGGGAAAGTGGATCAAAACAGCAAACACAAGAAGGAACACAATGCAAACCTGCGCAGGCCTTGAAGTCTCAATGCCCAGTAAGGTGTCAGATTTTGCCCCCGAAGCAGCACAAGGCTTTGTCTGGTTGTAATCAGAAGGTTGCTGCAGTTGGAATCTGGTGCCTTCACCATCTGGAGTAGTTCAACACCATCACTGGGTTAAATAAGACCCCAACGGTTAGTCTCTGGCTTGGATGAGATTTCTGAGCCATTTACTTTGGCTTTTTCTCTCAGTATACGTACACCTGTACACACTCTTGTATTCATGCCCCACCATTATCTCATCAAGTGGGATGTACTGTTGTTTCAGTTGAATCTCATTTTCTTGACCTTAGAAACCAAGGATCCCCAGAAAATTCCATACAAGTTCAAAAGGAACTCACAGGAAAAGTGCTACAGTGCAATATCTCTCACACTGGATACTCTGGGAAAGGCAACAGAGCCAAGGATAATCACAGGGAAGGCAGACAGAGATCTGGACAGGAGGCCAGAGGTTGCCAATGAGCTTGGGCAGCAGCCCATAGCATACATTTCACTGAATTAGTTCTTGCTCAGTGCCACTGGGACCATTCTACTTCATACCTGTCAAAGTCACCAAAACACCATGATACTGCCTAAGAAAATGCTAGAAAATGATTTGGAACTTCTGGTAGGAAAGAATGAAACAATTATTAGCCAGGCTTGGGGTTAAATGGGTAAAATCCCCTGCATGTGACAAACTACATGCTTCTAGTTAGGAAATAAATAAAAATAAAAAATAAGATTTCATGGACACTATCCTTGCTTCTGTCAAAATGATGCTTCAACTAAGAGAAAAATACAGAAAAGAGTAGGTCAGATCCTTCAGCACAGTTTCACAAACAGTTAGATAAGTCTATCTCCCTCCCTACTCTGACTCAGAGCCCTAAGTATCCTTCCTTGCATCCTACCTGAGGAGTGATCACATGTGGTCACCAACACATAGATATCAATGCATTATGTTACCAAGAGAAGAAAATTTCTAACTCACGTTAACCAGATCAGAAGATGGTAAATTAAGATAAGCACTGTTTCCCCTAAACCTCTACCCACATATTCACCAGCCCAACCAAACTTAGAGACTCAAAGGCATGTGAGTTCACAAGAGTTCTCACTGTGACCAAGGACAGACGTCTGCCCTACCTGTAAACATCAATGAGCTCAGACAGGTTGATGGATCTTCGCTTTTCCCATTCTGGCTCTTCTATCTGCAGAGAAGGTGGTGAGCTGTCTCGATTTTGGGCCTGAACAAAAATGTCCCGCAGTGCGACAGCTTGTATATTTCCTAGCACCACAGAAGAACCAACACTGAGAAGTTGAATTTAACAGAACTGTCCCATGGTGAGGATCTGAGCAAGAGACACAGAGCCTGACCAGATGGGTCTAACAGAGCCCACCCAGACTGGACAACACGGAACAAGTGGGGAGGTGATTAAGTGGGTGCTGGACAAGAGTCTTCCCTTCAGAGGAGGCAGCAAGGGAAGGCAGAGTTAATAGCCTGTGATCGGTGGGGGACAGTAAGAGGCCCCTGCATTAGAAGGCTATGGGAAGGCTGGTGTCAGGAGTTCCTGAGCTTTCACCCTGTCTCACAAGGAAGGCCTCATCACAAATGCCAGTGGGGAACAGGAGCAAAAACTAGCCTTGCTTCTTACCAAAGCCAAACAGGATGTAGACAGCCCCGTTTGTGGTGATGTAAACCTGAGGACCAATCAGATTCCCAACTCCAACGATGTTGTACTTCACAGGTCGACCCACTGGATTTCCGGTCCGGCCAGACACCAGCAGAAAGCACAGATCTGGCTGAGGAAGTAAGAGAGGGGGGTGGAGTCAATAGAAGCCCTATCGTTTGCTAATGAAATGGCTTCTCCAGACAGTCACTGCCTCCTCATAAGCCACAGGCTCAGAAACACTCCCCCAAGTTGGAAAGCACAAAGCCAAACCTGCTTCGCTTTATTTCCCTGCAAGTAAGCAAGTGAAGCAAATGTCCCATTGCCTCACTAGAGCCAGGCAAAGGGCATCTTCAAAGCACCTCAGACAGCTTCTCTGAAGCAGAATTGTTGCTTGCTGAATAGTCTCCTGAGGCACAGAATTCTAGCCTACAGCTTAACATAGGATGGCTGGCCCCTGGGTCTTTACTTCAATACCAGAAATCCCCAGTAATATTTGGTTCCAGCTAGAGTTAATCGAGGCAGTGCTCTCCCATCAGAACACTAGATGTCTGGCCTGGACACCATCAACTTTATTCTCAAAGAGAAAACAGCAAACTTTTTCTGTGAAGGGTCAAATAGTATATATTTTAGGCTTTGCCAGCTAGATGATCTCTGTAGCAACTATTCTACTCTGCTGTTCTTGTGTGAAAGCAGTCATAAACAACACATAAATGAATGGGTGTGAGGATGTTCCAATAAAGCTCTATTTATAAAAACAAGTAGTGGGCCAAATTTAACCTACAAGCCACAGTTGCCAACTTCAGCTCTAGAGGATTTCTTTTGGGGTAGAGTCACCAGTTAAGAAATATGAGGATTTTACTGATATCTTGACTTCAGTAAAGCTTTTGACAAAGTTTATCATCATGAACTCTATGGACAAGATAAAGAAATGTGGTTTGCCATGTACCAGGAAAAGGTACTTATGGGATCAATACTAGCCTAGAGGGAGGTTTTTAGAGGAATGTCATAGCACTGTGCTATTGCCCCATTCCTATTAAACATTCTTATCAAAGACTTGAAAGAATAGAATTCAAGTTTATCACAAAGCTGAGAGGGATAGCTAATATGGCATATGACAAACTCAAAATTCAAAAAAACCTTAGGCTGGAAGATGAGTCAAAATCTGCCACAAAAAAATAAACTGGTCTATTAATAATTAATCATTAAAAGATATAGGTACTTTAGCTGATTACAAACAGAAAGCAAATCTTAGAAAAAATATTATTATCTTTGGCTGCAAAAACAGAAATACAAAGCCTACATCAAAATAAGAAACAATTCCCTTAGGTTGATATATTAATTATACTACAAATAAAATGCTGTTTTTAGATATAAGTACCACATTTTAAAAGAGATTTGGACAAACTAGAATGCAAAGGGAAAGAAATCAAGAAAAAGAGGGGTTTGGACTTCCTGGTTGCATGAGGAACAGTACGAGAAATGGGGATATTTAGTCCTGAGTAGCAAGCTTAGAGGGACTAGGCTAATGGTTAAAGGGCTTTCCTATAGAAAGGGGATTAGACTCATTCACAGTAGCTCTATGGGAATGAAGCTGGAACAATGAGTGGAAGCTATGAGAAAGCAGATTTCTTTCTGCTTAGGACAGAATTTTCTGGAGCTGGCCCAAAAATGAAATGGACCGCCTCACAAATTAGTGTTATTCCCATCAGCCTGAGTGCGCCAAGAGAGTGGGGGTGCCAACATGTCTGTAATGCTGAACCAGAGATCATAGCATGGTGTGAGAAAGTTAACCAAATGGTCTTCAAGGTCCCTTCCCACTAACGTTCTAGACCTTATCAGTTCCTGTAATCAAAAACCAGGTCCAGTTCTCCAAGCCCACTTCACTCGAAACCCAGATCAATGAATGCAATCACTATAAGTCACAGACTTAGGTTTCCTTCCTTGTGAAGAGACAGTCTTCCATCTCAGGAGCTTATACAGGTTCCTGGGGTCCCTTGTTGCTGGCAGAGAGGTCAAAAGAGGTCAGTACAAGGATGAAGCTGCTGCGCTATATACCTAGTGCCTCTACAAGGTTTTCCTAGAACTGTCTACCACTTTTCAAGCAGAACTGAGACTATGCCCTAGCTGTACCCTATTGTGAAAACAAGTAAATTCTGTAGGGCAAGATGGGCAATACACTGAGTAGAGACCAACACAAAGGGCACAGAGTAAGAGTGGGCAAGAAGCCACTTCCTCCAGTGGAGACCTCCTTACTATGGAGGGTCCCCAAGGGCCTGAGCCACTATCCTGCCAACCACCACCAGCTAATAAGCGGCCAGACGGGATGGTTAGACCAAGATTTCTAAATTCAATCACGACATAAAAACTTGTTCAATGGCTTGCCG